>NC_134399.1:152718058-153029707 GCF_050003625.1 Haematobia irritans
AGTGTTATTTTTTTTAATAAAAAAAGTTATTTTTGAACCAACAACACAGTCCATTTCGTTTATATCAAACACTGTTCTTTTCTTACTTTAGGTTTTTAATAAGACACATTTTACAGTTCAAAATTTAATATACCACAATGTAATGTTGAACATTTTTTCGGAAGCTTCCTAACATATCTGGAATATATGTAAAAAAAAACAAAAAAAAAACGTTGGTCGAAGCAGGGATCGAACCCACGACCCTTGGCATGCAAGTCAGACGTAGCAACCACTGCTCCATGGTGCCCAACTAAATGTATTTTTCTGTGAAATAAACTTTGTTTAATCGGCTCGTGGGCGCCGCAAGCTATGCTATATAAATATAACTTATATAGGTAATTGTCTATTGATGACAATAACGGCTACATAGCTCAGTGGGTAGTGTGTTGGCTTACAAATTGCATGGTCCGCGGTTCGATTCTCCGTCCAGGCGAAAGGTAAAAAAATTTTAAAAATTTATAAAATCGTATAATTTCTTCTACATTGTTTGTATTACAGAAAAAGGTGCTAAGAACTACAAAACTTCGTGGAAGTGAGAAAGATGTGAGGGATAATGCAATTAGCCAGAAAAAAAATTTTTTTGAGTTAGTCTTTATGAAATTGTTTTTACATCCTGGAAAAGAATAAACGTTTATCACAAAAAGTATATACTTTTCTTCCAAATACACTTCCTTTCAACGAAAAGCAAATGAGAAACGAACATGTCTAAAATTTCGTTTGGGAGGAAAGAATAATTTTTTTGCGTGTACGACCACGTTAATACTCGCTAAACTATGTGTTTTGCCGGACACAGCATCCAAACAGTAGTTGATGTCGCTGCCCGATTTATATTCCAAAACAACAATCAAATTACTGACCTATTATTTCTTTAGTAGTCCAAAATTACTAAGCTGCACGCAAGTGTTGCCACCCGTGAAACAATATTGTCGTGAGTCCGAAAACGTTCGTGAGGATTGTTTTTATACCCTGCGCCACACTGTGGAACAGGGTATTATAAGTTAGCACATATGTTTGCAACACCCAGAAGGAGACGAGATAGACATATGGTGTATTTGGCAATATTGCTCAGGGCCGCCCCTGAGTCGATGTAACTATGTCCGTCCGTCTGTCTGTGAACACATTTTTATGATCAAAGTCTAGGTCGCAATATAAGTCCAATCGAATTCAAATTTGGCACAAGTATGTGTTTTGGGTCAGAATAGAACACAATTGATTGGAACAAATCAGTTCAGTTTTAGATATAGCTCCCATATATATCTTTCTCCCGATATGATATATGGCCCCAGAAGCTAAAAATTTGCCCTGATTTGCTTTAAATTTTGTACAGGGAGTAGAATTAATGTTCCCGATATACATACCAATTTTGATTTAAATCGCTTCAGATTTAGATATATACAGTCTCACATAAGTTTACATACCCCTGAGTTTTTTACCTCTTAACTAAACATGTTTCTTGTTGTTGTTTATAACCCATACCAAAAAATTCTTCTTGAAAATTAAGAATTACTTTATTTTCAAATTAATTTACTAAAACGAAAGGATATATATGCATACTTTTTAATTATTAAATGATTTTGATTATTTAAGGAAAATATAAATTATTTAACCGTATGTAAACTTGTGTGAGACTGTATAGCTCATATATATATATATATATATATATATATATATATATATATATATATATATATATATATGTATATATATATATATATATATATATATATATATATATATATATATATATATATATATATATATATATATATATATATATATATATATATATATATATATATATATATATATATATATATATATATTATATATATATATATATATATATATATATATATATATATATATATATATATATATATATATATATATATATATATATATATATCTTTCGTCCGATTTACACTCATATGACCCCAGAGGTCAAATTTGTAATCCGATTTAATCGACATTTTGCGCAGTGAGTAGAATTAATATTACAGCTATGCATGCCAAATTAATTTGAAATCGGTTCAGATTTAAATACATTGAACCAGCCTGCATTGATATCAGGCTAACATAAAAATAGTATGTATACCTTCCATATGTATCTTTCGCCCGATATGAACTTATATGGTCCCAGAAGCTAGAGTTCTGTCCTAATTTGCTTTAAATTTTGTACAGGGAGTAGAATTAATATTGTAGCTATGTATGCCAAATTTGGTTGAAATCTGTTCAGATTTAGATATAGCTCCAATACATATCTATCGTCCGATATGTACTAATATGACAACAGAGGTCAAAGTTGTAATTCGATTTACGTGAAATTTTGCACTGAAAGTAAAAATAACATTGAAACTACACGGATGAAAAAGACTGTTTTTCATATGTTTGGCTATAAACATTATATGTTTGGAACACAAATTTTTAAACATAATATTTTTGAGTGCAAGCATATAATGTTCATAAACTAGCATAACATGTTTGGGACATATATGTTAATATGTTAGAACATATTATGTTTGGGACATAAAATGTTTGTAAATATAATATGCTTGGATGCAAACATATATTAATTTAGAAATAGCCTATAAACATATATGTGTTTAGTAGCTTGGAGCGCTATTTAACAGGGAGCGATATTGAATTAAGTTGGTGGTTGTTGCTTGTTATTACAAAATTAACATTTTATTTTTCCTTGGGCAATTGATCAGCTACTTCTTTGATCCTTACAAACTGTGTGGTCCGCTGTTCGAATCCCCGTCCGGCAAAACGTAAAATTAAAATAAAAAAAATCATAAAATTGAATAATTTCTTCTACAATGTTTGTATTACAGAAAAAGGTGCTAAGAACTAAAAAATCTCGTGGAAGTGAGAAAGATGTGGGGGAATATACAATTGGGCAGAAACAAAATTTTGAGCATTCAGGTCGAAAACCTATGTTGTTAGCACCTATATTACCTGTTTATTTTCATAATTCATTATGATTGTAAATATATAAATAAATAAATAAAATTTTGAGCACAATATTGTTTGGGAGAATTTTTTTTAAGCATATAATATTTTTGGGTGCAAAATGCTTCCAAACATATTATATGTTCACATAATAACATATTGTTTTTTGGAAGACAACATTATTGAATTTGGATGCAAAAATACAAAATGTTTGGAACTTAGACTACCCAAACATATATTGTTTAGACCAATATGCTTTCAAACATATTATATATTGGAAGAGATCAAACATATAAATGTTTGGGCAATACCCAAAAATGTATATGCTTGAAGCAAAATATGTTTGGGAGTATATGTTACAGAAGCGATTTTTTGTGAGGGTGTATGCATACCAAATTTGGTTGAAATCGGTTTAGATTTATATATGTTTTTCTGATTTCGGAAAAATTGACCAAAATACCCACAATTTCCTTGTAAAAACGTGACTAATAAGTCGAAACTTTTAAAAATGACTCCAATTTTCCAATACATCTAATCTACCGACCGATAAATCATAAATACATTTTTCCAAAGTTGCCTAAAAATTGCTTCAGATTTAAATGTTTCAAAAAAAATGTTTACTAACATTTTGTCACCCCAGGCCATTACCCGACTTAAATTTTAAGTCTACAGAAGTCTAACAAATTTTGTCCAGATCGAGTCAGATTTAAATATATGTTATGTATGTATATGGGAACATAAACTTTATATATAGCACCCAACACATTTGATGGATTTGATATGGTATCGAAAATGTGGATCTGCAAAGTGGTGCAGGGTATAATATAGTCGGCCCCGCCCGACTTTAGACTTTCCTTACTTGTTTAATATAATTTTTTAGTATTTTTCATGTTAGCCTGATACCGAAACAGGCAAATAATGTCCAAATGCACGCAAAGAAAAAACACGTTTGAAAACGTGTACCGAAAACGTTTTTCTTTTGTTAAGAGTTTTTTGAAATTCTTCGAAAAATTTAAACTTTTATCGCCAAAAAAAATAGTTTGTTACAAAATTTTTATTTAAAAAAAATAAATATTTTTGAACCAACAACACAGTCCATTTCGTATCAAGAACTGTTCTTTTCCAACTTTAAGTCTTAAGTCTTTAAGATGTCTATACCTTCCTTGGTCTATGGTAGTATGTAATGTTGAATATCTTTTCGGAATTTTCCGAACATATCTAGCTCGTGGACGCCGCAAGCTATGCTATATTAATATAACTGGATAATTATCTATTGATGACAATAACAGCCACATAGCTCAGTGGATAGTTTGCTGGCTTACAAATTGCATGGGTCCGCGGTTCGATTCTCCGACCAGGCGAAAGGTAAAATTAAAAAAAAATTATAAAATCGAATAATTTCTTCTACATTGTTTGTATTACAGAAAAAGGTGCTAAGAACTAAAAAACCTCGTGGAAGTGAGAAAAATGTGAGGGATAATGCAATTAACGAGAAAAGATTGTTTTTTGAGTTAGTCTTTATGAATTTTTTTTACATCCTGGAAAAGAACAAACGTTTATCACAAAAAGTATATACTTTTCTTCCAAAGAAATTTCCTTACAGCTCCCTTACACTCCCTTACAGTTAAAAGGTAAAAAGTGACGGCACATGAACACCATAACATTAAACACAAATTTAAAATAATTTCAAAAATAAATAAATAAAAACTAAATTAAAGTATCACAGAGCTTTTTTCTTATGGCTACGATCACAGATGATTGAACTTAAACTGAAACTGATCTTTTGTTTGGAATTTATGCGCTGTGTTGTGTAACTATAATCGGAATAGTCATAAGAATGTAAACACTCTTAAAAAAATTTGCAAGAACATTAATTCATGTAAAGGTAAAATAATTATAAATAAAGAAGGAATATACATATAAATTTTTTAATCAAGTACGTTTTTTATTTCTAATTAATTAGATCGTGATAGAATTAAAAAAAGTTCTCCTTATTTTTTTACGTTCCATATATAACACAATTTCGACAATTAACAATTATTTGAAAGTCGACAACCGAAGTAATTGGAATTGGAATTAGATGAATTCCATGACGAATAACTTTTTTAATAAACTCTGACACAAAATACGTTTGGAGGCTTGTCCGTATGTAGCTGTCATTTCCATTTTGACAGATATACCAGTGAGAACCTGGTAACACTTCGTATAAGATAATAGAATTCTTATATAACAAATATCGAATATAATTGAAATAAAGGGACGGAAGTTAGGCACACCATTGAATGATATTTTGTTGTTTGTTTTTTTTTAATATGTACTTACCTTTAACAATATGTTCAATTTGTCAAATTGATGATATAAAAATATGATAAACTTAAAATGGTTACACTTCCTCAATTGCAGAAGACATAATAATTCATTTAATTTATGACTTTTTATTGTTAATTTGATAAGCAACATTTCGATTCACATTTGTCATTCAGGGGAAAAATACCTGTAAAGCAATATAAAGAACAATATTTTAGTAAGTGTGAAGTTTAAAATACTTTTATAATAAATAAATATTGTGTGAGCTCAAAGATTTCTTATCTTTATGATACGAATGCGATGTTTACTTAACATATAAGTCGCATTTCTCCGATAGAAAGCTTTTATTTGTTTAAAAGTCGATAATTATTGCAATGAAGGCGTATATATCCTTAAGGTGGGTATTAACTTCGAGTTTAGCAGCTAAAATCGCTAAAGTGAAAACTAAATCACTAAAAAAAGGCATAAAATTATACATATTTGTTGCAAATTTTGTATAACTTTATGGGGAATAGCCCAAAGCAAATTTTCACAAAGTTTGTATTCCTAAAAGTCGATTAATTAAGAAAAGTTATCGTGAAAAATTGCGATTTTAGCGGCTCGAACTTAATAACCACCTTTAGTGTTAGATGATTCATCTAACACTAAGGATAAAACTTTAAAATTGGCATCATTACATAAAAGATTCCTAAGTAAACTTGCCCTCAAAAATCGGAAACATTTCGACTGATCAGTCAATTTTATCGTCAATCAGTCAAATCGACTGTTGGCCCAAATCAATTCATCTACTTTTTGTAGTGACCAAAATCGTTTTATCGAACTTTAACGAAAGCCAAATTTAAGTCGATAAGTCAATTTGGCGTCGATAACGTTGAATTCGAGCGACAGAGAAGAAATATAATAACCTCAAACGTGTTTCAAGAGCAAAATGTTATGATTCGTAACTAGGAGTTTTTCCCGGGAATTTTTCTTTTATATAAAGTGTTAGTCTCAACATTACAAACAAAAATAATTTTTAATACCATTGAAAGGAATATATAAAATAATTTAATTACTTTTGGTATTTTGGCTTAGATAACCAAAAACCTATGAAATAAAATAATTGAAGTAAAAGTTTTTCAATTACTTCTGTATTCTGTTTAAAGGAACCCAGCAAAATGATGGCAGCTGTTTCACAAACCATTCTTTTTATAGAAATCCTGGGATCCTCCATTAATTTTTTCCACTTCCGATGAAGTTCTTTTATACCAGTCTTAGTAAAAGTAAAAATTTTAATTAAATGTTGTAAAAAGGAACAGAAAATCAACAAAACTGTAAAAAAAACTAAGAAAATAAAATTAAAAATTTCACGCCGCGGGGATTTGAAACTGTGTCTATTGACTTTTTCACTTCCATGGAAGTACGTTTGAGAATGTTTTGCAAATTGCTAAAATTTTCAATTTTGTATTCAGTTTAAATGGAAACAAATATATTTCTACAAAACAATACGCCGAAAATAACAAAATAACAACGATGTACACCATAAAAAACAATCCTGTTTTTAGCGCCATAGGGAGTTCAAAATCTACACTGACAAAATTGGATGTCCGGTTCCAAAACTTTTTTGGTATTGATTTCGACCCAAAGAAAGGACACCATTCTCTTTTTTTTTAAATTTGAGTTTTGGGTACTTGATTTTAGGAAACAAATTTAAATTTATTTGTCTTTTTTTATTCATGTGATTCAAAGTCCTTTAAAAACGTGTTAGGTTAGGTTAGGTTAGGTGGCAGCCCGATGTATCAGGCTTACATAGACTATTCAGTCCATTGTGATACCACATTGGTGAACTTCTCTGTTGTCACTGAGTGCTGCTCGATTCTATGTTAAGCTCAATGACAAGCAGCGTTGCCGGTATTTTTCTGGCTCTTGTCCTAAATTATGATGTTTTCGTCCCCAAAAATCCCCATTTTAAATTTAAATTCCCCCCAAAATTCCCAAAAAAAATGTATATAGAAATAAAATTTTGACAAAATTTCTATATAGAAATAAAATTTTGATAAAATTTTCTATATAGAAATAAAATTTTGACAAAATTTTCTATATAGAAATACAATTTTGACAAAATTTTCTATAGAAATAAAATTTTCATAAAATTTTCTATAGAAATAAAATTTTCACAAAATTTTCTATAGAAATAAAATTTTCACAA
Organism: Haematobia irritans; assembly: GCF_050003625.1. Lineage (NCBI taxonomy): Eukaryota > Metazoa > Arthropoda > Insecta > Diptera > Muscidae > Haematobia > Haematobia irritans. The sequence goes on from NC_134399.1 coordinate 152,725,545, forward strand.
AATTTTCTATAGAAATAAAATTTTCACAAAATTTTCTATAGAAATAAAATTTTGACAAAATTTTCTATATAGAAATAAAATTTTGACAAAATTTTCTATATAGAAATACAATTTTGACAAAATTTTCTATATAGAAAAAAAAAATTTGACAAAATGTTTATAGAAATAAAATTTTTACAAAATTTTCTATAGAAATAAAATTTTGACAAAATTTTCTATATAGAAATACAATTTTGACAAAATTTTCTATATAGAAAAAAAATTTTGACAAAATGTTTATAGAAATAAAATTTTTACAAAATTTTCTATAGAAATAAAATTTTGACAAAATTTTCTATATAGAAATAAAATTTTGACAAAATTTTCTATATCGAAATAAAATTTTGACAAAATTTTCTATATAGAAATAAAATTTTGACAAAATTTTCTATATAGAAATAAAATTTTTACAAAATTTCCTATAGAAATAAAATTTTACAAAATTTTCTATAGAAATAAAATTTTGACAAAATTTTCTATAGAAATAAAATTTTGACAAAATTTTCTATAGAAATAAAATTTTGACAAAATTTTCTATAGAAATAAAATTTTGACAAAATTTTCTATAGAAATAAAATTTTGACAAAATTTTCTATAGAAATAAAATTTTGACAAAATTTTCTATAGAAATAAAATTTTGACAAAATTTTCTATAGAAATAAAATTTTGATAAAATTTTCTATAGAAATAAAATTTTAGCAAAATTTTCTATATAGAAATAAAATTTTCTACATAGAAATAAAATTTTGACAAAATTTTCTATATAGAAATAAAATTTTGACAAAATTTTCTATATAGAAATAAAATTTTCTATAGAAATAAAATTTTGACAAAACTTTCTATAGAAATAAAATTTTTACAAAACTTTCTATAGAAATAAAATGTTGATAAAATTTTCTATAGAAATAAAATTTTGACAAAATTTTCTTTAGAAATAAAATTTTGACAAAATAAAGTTGGGGACAAATCCCCAATACTGGCAACACTGACGACAAGGGACCACCTTTTTATAGCCGAGTCCGAACGGTGTTCCACATTGCAGTGAAAGCACTTAGAGAAGCTTTGAAACCCTCACAAATGTCACCAGCATTACTGAGGTAGGATAATCCACCGCTGAAAAACTTTTTGGTGTTCGGTTGAAGCAGGAATCGAACCCACGACCCTGTGTATACATGCTAAACATTGCACCACGATGGCTCCTAAGTCTTTAAAATAAAATTTTGAAAAACATGTTCTAATTTTGAATGAATTTTTGCGTTGTAGTCAAGGTGTAAAAAGTGAACAAATCTAAAGACTATTTCATTGATATTGAAGATTTTTTCTGAATTATTAAAGTCATGTTGACCCACTTTTAAGACGAATCACCTAACTATAAGGACAAAACGACTTCATTGAAAACTTTACCGACTTGGACAAGGAAAGAAATTTTATATCAGATAAATGTGTCTTCTATGCTAAGCAAAATTCCCATTCGTATTTTAAGGACATGTAATCTTTGGCCCCATGACAATATTTTTTCGTTTAGTGATATTTTCTTTCTTAACATGTAATATTTCTCATTTCTACGAAAAAACAATCATGTGGATTTTACAGGTCTTTGCATTTAATTGCCCTTTTTTAAGTATTAACACATAATTGTTGTAATACAAATGATGTTTGTCACGGTTTATTTCAATTGCATTCAATTATGGAATTGGTCTCGCTTCACATAGAATGTCAGTTGAATGCATTATCTGAGACTTCAAAACAATGATCATCTTGTAAAGAAAACAAGTGAAGCATGCAAAAACCGTTTACATAAAATTTTATTACAATTCCAAGAACAAACAACGAAGCCCTTATCAAGTGGTCAATGCCATAATGCCCGAGGTCACATATATGTTTCTCAAAAAGGACTAAATGTAAAAACCACAACAATTACATTTCAAGGACACAACTGTTATTGCAAACTGAGAATATTGAAAAGAATTGTTCAACTCATAAGAAAAACAATTATGTGGTCAACAAAGCCATGGTAACAAATGTTTAGGTCAGCAACCCAGACCTATGATGATGAGGAGTAGAAAAAAAAATAGTCTGCGGTCAACAGAAGTTTATTTCTTAAGTCTTTTGTTTATCGTTATCAACCAAAAAATGCAATAAGACAATTAAGGTTGTAAAGGTAAAAGATTTTGTAACTTTTTGTATATTATGTATACAAAAGTTTTTAACAAAAAATTCAAAGGCATAACTTTCTTCTTTTTTTCCTAATTCAAAGTAATTGCATAGCCCTTGTGATGACTGCTACTTGTATTATTACCGCCTACGCCTTTAGCTCCACCTCTTTCAACGTTGTTCATTTTTTTTTTGCTCGTTTGTGTGGGAACTCCCATATGACAATGCAGCACCGCCTTCTATGCCACCTCCATACAGAATCAACACCACATCATCATCGCGTCATCATCTAGTTTTATGGGCATTGGTAAGCTTTAATTATTGCTTTAGTCATATTGTTGTTATTTACATGAAGTTGAATAATTGCTAGATCAGTTTAAATTATATTAAATGAACAATAGTTATTAGAAACTTTAATAGAATACCGCTCTAATATTTTTCTAATTTTTTAATTATCCTTTAATTAACCTTTTGGTTACGAATTATAAAATGTACAAATGTTTTTTTTTTACAGTTATTCATATTTGGACTTTGGAGAAGGGAAAAGCAACAGCGATAAGCATATCTGATCATAGGACTTTCTTAAGTCGTTTTTATCAAAATACTTTTTTTTCGTTTGGGATTCCCAGTAACGATGAGATACAAAAACCCTTCCATTCTTGCCTTTGGATTAGCGTTTTTGCAAGGTTGCCGCGGATGCAGTTCGTGGGCGCAAAACTAGACTATTGAGAGTAAGAAAAAAAATATGTCGTTTACACTCCGCACCCTTAAAAAATATCGCCTCTGTAACATATACTCCCAAACATATTCTGCTTCAACCATACATATTTTTCCAAATTTGTTCAAACAACAAATTGTTTATACTGTACAAACATATTATGCATCACCCTAAGAATATCTTTTTTAAGGCTCTAGAAATCTTTCGTTATTATTAAAAGTTAGTGCATATGTTTGCAACTCCCAGAAGGAGACGAGATAGGCACATGGTGTCTTTGGCAAAAAAGCTCAGGGTGGGCTCCTGAGTCGATATAGCCATGCCCGTCTGTCCGTGAACACATTTTTGTAATCAAAGTCTAGGTCGCAGTTTTAGTCCAATCGACTTCAAATTTGGCACAAGTATGTGTTTTGGCTCAGAATAGAACTCTATTGATTTTGGAAGAAATCGGTTCAGCCCTATATGGACTTATATGGCCCCAGAAGCCAGAGTTTTACCCTAATTTGTTTAAAATTTTGCACAAGAAGAACAATTAGTACTATAGTCAAGTGTGCCAAATTTTATTGAAATCGGTTCAGATTTAGATATAGCTCCCATATATATCTTTCGCCCGATATGGACTAATACGGTCCCAGAGGCCAGAGTTTTAACCCAATTTGGTTGAAATTTTGCACTAGGAGTACAATTAGTAGTGTAGTCAAGCGTCCCAAATTTTATTGAAATCGGTTCAGATTTAGATATAGCTCCCATATATATCGTTCGCCCGATTTACACTCATATGACCACAGTGGCCAATCTTTTACTCCGATTTAATTGAAATTTTGCATATGGAGTAGAATTAGCATTGTAGCTATGCGTGCCAAATTTGGTTGAAATCGGTTCAGATTTAGATATATCTCCCATATATAGCTTTCGCCGATTTACACTCATATGACCACAGAGGCAAATTTTTAACTCCATTTTATTGAAATTTTGCACAGGGAGTAGAATTAGCATTGTAGCTATGCGTACCAAATTTGGTTGAAATCGGTTCAGATTTAGATATAGCTCCCATATATATCTTTCGCCAGAAGCCAGAGTTTTACCCCAATTTGGTTGAAATTTTGCACTAGGAGTACAATTAGTAGTGTAGTCAAGCGTCCAAATTTTATTGAAATCGGTTCAGATTTAGATATATCTCCCATATATAGCTTTCGCCCGATTTACACTCATATGACCACAAAGGCAAATTTTTAACTCCGATTTATTTGAAATTTTGCACAGGGAGTAGAATTAGCATTGTAGTTATGCGAGCCAAATTTGGTCGAAATCGGTTCAGATTTAGATATAGCTCCCACATATATGTTTTTCTGATTTCGACAAAAATGGTCAAAATACCAACATTTTCCTTGTAAAATCGCCACTGCTTAGTCGAAAATTTTTAAAAATGACTCTAATTTTCCTAAACTTCTAATACATATATATCGAGCGATAAATCATAAATAAACTTTTGCGAAGTTTTCTTAAAATTGCTTCAGATTTAAATATTTCCCATATTTTTTTTTACTAACATTGTGTTCCACCCTAGTGCATTAGCCGACTTAAATTTTGAGTCTATAGATTTTGTAGAAGTCTATCAAATTCTGTCCAGATCGAGTGATATTTAAATGTATGTATTTGGGACAAACTTTTATATATATAGCACCCAATACATTTGACGGAAGTGATATTGTATCGAAAATTTAGATCTACAAAGTGGTGCAGGGTATAATATAGTTGGCCCACCCGACTTTAGACTTTCCTTACTTGTTTTGATTAACTTTAAGACTCACATTTTGGAAATTTGCGCCCCTCCATAAATTTTCCTTAAAGTAAAGAAAAACATTTTTGCTTTAAAGAAATCGCCCTTAAATTAACTGAAATATTGAATCTGTAGATAAAAACGCTTCAAATATAGACTAAGAGTTATTCTGAGGATTTAGCAGCTTTGGTTCAAAGTTTTTTTTTGTTAATTAAGAAAACATTTTTTAGTTTGAAGTATCCGTTATAATTTGGATTTTTAAACTGTTTTGTTTATACGTGAATACGAGTAGTATGTGAATTTTCAATATATGGCAAAAAGAGAATTTTCATTCTCATTTCATAAATGAGATCTGTTCATACACTGAAAAAACAGTTAACCCACCAGAAGAAAATTTTTGGTAAATTTTAGAGAATTTTACCTAAACAATAATACAAACGCTGACATCACGCCGATTTCACAAAAATAAGTAAATATATGGTTAAAGAAAATTTTGTAGTTTGAAACAAAAAATTGAAGTTCAAAATTGCAAGAATGTCTTTAGTGACATACGAAGTTCAAGATGGGCGCATTTATAGTAAAATTTACAAATTTGAATTGAAATTTGGACGGAAGTCTTCCATTTCAACAGCCGTTGCACTGAATTTGCACCACTTTTTTAGGTGTGATCCGAATTCAATGTTTTGGATGTAAATTAAAAAATGCTATGATATTTTGTCAAATAAATAATTTTTATAATATTTTATAATTTTTAATGGATTCACGCAAAGAAAAAAAAACGTTTGGAAAACGTACCGAAAACGTTTTTCTTTTGTTAGAGTTTTTTGAATTGCTTCGAAAATTTATCACCAAAAAAATTCGTTTGTTACAAAATTTTTATTTTTTCAATAAAAAAAGTTATTTTTGAAACAACAACACAGCCCATTTCGTTTATATCAAACACTGTTCTTTTTTGACTTTAGGTCTTTAATGAGACACATTTTACATTTCAAAATTTAATATACTACAATGTACTATTGAACATTTTTTCGGAATCTTCCGAACATATCTGGAATATATGTAAAAAAAAAACAAAAAACAAAAAACAAAAAAAAACTTTGGTCGAAACAGGGATCGAACCCACGACCCTTGGCATGCAAGTCGGACGTAACAACCACTACTCCACGGTACCAAACTAAATGTTTGTTTCTGTTAAATAAATTTTGTTTATTCGGTTCGTGGGCGCCACAAGCTATGCTATATAAATATAACTTATATGGATATTTATCTATTGATGACCATAACAAGTACATAGCTCAGTGGTTAGTGTGTTTGCTTACAAAGTGCATGGCTCGCGGTTCGATTCTCCGTCCAGGCGAAAGGTAAACAAATTTTAAAAATTTATAAAATCGTATAATTTCTTCTACATTGTTGGTATTACAGGAAAGGGTGTTAGGAACTAAAAAACATCGTGGATGTGAGAAAGATGTGAGGAAAAATGCAATTAGCAAGAAAACAATGTTTTTTTTTTTTTTTGAGTTTGTCTTTATGAAATTGTTTTTACATCCTGGAAAATAATAAACGTTTATCACAAAAAGTATATACTTTTCTTCCAAATACACTCCCTTATAGCGAAAAGCAAATGAGAAACGAACTTTGTTTGTCTAAAATTTCGTTTGGGAGGAAAGAATTATTTTTTTGCGTGTTCTAACTCTTGTTGGAAACGTTTGACCTCAAATATTTTCAAAAATTCAAAATTTTTTCAGATTGGATTTAGCATTTTTTTTTCGACAAAATTTAAATGATTTGTACCATTTTATGAATTCTTACTCTGTTTTTAACCTATTGAAACCCCAAGTTATAAAAAATTGAATTAAAAGGACTTCCTAGGTAGTTAAAATAAAGAACATCATTGGGAGTGCATCTTATGGAAGTGCTTTTAAAGTTGTGCCTTTGGAAGAACTTCCAAATTTTTTTGCTGGGGTGTGTAATTACTCAACAACTAAAAATTCTCACATTACGACATAATAGGAAACATAATGTGTCCTGATCGCAATTAGGATATTTTAGCAATATTAGATGGACTTAAAAAAGAAATGTTTCCCCTAAAACCTTAACCTAATGGTGCTTTCTTTTCTGAAAGAAAGTCTGTACAGAATGCGCATTTTTAAAATGTTGCCAGCAGCATAAAAAAATGCTATCATTTCAGCGGGCGGGAAAGAATTCAAGGGAGCAAACAGGGCAATCGCAGCACTCTCATTTGTCGGCAGTGCTGAAAATGCCCGCAATTTTCCTCTATGCATAGCACTATTTTCACAACAGAATTCGAAGCCTTTTCGAAATGAAATGAACCTAAAAAGTTAATTTTTTCATGTAAAAAAAGTGCGCATTTTTACTAGAAAAGAAAACACCATAAAATTTTTTTGAAATTTTTGTTCATTCAACAAAAACTTACAAAAAAATATAACAGCAGATACAGACTGTTGTGATTTGCAGACTTTTTATTATTTAATTTATATTAATATAATTAATTTAAATGTAATTCCCTTTGTTAGAGAAGAAAGTCGAACCAGTTTCTACGAAATATCTCATGTATTATTGTATTGTACATTTCTCAGGGGCTTACTGGAATTACTTAAGTTATAGCATTCTGCATATTTGACTTCAGTTAAAGAGTATTTCTAATTTCAGCAAAGTCGGCCCCCTCTTTCATTCGTCTATGACTTCTTGTGGAAATATTTGTAGATTTCCATAATTATAGGTCATTTGTGGCAAACACAACTCGTATTGAATTATTCTCAAATAAATTTATGCATAATTTTCCCCCATGTTTTTTTTTACTTTTGTATATAATTTCTGCGTTTTCTTTTTGACTTCCATGCAGACTGCTAATTAAAGTCATTATTTCGATTTAACTTCTGTTTTTATTTTGTTTCTTTTGTTTCATACTCGCACAGTCCCAGTTTCAGGCTCAGTGAGTGTATCTGCCAGCCAATATGGTAGCCAACCAACCAACCAACCAACAAACCCAGACAGCTATCCATACGCATTCATATTTCAGTCGCACGCTGTAATTGGAGGCCAACAAACAAATATGGAGGATAGTCCAAAACGCAAACAGGTGAGTAGTTCCATGGCAATTAGACTCGTCATCGGACTGGTGGTATCCATTTGTGGTTGAGTAAAATGGCTAAAATGGACGCTGCTGTTTCACTGCGATTGTTAACTGAGCATGGAAAATGTGAAAGAAAATTGTATAAAATTCCCATTTAAGGAAAAATAAAACTCAACAATACCATCTACATGTGCGAGTTAATTACAGAGTACAATACGATTTTCCGTTCTAATTTTCATTGTATTTCCATTACGAATTGTAAAACATTTTCTTCTTTTAATGAATTTGGAAATATACGTGTACTTTTCTGGCGCCTTTTCAAATACATATACCCCTAAATTTGAAGCTTGAGTAATCTTTTTAGTTCACGGAATTGTTATATAATGGCCAATTTTTACGAAACGAAATATTAGCTTTTAGAAATGTCTAAAATAATAGTCTTATGATTCATGGTGCATATTTCAAAAACTTCTCGTTTTTAAGTTTCATTTAGATGTTAAATATGCACTGTTTTTAAGCATGCCCGGTTCCAACGATTTTGTCTTTAACAATTTTGGTATTGATTCTAAGCCAAAGAAGCGAAGAATACAAGTAAGGATACTTTTAAGACACAATTGTCTTTTAAATTTGGGTTTTGTGTACTTGTTTCTGGAAGCAAATTTTAATTTTTCGTTTTTTTCTGCTTTTTTTCTTCATATACTATCAAAGTCCTTTAAAAACGAGTTAACGACAACTTTATTTCCCGAATTCAGACTCGTCTTCCAGTAGAAATTTTGTTATGTTTCAAGTAAACAGTGTTGGCAGTATTGGGGATTTTCCCCCAAATTGGGTTTTTTTTTCATGAATGGTTACGAAATTTCCGAGTAGGGGACATGGGGATTTGGTGGGGAATTTCCATAAATTTTGGGATTTTTGTGGGGATTTTTTCGAGAAATAGGTTGCATCTTTTTTTACAAAATTTTATTTCTTTAGAAAATTTTGTCAAAATTCTATTTCTATAGACAATTTGGCAAAAATTTTATTCCTATAGAAAATTTTGTCAAAATGTTATTTCTATAGAAAATTTCGTCAAAATGTTATTTCTATAGAAAATTTCGTCAAAATTTTATTTCCATAGAAAATGTTGTCAAAATTTTATTTCTATAGACACTTTTGTCAAAATTTTATTTCTATAGAAAATGTTGCCAAAATTTTATTTCTTTAGAAAATTTTATTAAAATTTTATTTCTATAGAAAATTTCGTTAAAATTTTATTTCTATAGAAAATTTTGTCACAATTTTATTTCTTTAGAAAATTTTGTCAAAATTTTATTTCTAAAGAAAATTTCGTCAAAATTTTATTTTATATTTGTTGTGAAATAATACAATATGACTGAAAAACAAGCCAACAATAAAAAAAAATTTATTTCTATAGAAAATTTTGTCAAAATTTTATTACTATAGAAAATTTGTACTGATTATTAATTTTGTTCGACTTGAGGTCATAGAAACAATCGATTATTGATTTGTTTTAATATTTATTTCCAATATTTCGTTTAGTGCCATTAACCATCTTCTGGGATTTTGTATCTACATAAAATACAAAAATTAAATTACTTGTAATGTTCACAAAATTTTATTTCTATAGAAAATTTCGTTAAAATGTTATTTCTATAGAAAATTTTGTCAAAATTTTATTTCTATAGAAATTTTTGTCAAAATTTTATTTCTATAGAAAATTTTGTCAAAATTTTATTTCAATAGAAAATGTTGTCAAAATTTTATTTCTATAGAAAATTTTGTCAAAATTTTATTTCTATAGAAAATTTTGTTAAAATTTTATTTCTATATAAAATTTTGTTAAAATTTTATTTCTATAGAAAATTTTGTCAAAATTTTAGTTCTATAGAAAATTTTGTCAAAATTTTTATTTCTGTAGAAACTTTTGTCAAAAATTTATTTCTATAGAAAATTTTGTTAAAATTTTTATTTCTGTAGAAACTTTTGTCAAAATTTTAGTTCTATAGAAAATTTTGTCAAAATTTTTATTTCTGTAGAAACTTTTGTCAAAATTTTATTTCTATAAAAAATTTTGTCACAATTTTATTTCTATAAAAAAATTATGTCAAAATTTTATTTCTATAGAAAATTTTGTCAAAATGTTATTTCTTTAGAAAATTTTTCAAAATTTTATTTCTATAGAAAATTTCGTTAAAATTTTATTTCTATAGAAAAATTTGTCAAAATTTTATTTCTTTAGAAAATTTTGTCAAAATTTTATTTCTAAAGAAAATTTCGTCAAAATTTTATTTCATATTTGTTGTGAAATAATACAATAGACTGAAAAACAAACCAACAATAAAAAAAACAAAATTTTATTTCTTTAGAAACTTTTGTCAACATTATATTTCTATAGAAAATTTTGTCAAAATTTTATTTCTATAGGTTAGGCTAGGTTAGGTGGCAGTCCGATGTATCAGGCTCACTTAGACTATTCAGTCCATTGTGAACTTCTCTCTTATCACTGAGTGCTGCCCGATTCCATGTTCAGCTCAATGACAAGGGACCTCCTTTTTATAGCCGAGTCCGAACGGCGTTCCACATTGCAGTGAAACCACATAGAGAAGCTTTGAAACCCTCAGAAATGTCACCAGCATTACTGAGGTGGGATAATCCACCGCTGAAAAACTTTTTGGTGTTCGGTCGAAGCACGACCTTGTGTATGCAAGGCGGGCATGCTAACCATTGCACCACGGTGGCTCCCTTTATTTCTATAGAAAATTTTGTCAAAATTTTATTTTACAATTTTGGGATTATTTGTTTGGCTTGAGGTCACGGACTAATGAAAAATGCTGGTGTTAATGTTTTCATTAGTCCATGACCTCAAGCCAAACAAATAATCCTAAAATTGTAAAATTCCAAAGGTCAACTAACAAAACTAAACAAAATTTTATTTCTAGAGAAAATTTTGTCAAAATTTTATTTCTATAGAAAATTTTATCAAAATTTTATTTCGATAGAAATTTTTGTCAAAATTTTATTTCTATAGAAATTTTTTTCAAAAGTTTATTTCTATTGATAATTTTTTCAAAAATTTATTTATACAGAAATTTTTTTCAAAAATGTATTTCGAATATTTAGAAGTAACTTATCTTGAATAAATACAAGGCGTCCGAACTCCTATTTTCATATTTCCACCATTTGGAAGACGATCACTCTTCTCTTGGTGTTGTGGTTCGAAATCTTGATCTTATTGAAGCTTTCTGGATTTGAGAAAATTTTTACTAATTTTCTACAGAAGAGCCTTTTGCTTTTTTTCAAAAAAAAACTTGTCAAAAATGAATTGGGGATTTTTGAGCGGAATTTAAGTTTACATTGGGGATTTTTGGGGACGAAAACATCATAAAGAGCCAGAAAAATTCTAGCAACACTACAAGTACAATACGTCTTTAAAACAAAGTGTTGAAAAACATGTCCTATTTTTGAAAGATTTTTTGCTTTGTAGTCAAGATGCAAAAAGACAACAAATTTAAAGACAATTGTAAATTTAAAGAATTTTTCTGAATTATTAAAGTCAAGTTGACCTTAGCCCAAAAATTTTTTCCTTCATGTTATGATACCCATTTTCAAATCACTTAATTTTAAAGACAATACGACTTCATTGAAAAGTTTATGGACTTTTGTACAAGGAAAAAACTTTATATTAGAGAAATGCGTCTTCTATGCTAAGCAAAATTTGCATTCATATTTTAAGGAATGAAATCTTAGGTCTCACGACAATATTTTTTTCAGTGTGGCTTCAACGAATCATTGGGTGAGTGAGTTAGCATTGTATACTCATAGATGACTGCTAAAACCAGCAATCAGTGTCTGCAGTTGTGTATATTCCTACACTCAAGAATCCTTAAAAGTCCCCAATACATTCGCCAATATTTTGGTTGCTGTTATATTTTTATTTGATAAATATTCAGATTAGACACAAGTTCACGCACATAAAATAAAATTAATAAACCAACAACATTATAGAAAAATTTAATTCACTTTCCGGGAGTGGTTACACAGGGCTGGCCACTGTGCGAAAACGGTTCAGGGTTCCTAAACCCAAAAGAAAAATACTTTAGTTGAAAATAATTTCAAAAATTGGACAAATTCAGGGCAAATTAATTTGAAATTTGAAGAAAAAACAACGGAAAATTTCTACAATATGAGAAAATGTTTTTTCTTTCTTCTTGTTTACTTAAGTGGTTCAGAATTTCTTATTGGGAGAATCAATAACACATGACCTGGCTGATTGGCATTTTTGTTTTTATGAGGAATCCACAAATTGGATCGAGTCATTTTCTCATTGCATTGTATATGAAAGATGGGGACAATAGTGACTAGCGATGGACAATACTTCGTTCTGTAACAAGTTCTTCGGAAAAAATTTCAAACCTCTCATTTTTAATTAGCGGTCCGAAAGTAAAATTTCACTGGAAACTCTTTGCGCTTTGGGACTAATAATAAAATTGTAAACATAAATTCGAATTTGAGGAATTAAATCACATTGAAATGTGCTGGTTAGTGTCTCGTCTAATGGCTCCGCTGGAATTTTAAATTCGAATTTATCTTCACATACATCTTTCAGACCAGTAAACAAATTTTTAGAAAAATAGTCAATGTATATTGAAGAATATGGTATTTACTTTGTTTTTGCAAGTAAAGACAAATCAAGAAAAATGATAAGCAATGTAAGTAATAACGGAAAATTATATATAATTTCATATTAAAATATGTTAAATATGGATCATTCATATGTTAAATATGGATCATTATCCTAAAATAGTTTATATTTATTCCTCTGGCAATTATCTGGATGAAAAAATCCAAACTTTGCAACTTTGCAATCTTCCATCATATTTTCATAGAAAATTTGTTTTTTTTTTCAAGTCCATTGCTCGATATGCAAGGCCTTACCAATATATACAGATTTCAAAATTTTACAGTGGGTTTAATATTTTTCGATTCTAATGCAGTTAATAATTTCCCCCAAAAATTTTGTGATCCGTCTGATAATAAAGCGTTACATTTTTTCGTTTTGTCACAAAAAATAACATCATCCCAATACTCTTTAGGAAAGGTCACGTGCTTGTTCGCAAAAGATAATATTTTCTCAATATTTACTTGGGATAGTAGTGGCTTGTTTTCTGGATATTTGTTTTCAATTGGTAATATTCGAACGGATTCATGTTAAACCTCAACTGTGCAGTTGTTTTTAGGTCGAGAGCCAACGACCTTGTATTTTTTTAATATTTTTTAAATAATATTATTATCAGTTATTTTGCCTAGGATTTTTATGTAGCTTTTGAATGGTGTTTTCATTCTCAATGCTAATTGGTATACACTCAAAAAAAAAGTGAACTCTCTATTTCACTAAAGCCAATTTAACTTTATTTTAGTTCATGGAACTATTAAGTTTGGAGAGAATTTCCTTTACTCCAATAATTTTTTAAGTTAAATTAACAAAAAAGCGTGAAAAATTTATACACAACTTAAGCATAAAGATTTTCTAAATTCGCATTTCTCACAACATAGTTCATTACTTCTTTAAATTTGTAAATTTTACTAGAAATGCGTTCATCATGAACTTCGTATGTCAAATTTTAAATTTGTCGAAAAATATTTACTAATTTGTCGAAAAATATTTACTAATTTTTATGATATAGGTGTGATGCTAGCGTTTGTAAACTGTTTAGTTAAAAATTTCTAAAAATATTCAAAATTTTCTAAAATTAACCGAAAGTTTTCTTCAATGTTTTTTTTTCAGTAGTAATAAATTGTCGATGCATTTTCTGAAAACAACTACATCGCCCACTATTCTTTTTAATAACTTTTCAGAATGCTACAAATTTTCTAAAGAATTTCTTGACACCATAAAAATAAACTGATATATTCATTTTTGAATATTTTCAATTTTGTTATTTTTATACCCTTCACCACTACTGTGGTACAGGGTATAATAAGTTTGTGCATTTGTATGTAACGCCAAAAAGGAAAAGTCTGAGACCCATCGTTTAGTATACCGATCGTCTTAGAATTAAATTCTGAGTAGAGGTGTGCACGTGACACGAAATTGTCGTGAATCACGAAATAGTTCGTGACTTACGCGTGAGTCACGCTGGTGGCAACGGCGTGAGTGTGCGTGAGCGTAATTAACAAACCAAAAGTCGTGCGTGAGCGTGGTTCACGAAAATAATTTCTTCGTGAATGTGCGTGAGTAATGAATTTCGGAAAAACGCGCTCACGAAAAACCCATGCCCACGGACATAAAACGCTTACGAGATGAATTCATTTACAATTTCAGTGACACCTGGGATGTTAAGATTTTAATAACGCTCTCGATTTTAATCATGCTCATGTCAAAGACGTCGCTAAAGCAAATTAGTCATAAAGTTATTCGTGAGTCACGACATTTTTCGTGAGTCACGGTATTTTTCGGGAGTCACGACATTTGCCTGAGTACAGATTTTCTTTTCGTGAGTGTGCGTGAGCGTGAGCCCTACCAAACAATATCGTGCGTGAGTAAGATTTTACCGTCGTGAGTGTGCGTGAGCGTGAGTAAAATATTACTCACGGGCACACCTCTAATTCTGAGTCGATTTAGCAATGTCCATCTGTCTGTTCGTCCGTCTGTCTGTCTGTATATGTAATTTTGTGTGCAAAGTACAGCTCGCAGTTTAAATCCGATCGTCCTCAAATTTGGCACAGAGTTTTACTTTCGCTCGAAGACAATAGCTATTGATTTAAAAAAAAAATCGTTTCAGATTTAGATATAGCTGCCATATATATTTTTCACCGATCTGGTCATAATTGACGTATTTTCTTAAAATTTCGCAAAGCCAAATATTTTGTGGATCTCGTAGAACATGCAAAATATCAGCCAAAACGGTTCAGATTTAGATATAGCTCCCATATATATATCTTTCGTTCGATTTGCACTTACATGGCCTCAAAAGCCGGAGTTTCGCCCTGATTTGCTTCAAATTTTGCACAAGAAGTATCATTAAGTGTGTCAAATTTGGTTGAAATCGGTTCAGACTTATGGCGATTTCGATTGGGAAAAAAGGTGCAACATTCTCGAAATTGATTGCAAAATATCAAGGACACTATCTTAGATTTTGGATCCGGTATCCCTTACAATATTATGAATTAACAATAACTTTGGAATGACAATATCATTTGGGCGAAAAAACAATGAGGGAAAAAGTAGTGTAACACCAAGGCAACATATTTTTTGCGAAACGAAAACGCCCTTAGATATAGCTCCCATATATATTTTGCGACCGATTTACACTCATATGACCACGGAAGTCAAAGTTATATTCCCATTTACGTGAAAAAGAATTAATGAAGCAGAATTAATATTATTCTAACTATGCATGTCAAATTTGGTCAAAATCGGTTCAGATTTAGATCTAGCTCCCATATATAACATTCGTCCGATTTGCATATGGCCTCAAAAGACAGAGGTTTGCTCTGATTTGCTTCAAATTTTGCACAAGGAGTACGTTTAATAGTATCGTTAATTGTGCCAATAGATAAAGCCGGTTTAAACATATATGGCCAAAATACCCACATTTTACACAAAATTCTGTGATGATTTCCCGATATCGTAGTCATATCGTACACACTGTAATGCCAGACTTTCCACAGAACGGTTGAGTTTTAAATAAGGCTCCAACTTATGGAAATATCGCCCGACTTGGTCAAATAATATATGACAACCCACAATTGACCACCACCTATCTTGGGGAGATCTAAACAATATCGTTGTAAAATCGCCACTGCTAAGTAGCAAAAATTGTAAATGTTACTCAAATTGTCCTATATCTCTAATACATAAGCATCGCCCCATAAATCATAAATGCTCTTCTGTACAATTGCATTAAAATTGCTCTAGCGTTATATTTCCCATATTTTTTACTAATATTGTGTTTCATCCCAGGGCGTTGGCCGATTTAAATTTTGAGTCTAGAGATTTTGTAAAAGTTTAAAAAATTTGAAGGAGTTAACATTGTTTTAAAAAATTTTTCAATAAAAGTTTTTTTGGTATACATTGAAGGGTATAATATAGTCGACTCCGTCCGACTTTAGACTTTACTTACTTGTTTTTTCAAGAATCGTTCAATTATTTCCATTTTTTTTTTGTATTGCTCGAACTTGCATGTCATTATGACAATTCTATTTGTAAATTTTCTCCAAGGAAAAAGTTTGCGTTTTTTCGACCACAAAAACATCGCTTCTGTTCAAACAATTTCCCTGGCCCAAGGAAAAATAGCTACAACAACGATATCGAAAAAAAAAAAACAAAAACGACCATCCATCAATGATGTCAGTCGGCGAGTAAGCGTTTCACATCATATTTATTATGGTATTGATAGCTAAGCTACTCAACCCCATTGCATAGGTAGCTAGCAAATGCTACTGGAACTACTGCGAATACTTGTGGTTGTTTTTATTTTTTAATGGCCAATTTTGCAATTTGCAAATTAATGGTCATATTTTTACGTCGATAATCTCTTTATAATTGCTCAAAAAATAACGATGTCGTTGATGGCTATGGCGATGAAAATAACAACAACAACAAAAATGCCACTGTAAACATGGCCACTCATTGCAATCCAGTTAAACTGGCTATTCTACTAGCAAGTCACTCAATCATTTGGTAGAAGAGCTTCGTATCTCTGACCCCTTATTCCTCTTAGGATTCAAATGTAGCCATTTTCCAACAAAACAGCAAACTTGCAGCAAGTGTCACCATCATTATAGTTATCGTTGGCTTTTGTTTTGATTTCGGGGCGTTGTCAATGTTTAAACCTTTGAATGTTGTTGTTGGTTGTGAGAGAATGTCGTTGATAGGCGTAATTTTTCAGATATACACCATAGTTCATTACCTCCTTAACCATGCTCGCCCAAAAACAAAACAAAAAAACGGAGCGTTCCATATGCCAGGTAGCTTGTTGTTCTTGAATAATGGTCTTTGTTACTGTTTATAATTTAATATTATTAAGTATTATCCATGTAGTTTAATATGACCAGAGTATTACTTAAGAAGGAGGGTCTTATTGCTGGTTGTTTTAAGTTCAACATTTAACACTTTCGCCAGGGATATCCACCTGGGTCGTGTGTGTGGTTGACACTATTAATAATCCCATACTTAAATGTTAGCTACGTTATGATTATATTAATGATGACAAAAGTTTTGTGTAGTTTAGTATAGATATCAAGTCACTTGACCATTGTCCATATAAATTATCAATTTTGCAGTGCAACCCTCACCTACTTTAGTTGCTAACACCTTGGGAGTAATTGTGGTAATGGGTACTTAGTATGATTTGGAGTACATAGTATGAACTTTCATCTGGAATATGTGAAATTCGTACTTTTGGTAAAAAAAGTAGTATGGATTGGTAGAGTAAAAAAAAGCATGTTTGTAATTGGAGACAATCAATTTCTCTGATATATTGTCTTATTACGGTCATCTTCTTTTAGCTTCGCTTGGCTTTAAATGCCAGTTAACAGAAAGCGAATTGCAAATATCTTCTCTCCGATTAAATTTAACAGAAAATTGTTTCAGCATTTAAGTTTCTAAATGTAGTGTAGTGAGGTGAAAAAGGGGAAAGAAATTTGACATCATAAATCCAACCAACACAGACCAATATAAAGCAAAACTTTTCAAATACCAGAGCACTAAATTAACCAACAAAAAAAAGAGCGACGATGACTTTCTCACTAGCATAGCCAGGGGGTCCTGCCGACTATGCCCTCTCCAGAAAAATTGTAGACACGGAAATGGTGCAAAATTGCCGTAGAAGCGATGATTTTAACATGGGCTAGTCATTTCGGTGTAATCCGAATAGAGTGTTTTGGATGTGAATTATAAAATTCTGTGATAACATATTATACTAAATAATTTATATTTTTTTATGATTTTTAATACATTCTAACGCTTATCAGGAACGTTTGACCGCAAATACTCTCAAAAGTTCTCAATTTTTCTAGAAGTAATTTAACATTTTCTTTGACAAAATTTTAATAATTTGTTTCCTTAGCGGCATCACGTCCACATACTCTTAGAACGGACGAAACAGTTCAAAACCACGTGAGATTCTGAATAGAAATAAAATCCAGATATGTAAAACTGTGAGATAAATTTGTGAAAAGAATCAAATAAATATGAACCGGCATTAAACGACGTCAAAATTTCTATTTACGGCTCAAAAGGTCAATCAACCGAATTCCAGAAAAATCAAAATGCGAAAAAATAAGGGCCATATAAAAAATCGGAAAAATCGATGAAATTGAAATTCTATGAGCTCAAAAAAATCTGAATCAATATAGACCATCTTTGAATAAAAATATTAAGCACATCTATTAGTGAGTCAGACTATGCTTACATGATAGAAAGGCATGACTTGAAGGCAAGAAATGTCGTCACTTGAGGACCCAAGAAATGAAATTGTCCGCTATATTAAATGTATATTTAAAATATTAAAGTGTAAAAAATTATAAACGGCCGAAAGTACTGCCGGGTCGAATCCTGTATTGCGTACAAATGTCAACTAAATACTGTAATCCACAATCGAATTACTTTTGGCAACAAATAATGACAGGCCAATTTTTGGATTTGCAGAAGGCCCATAGTAACATCACGTACCAAATGTCAACAGGATCGAATGAAATTTTGAAATTTTCGACCCAAAAATTCAATACGAAACAATTTCGCGTGATTAATAAAATTATACGTACTTAATTTTTAGACAATTGTGTGAATAATTTAAGGAAAAACTAGCCAAAAATTGTACTTAGAAGAGCAACGGTAAGATCTTTTTTGAAAGTTGAAAGTACCAATTTAAAAAGTTTATTTCCTTTAAAGTGAGTTATTAAGGAAGAGTAAGCATTAAAAGTTGACTATTTTCTCCAGATACTGCGAACTTACTACAGGTCTTAAGGACTAAAACATGTACATCTATCAATTCCATCGTTTTAAGATTTTAAACAAATTTTTCATTACGTCTACTGGTGGTGAAATTTGAAGTGAGCTGAAGCTTGTTCTATAAGTTGTTATTATAACCCGATTTTTTTACATTTTTAAAGTTTTTGAGTCAGAAAGATACATACCCATCTTGTATGGTCCTTATGAAAGCACCCTACCAATTTTATGATTTGATCATCTTGATTTGCCTGGAGTTAGCCTGATGTCCTTTAAGCTAAATAAATAGAAATTTTTACGGTTCCCGATAATATGAGAATATTTACGTTCTTTACAAATTTAATATTTTATATAGTAATGATCGAAGACGACTAAAAAGATTTTTCCCGATAAATATTCTGGGGCGCTAAATTGTTTCTGCGTGGGAGCACCTCCAGGACCCAATGCTATGGATATCATAACAAAATAAACACAATATATTAAGGGTATGCTTTGTATTTGCCCAAATATGAATATTTATCAAATTAGGAGTATTTAAGGATATTCGAGTGCGGGAAAATACGAAAACTATACTTATTTCTTAAATATACTAGAACTAACATTTCAAAACCTAAACGATTTACAAGTTTTTGTGTCGCTAGACACCCTATATATAACAAATTATCACGTATTATTTTACTAATCAAGTCAACTTCCTTCTCTTAAAAAATCTGAGTCGAATAAAGAAAATACTTTGCCGCGCCAGGCAAAGTGATAATTTTAATTTGGAAACAGATACAACTGAAACGGTCCGTATTCAATCCAAACAATGGTAATATGGCGAGTCAGGGGATATGAACCGGTAAATCAACACTTTTCTACCCAAAAACTGATGGACCCATTTAGCTCAGGGTCGAATCAGTCCCAAAATTATGAACAATACAAATTTTAGGTTGTTCCTTGTGCATGTTTCTTCGAGAGAACAAAAACTTCCTCTGGATTGTGCTTAATGGGCGGCAGAAATCCATGCCAAGTGAAATGAAATGCTTACCATTCCCCTATCTCTCAATCTTTAAACTCACTTGGATTTCTCTGCGCGTATTACCTTCTAATTCATATTGCCAGAACCGATACTACCGCTTTTTCATGCGGGATAAAATGAAAAATAATAGCTCGATCTGGTTAAGAAATCGTCAGTAGTAATTAATTTCGATACTCTTGCCTTGGACGTTGATAGTAAACATTTTTGTTACAGTCGAGTATTAAAAGTCCCTTGGTGCAATAGTTCATATGCTCTCTTGTCTACACCAAAAATCTGTAGTTTGTCGCGTCCAGACATATAATGTTATATCTCAGTCGAACTCGGATATAAGAATGAGACAAAAACAGCAAGTGATATTGCAATAGACCTCCGGAGGCATAGAAGAAGTGAATTGTTATTGTGCAAAAAATACGTCGGGTCGAATTCTAAGCACTTTGCAGAACCCAGAACTTTGTATACAAAACGCTTGTAGTGGAGAATCTCCCCAATGTTCCCTTTCAAAAGATATTCCTTTCTCTATTTTCTATAAAAGAAAGTCAAGGGGTTTTCTGAGTAAAGGAGGTGAGAGGAGTTGTGGACTACTTATTAATTATGCAAAATGTTAATACTATGAATTGGGGGAAGCAATAACTCGTGGAAATAGAGGGAATTAATCAACCGGTAAGCTTTCAAATCCCACAACCTCCAGTCATCCCACATTTCCGCATTCATGCACCTACCAATATAGAGTTCTTGTCTATTATTTGTTAACACATTTAAATCACACTTTGCACTTGTTAAATTTATACACTACCTTTCTTAAATAATATATTTTTTCTCAAAAATTTGATGTCAAACTACACAAATTACAAATAACGTTCGCGTAAACAGAAGAACGAGAAGTTCACCACAAAACACAATCCACCAGCATTGCCAATTATTTTGGCGTTAATATTTTAGATTTTGATTAGGCTTTAGTTTAATATACGTCACTTGAGAATGTGCGGAAAGAATTTATGGTAGAGTAAGCCTTATTTGTTTGTTAAGATTTTCTTTTAATTTGGCTGCAATATGTGGGCTTTAGTTGGCTTAGTTCTTCATTGTTTTGAGAATTGGCAATGGTGTCTTTAACATTTTGTAAATTCACCATACCAAAAGCACCCATTTAAACATTTTACTAACGGCTACATAACATCAACACAGTTGATGCATCATTGTTGGCAGTGTTGCCCTAACATGTTAAGAAAGTGTTAATAGAAAATTAAAAAAAAAAAAACAAAATTTCCGAAGCCATGCCACTATTGAATAAAACTATCAATTTACCTAACTATGATTTTAAGATCTGCACAGTAATGTGAAGATTGAAAAAACGAAAAAATGCTTATATTCAATATGCTTGCAAACATTTTTGTATAGAATTTCATGCACATATTCATAACATAACATCCCTGCCAACATTTTTTGAATTTGGCGGCGCTTCTGAGAATCCCCACCACGTCGAAAACAATCGTATACGACATCCAAAACTCGTCGGAAAAGCGCCGTCACTATTGAGAAGTTATACCACGCCAAGTTACTACGAAAAATGTTCTCTTCAGTGCAATTATTAGGTGCCTTTTTTTAATAAATTTAGAACGACGCCAATAAGAGCCCCTTCAAAGAATCAGAAAAAGTGCATTTTAAGATAGTTGTAAAAGAATCATTGTGGTCAAGTAAAACACGATTGTTTAGATGTTTATTAATTTGATTAAACATTTATAAATTCTTATAAATATAACATTTATACGACTATCACATAAAATTTAATATAATTTATTGCATTAATAAAAGAATGATGTTAATTTACAAGTTGAAAGATACATGTTGCAGCGTCTATCAACCAGTGTTTTTATTCTCGATGGTGGCAGCGTGTCTGTAAAATATCTATAAAACAATCACTTTATTCCATTTGGAAAGTCAAAAATGGTTCACCAATATACCTTTTACAATTTTAAGCAAAATAACTATGTTTTTCGCACTTCATTATCGATTTTAGTTAACTAAATTATAAGAAGCTAGTTGCGCTTGGTGTTTCACAAAATATATAATGGCTCTTATAACAATAGTGATGGCAAAATACTTTCATGTACATTTCATACGCTTCCCCTATCACAGTTGACGATTGTTGCAGTGTCACTTACGAGTCTGTGGTAGCGATGAGAATGAAATGGAACTTTGAAATGCTGGCAGGGAAGTTACTATATCCCTGCCAGCATTTCAAAGTTCCATTTCATCCTCATCGCTACCACAGACACGTAAATGTCACCACAACCATCGCGAACTGTGATGGGGGAAGCATATCAAAAAGTACAAAATGTACATGAAAGTATTTTGCCATCACTACTGTTAGAAGAGCCATTTTATTTTATTTATTTATTTATTTTATTATTTATTTTGTGAAACGCCAAGCGCAACCAGCTTGTTATATTTTATTTAAATAAAAACGAAAATAAAGTTCTGAAAACATAGATATTACGCTTAAAATTGTGAAAGGTATATCCCTGCCAACATTTTTTGAATTTGGGGGCGCTTCTGAGAATCCCCACTACGTCGAAAACAGTCGTATACGATATCCAAAACTCCTCGGAAAAGCGCCGTCACTATTGAGAAGTTGTACCACGCCAAGTTACTACAAAAAAGTATCGCATGAGTGCAATTATTAGGTGCCTTTTTTAATAAATTTGGAACGACGCCAATAAGAGCCCCTTCAAACAATCAGAAAAAGTGAATTTTAAGATAGTTGTAAAAGAATCATTGTGGTCAAGTAAAACCCGATTGTTTAGATGATTATTAATTTTATTAAACATTTATAAATTCTCATAAATATGACATTTATACGACTATCACATCACATTTAACATATTTTTATGCATTAATAAAAGATTGATGTTGAGTTACAAGTTGCAAGTTACATATTGTAGCGTCTATCAGCCAGTGCTTTTATTCCCAATGGAGGCAGCGTGTCTGGAAAAAAAATTGAAAAACTATCACTTTATTCCATTTGGAAAGTCAAAAATTGTTCACCAATATACGTTTCACAATTTTAAGCGAAATAACTATGTTTTTAGCACTTCATTATCATTTTTATTTAAATAAAATATAAGAAGCTAGTTCCCTGCCAGCATTTCAAAGTTCCATTTCATCTTCATCGCTACCACAGACTCGTAAATGTCACTACAACCATCCTACTGTGATGGGGGGCAGCATATCATAAAGTACAAAATGTACTTCATACATGTATTTTGCCATCACTACTTTTACAACAGCCATTTTATTTTTTGTGAAACGCCAAGCGCAACCAGCTTGTTATATTTTATCTAAATAAAAACGAAAATAAAGTTCTGAAAACATAGATTTTACGCTTAAAATTGTGAAAGGTATATTGGTGAACAATTTTTGATTTTCCAAATGGAATAAAGTGATTGTTTTTCAAATATTTTTCAGACACGCTGCCTCCATCGAATAAAAACACTGGCTGATAGACGCTGCAACATGTAACTCGATACTTGTAACTCTACATCATCATTAATGCAAAAAATTATGTTAAATGTGATGTGATAGTGGTATAAATGTTATATTTTTAAGAATTTGTAAATGATTAATCAAATTAATAAATATCTAAACAAACGTGTTTTACTCGACCACAATGATTCTTTTACAACTATCTTAAAATGCACTTTTTCTGATTGTTTGGAGGGTCCCTTATTGGCGTCGTTCTAAATTGATCTATAAAGGCACCTAATAATTGCACTCATGCGAAACATTTTTGTAGTAACTTGGCGTGGTACAACTTCTCAATAGTGACGGCGCTTTTCCGACGAGTTTTTGATGTCGTATATGATTGTTTTCGACGTAGTGGGGATTCTCAAAAGAGTCCCCAAATTCAAAAAATGTTGGCAGGGTAAAACCCGATTGTTTAGATGATTATTAATTTTATTAAACATTTATAAATATGACATTTATACGACTATCACATCACATTTAACATATTTTTATGCATTAATAAAAGATTGATGTTGAGTTACAAGTTGCAAGTTACATGTTGTAGCGTCTATCAGCCAGTGCTTTTATTCCCAATGGAGGCAGCGTGTCTGGAAAAAAAATTTGAAAAACTATCACTTTATTCCATTTGGAAAGTCAAAAATTGTTCACCAATATACCTTTCACAATTTTAAGCGAAATAACTATGTTTTTAGCACTTCATTATCATTTTTATTTAAATAAAATATAAGAAGCTAGTTGTGCATGGTGTTTCACAAAATATAAAATGGCTCTTGTAACAATAGTGATGGCAAAATACTTCCATGTACTTTCTGATATATTTACCCCATCACAGTTGGCGATAGTTGCAGTGTCACTTACGAGTCTGTGATAGCGATGAGGATGAAATGGAACGTTGAAATGCTGGCAGGGATGGTGAACAATTTTCGACTTTCCAAATAGAATAAAGTGATCGGTTTTCAAATATTTTTCCAGGCACACTGTCTCCATCGAAAATAAACAAACTGGCTGATAGACGCTGCAATATGTAACTTGCTACTTAAAACTCAACATCATTCTTTTATTAATGCAAAAAATTATGTTAAATGTGATGCGATAAACCGAAAAATGTTATATTTATAAGAAATTATAAATGTTTAATCAAATCAATAAACATCTACACAATCGTGTTTTACTTGACCACAATGATTCTTCTACAATTACCTTAAAATTCACTTTTTCTGATAGTTTGCAGGGGTTCTTATTGGCGTCCTTCGAAATTGATCTAAATAGGCACCTAATAATTGCACTGATGAGAAAATTTTTCGTAGTAACTTGGCGTGGTATAACTTCTCAATAGTGACGGCGCTTTTCCGACGAGTTTTTGATATCGTATATGATTGTTTTCGACGTAGTGGGGATTCTCAGAAGCGCCCCCAAATTCAAAAAATGTTGGCAGGGATTAAAGAATCGCATGAGTGCAATTATTATGAGACTTTTTTGATAAATTTTGCAAGAAGTTAATAAGAGACCCCTCGTACTATCATACCAAGGGCATTTTAAGATAGTTGAAAAAGAATAATTGTGGTCAAGTAAAACAGGATTGTTTAGAGTTTTATTAATTTGAGTAAAAATTTATAAATTCTTCCATGAATAACATTTATATTTACGTCTAAAATCACATTGCACATAATGTTTTACATTAATAAAGGGATGATATTGTGTTAAAAGTTGCAATTCTGCCGATGTCCAACCAGTGTGTTTATCCTTCATCAAGGCAGGATGTCTGAAAAAATATCACTTTATTCCATTTGGAATGTCGAAAATTTTTCACTAATGTACCTTTCACAATTTTAAGTGTGTTAACTATGTGTTATATCGATTATTTCATTTGGTTTACAAGCACAACAAGATAAATCTTATAAATTACAGTGCCGGTCGATATTTGATTTTAACAATTTGATTTAACTTAAAACTTAATAGTAAAATATTAGGGGGAAAATATTAAATAATTACATAACGAGCATACAATTTATTGCAAAAAATTAAATAACTCTTTTTTAAACGATGTGTAATTGCTTATGCGTTGTGTGGTGGGAGGTAAGTTGTTCCAGAGACGAATGCTGTGAATGTAGAATTGTCTTTCAGATACTAGGCTGTTAGCTCTAGGAGTTATAAGTTTCATTCCTCTGTTAGATCGAGCGAATGTTATTCGGTTGTAAAGATATTTATTTATTTAGGTTCTTTTGTGTAAATTACTTTGTGTAGCTGTAGCAAGCACCTTATATTTAACAGATTGTTAAAATCAACGTTGAATATTTTATGCGAAAATCTTGTAATACTATCTCGTCGCTTCCTGTTGAAGACGTATCTGGCTATATCATTGTAGGCAACATTTAATTTCCGTCTATCTTCAGCATCACAATTAGCAAACACTTCACAACCATAGAGAAGGTTCGGAACAAGATATGATTTAGCTAAAAGCATTCGAATATTCAATGGTGTGGAATATCGTACATGCCACAAATTTCTAATCATATTGCGGACTTTTCCCACGGTACAGTTTATGTGATTATTCCACGTGAGCGTTGAATTAAAGATAATACCA
Source organism: Haematobia irritans (assembly GCF_050003625.1). Lineage (NCBI taxonomy): Eukaryota > Metazoa > Arthropoda > Insecta > Diptera > Muscidae > Haematobia > Haematobia irritans. Next base: position 152,751,405 of record NC_134399.1, read on the forward strand.
AGATTACTCGATGAGAGTACATGGTTAACCGTTGCATTACCAATACTGACGTTTATATTAGTGACATGTGACGTATTCCTATTGCCAATCAGTAAGAATTTTGACTTTTTAGGATTAAGGCACAGTCCATTGTTTTTTGCCCATGTGTGAATTATGTTCAAGTCTTTGTTTATCATATGAATGTGTTCCTGTACATTGGTTGATTTGCAACAAGTGTATAGTTGTACATCATCAGCATATATTTGGATTTTACAAGCAATAGGGAGAGAAGCGAGGTCGTTGATGTACATTGAGAAAAGCAAAGGTCCAAGTATTGATCCCTGAGGAACTCCTTTGGATACAACAAGTGCTTGAGATATAGTATTGTTTAAGCTAACAACTTGGCAACGGTTTGACAGATAGGACGACATTAATTTGCAAGCCGTACTAGAGAATTGGAACAGTTTCTGCAGTTTAAGCAGCAGCACAGTGTGATCCACAGTGTCAAAGGCCTTGCTGTGATCTAATAATATGAGAAATGATAACATTCGATTATCCAAATTGGATCTGATGCCTTCCACAACATCTAATAGTACTGTTGTACAGGATCGTTGTTTTCGAAATCCTGATTGACTATCAGTTAAAAGGTTTTTCTTATTTAAGTGTTCATAAATTTGATTAGACATTATTTTTTCTAAAGCTTTCGATAAAAAAGGAAGGATAGCGATTGGCCGATATTCATTGCTGGATTTAGGAATTGGAATAATCTTTGCAAGTTTCCACCCTTGCGGGTAGACCGATTTCGTTAAGATTGTATTATATAAGTGTTTTACATACGGCAGCAATTTGCATAAAGTGAGTTTTAGAAATTTGGGGTTCACACCATCAGTACCTATCGCTGTCGATTTAATGCTTAGTATACTGCGCATCACTTCATTGTCATCCACTCCTCTGAACGAAAAGCAATCTTCGACTTGAGCTGTACACATTTGTTCATACATTTTTTCTTCAGGTGTTTCAATGTTAACATTGACAAATCTTTCATTGAGCTCATTTACGTCTGCAGAGCATAATCTATGATCAGAATTCTGCCCAATTCCAATTTTCTTGATTATGTTCCATTTTGACTTACTATCTAGTGCGGATTGAAATTTGTGTTGAAAATGAGACGTTTTTGCATTTCTTATGGCACTAGCAGCTAATTGTCTAGCTGATTTAAAAATAGAGTGAAGTAGTGGTGTTCTGAATCGTTTCCATCTTCGATACGCATTATCTCTGTCATTAATTAGGGTTTTTATGTGTCGGGTAAACCAGGGTGGTTGTGAATGGTGTGAGTTGATTGTTTTCTCGGGAACACAGCTATTGTATTGTGTTCAGCACTTATTATTTTATTTTTATTTAAGTAGTTTACAAGAAATTATTTGCGCTTTGGGTTTCACAAAATATCAAAATGGCTGTGGTAACGATGGAGGTGAAATCGAGCTTTGAAATGCTGGCAGGGTATGCGTCTATTTTGAAACAATTGTGTGTACCCAATAAGGGACTTTCAAATGGATAAATATAATGGTGTTTTCTTTTCTTGTTAAAAATGCGCACTTTTTTGCATTGTGCCCGGAAAATGTACTTTTCTAATAAAACAGGCAAAAGTGCGAATTGGCTTGTAAAAAAAGTTCCACGTATAGATGTTGCGTGTATTTTCAGCACTGCCGGCAAATGAGAGTGCTGCGATTGTCTTGTTTGCTGCTTTGAATTCTTTTCTGCCCGCTGAAATTATACCATTTTTTTGGGCATTTTAAAAATGCGCATTCTGTACAGACTAAATAAAGGCAAAGCATTTTTTTCAGAAAAGAAAAACCATAAGATTTCATAAACATATTTAGATCTGCACATATATTAAGACCATATATCAATCAAAAACAGCAAATTGCTAGAATACATTTTCCATGTGTAATGGCAACACTGCCGACTGTCGTCAACTTGCAGCTGAAAAAACACAGATGACTTGCATACAGCTGACTGTTTTGTTTTCGTTGTAGTTTGACGTTTCTCTCTTTTTCTTTTTTTGTTCCACGCGAATCATATATCGTGTGCAAACGATAGCAGCCGGGAACTATTTTAGTGAGAAAAGTAAATAAAATTTCAATTTTGTAGTGCCAAATTAATACAATTATCTAATATTTACAATAAAATACTATTTTAGCTACCGCTAAAACTGGTCTGACCACTTAATCAAAGGTATGTTGTACAAAAAACCACAGGTAGAAGTGAGGTTATGAGATTTTGTGGCCACCACATAGTCTGCCGCAGCTACTCTCATATGTAGAAGGCAACAACACAAACTATATATGCTGTTGCTTTTATAAATATACCTTGCATACATATATGTTCACTTGTTCGCTCGTATGCTTTTAATATGTTCTAAGAGTTGTGTTTTTTATTATGATGATTTCTTGCCTTTTTGCAGGAATAACGACTTCACCACCAGCTGTCTCAATATGCCGCCCAAGAAGCAAGAAGAACCCGAACGCAAACCCTTGATTGGTCGTATTGGTACTAACCTTCGAATTGGTATTGTTGGTGTTCCAAATGTGGGCAAATCGACATTTTTCAATGTATTGACCAAGAGTGCTGCTCCAGCAGAAAACTTCCCTTTCTGTACCATCGATCCCAATGAGAATAAGTATTTAATTTTAGTGTATATACTTTAATTTATTGAAAATGTGACCAAACAAAATGTTTGAAGCTATGAAAAATTTTGGACGTATGATGACGTCAGCCATAAGTGGGAAAAGGACGTTGGAAGGGTAAACTTGAAACGATAAAATTACTGAATACAATAGCCTCTAACAAAGAATGTGATGACCAAGTCCTTAAAATAAGATGTAATCAAATATTCAATTTGATTGCTCTACTACTATGGATGGAAAATTCTAAAATCGTCTTTAAAAAAAACTGAAAAGTCGATGTCAATTTTTTGTAATCTACTTAGTTGATTTTGATTTTTTTTTTTGAAAATAGATTCAAATTCTGTTATCGAGTTTTGATATTGGTTCAACTTGACTAATATACTTTTTACTTCGAATTTGAATAGAGAGATGTATGAAATTTTGCAATTTTTATGATAAAAACTCAAAAGAAATAGAATTTCAATTAATCGCCAATTTCGATTTGAAAAAGACGAAACGTCGACTTTTGCAAATGTCTAATTTTTTCAGAGATTGTAGTTCATTGTTTTTATTATAAAACCTCTGCTGTACCGGTGTACCGCTGCGTAGCTCAGAATCCAAATTTTGTTTCACAAGAAAACATTCCATTTATTTCCATTGGAAGTTAGCATTTAAGATATAAGATGAGTTAGCTCTATACTGTAGGCTATGGAAATTCAAACTAGCTGGCGATGAAACATGTATAGCTGAAAGCTCGCATACAATAGTAATAATAGTAATAGTTGAATCATTCATTTGGACGCAAAGCCAGTATCAATTGATATAAGGCTAACATAAAAATATACATTCCATCAGTGCGAAATATTTGCGATTTCTCGGTGAAAAACTGCGATAAGTAATATTCAAAGCCAATTTTACTGACGGAAACGAAAGGTAGTTCGGTGGTTCAAGATCAACGCTATATGGTGTATATATCAAAAAGTACATTGGTGGAATTCTTCCTTTTTTATAAAAAATCAAAATTGAACAAATTTATTCATAAGATTTTTTTTATCGAAAGGACCCAACGCCTACTTTTAATTTTAATTTCAACTTTATTGGTAACGTGGCCAATCTTTTACTCCGATTTAATTGAAATTTTGCATAGGGAGTCGAATTAGCATTGTAGCTATGCGTGCCAAATTTGGTTAAAATCGGTTCAGATTTAGATATAGCTCTCATATATAGCTTTCGCCCGATTTACACTCATATGACCACAGAGGCCAATTTTTTGCTCCGATTTAGTTAAAATTTTGCACAGGGAGTATTGTAGTTATGCGTGCCAAATTTGGTTGAAATCGGTTCAGATTTAGATATATCTCCCATATATAGCTTTCGCCCGATTTACACTCATGTGACCACAGAGGCCAATTTTTAACTCCGATTTAGTTTAAATTTTGCACAGGGAGTAGAATTCGCATTGTAGCTATGCGTGCCAAATTTGATTGAAATCGGTTCAGACTTAGATATAGCTCCCATATATATGTTTTTCTGATTTCGACAGAAATGGTCAAAATACCAACATTTTCATTGTAAATTCGCCACTGCTTAGTCAAAAAGTTGTAAAAATGACTCTAATTTTCCTAAACTTCTAATACATATATATCGAGCTATAAATCATAAATAAACTTTTGCGAAGTTTCCTTAAAATTGCTTCAGATTTAAATGTTTCCCATTCTTTTTTACTAACATTGTGTTCCACCCTAGTGCATTAGCCGACTTAAATTTTGAGTCTATAGATTTTGTAGAAGTCTATCAAATTCTGTCCAGATTGAGTGATATTTGACGGATGTGATATGGTACCGAAAATTTAGATCTACAAAGTGGTGCAGGGTATAATATAGTCGGCCCCGCCCGACTTTAGACTTTCCTTACTTGTTATATTATGCGCTTTGGCATTTCAGCTTGTGTCCAGATCAATGAACTCTCCGACTATGGTCGGATGTGTCGAAAGTGATCTGGTGGTGAGTCGGTTACGTTTAGTTGGGCAAGAGAAAAGATGATACGTGTCATGTGGCCCTTGGTTGCAGATGGGACACACGGCTGCCATCAATCACTGATAGATAGGAATTGAGGCGGATGCCCTTGCCTGATCTTAACTGGGCCAAAACTACCCTAGTCTCGCCGGTTCAGCTACAGTATCTTCATGAATCCTGTTAGAGCCTGGTAGAGACTCTCTTTTGTAGCGCTCAAAATTGGAAACTATTTATAGCGTATTTCGATTCCAGCTTTTCTTAAAAATAACATCGAGAAACAGATCGAAACTAAGTGAAGAAACAACACGGACGAAACAACACGTACACTGATGTGGCAGCCGCTGGCCAATGGATGGGGTCCATCGGGTCGATCCGGTACACAGAACCCGCCGCCGTGGGATCGCCTAAGTGAAGAAATAGAGTTTGATGACGTTTTCGAATGTCCTCTGACATCGGTAGAGCTGTCGTAACAAAATAAAAATAATGTATTATATTAGCTCAAAACCTAGATATTTCCCGACTTAACCCAGCTGCTACGTTGAGGTCAGTTAATGACCAAATCCTATTTATCATCACCGCGTTTCATACTGTTCGATTATAATTAAAAGTTTTTACAATTGATGCACTGAGTAGAAAGATAAGAGAGAAGTTCACCACTGTGGTATCACAATGGACTGAATAGCCTGAAATGTCGGGCTGTCATTATACCTAATCTAACAGTAAGAAATGCGGTGATGATAAAAATGATGATAAGGTCAAGGCATAGCAGCATACAAATGTTTGTTGATCGCACTTAGGAACTTTTAAGTATATAAAAGTTAGAAATACTTTTTGTTTCATAAAAAAAATAAACAGCAAACAACGACTGCTGTATTTTGTATGAGTGCAGTATTTTTAATTTATTTGTTTTTTTTTACTAAAATACCACTCAAATACCACCTGCGTCTTTGAAAAGAAGAGAAAATAAGCTAGCCATTTCTAAACCACCATCAAACAAGAAATTTGCCATTTTTGTGGTTGCGCCTGATTTTCTCCATTCCCTGGGCCAATTTCAGGCTTTCTGGACATTCTCTGATAAAATGATCTCAAATATGAAATCATTGCAATTTTCTATAATTTTGTGCAATCACAATAAAGATATGCAAAAAAACTAAAAATTGTTGAAGAGAAAATGCCTCTAGACATGGCAGCCATACCCATCATCAGAGTAACATAGTCTGTCAGCCGCCAAACAGTAACAAATAAAGTCTCTATAGCAGCACTTTGGCCCCAACTAACCAAGCAAACAACAACAGTTAAAACAACGCTTAAACTCTATCCTGGTCACTTTGAGCAGCAGTTACTACTCTAGAGCTACATTATCGAAAGAAAACCAAAAAGAGGATACAAAACTCGATACGCAGTAAGAAAATGAAGTCAATCAATTTAAATGCCCGGTTCAATAATAATTTGCATACATTTTAAAATGAATTTGGTCAGGTTTCAGGTTTTTTTTTTGTTGGGCGGCTTTCATGGGGCCAAGCACCGCTCTCTACAAATCCAGTGCATAAAAGTTTTTGTTTTTTTTTTTGTTTTTTGCATATAGAAAATAATTTTAAGTATATAGAGAGAATATGGACGACGAATACATTGAACGGAGGATGGGACCACGCCTTTGTTACAGTGGCCAACGGCAGCTTATTAAATTAAACGTTTAGATGGTTATTTTCAAGAGTTTGAATGAGTTTTCTGCTGCTTCCTTTGCTCAGGTCAATCAGTGGATTTTTTTACTCTCAGCGAAATTACTATAATTTGGTCGGGCTTGACTGAAATATTTTTTAATGGCACTTAGCTTGTGAAGGAGGAAGGGAAAATATAGCCATGATAAAGTCCATAAAAATAGACATGGACATTATTTGTAACAGTTTAAAGTTTCAACCGACTACATTTCGAGGAAATCTTGTAAATGACCATATAATGATGCTACTTCAGGCAAATATTTTAAAATGGTTTAAGATTTTCCAATAACATGGTTTTTAAAAGGTCAAATTTCAAATGATAGAAATTTACTTCATTTAAACCAAAATGGGCTGTTTCTTAAGATGCAAAGTGCAAAAGAAAAACAGTTTGATCTATTCTCTAATTCGAGTAAGCTTTTAGGCTTTTCAAACCCAAGCCCACTGTATGGAACAATGTATTTTAACTTACTTCATTTGTTTGCAACACCCAGAAGGGAATGAGATAGACACATGGTGTCTTGGGCAAATATACTCAGGAGCACTTTCTGTGTCGATTTAGCGATGTCCGTCTATCTGTAGCACATATCAAAGTCCAGTTTTATGTTTTAATCCAATCGATAACCGTTATTTTTAAATTTCGTGATTTACAATGATCGATTTTCCCATTTTTTCTGTTACACATGTTGGTAATGTCAGCCACTTTGGGTTGTCACTTTATTTTTGACAGAAAAGAAGGTTAGTCGTGTTGTGGTGAGTCCTTCAATTATTTTAATATTCGAAAAAATGGATCAAAGAAATTGAAATAAGTTACATATGTTTAAAATATGAAATTATATGCGTAAGGAAAAGGTACAGAAGGTTCGTCCGTCTGTAATTGTCATACATTTGTTCATCTCACAGATTATATGCATTTATTTGCTATAGAGCACAAATTGTCTTTAGGAGTTTTTAGAAATGATTAAATAGTAAATTTGACATTCTATTGAAATGCACCAAATTTTGTCCAAATTGGTTCAGATATACACAAATTTAAAGGACTTCAGATTGTATTGAATGGTGAATGGACTAAAAACGAGAAAAACATATTTATCCAAGTTTTAAGAATGTCGACCTTTGAAGAAGTGGAAAATGTTTTTTTTTCTTTGAACATTTGAGGGTAGATTAGATCAAAAGTAGACGGTTATTGGTGGTATTTTGGACAATATGGTCCCCACATTGGTCCTTACAATAATGTGAAATTCAAACATCGTGAATTAACCAAAATTTCTATTTTCTTGTTCCTTTCTTTACGTAGAGTTCCTGTGCCTGATGAGAGATACGATTTCCTTTGTGAATATCACAAACCAGCAAGGTAGGGGAACTGGTTAACCCCCGCATTTCAGTTTATAAACAGCTAATCTCTGCCAAATTTATAATTTATAGTAAAGTTCCAGCATACTTAAATGTTGTGGACATTGCTGGTCTGGTCAAGGGTGCTGCTGAGGGTCAAGGTTTGGGTAATGCTTTCCTGTCACACATTAGTGCTTGCGATGCTATTTTCCATCTGTGTCGTGCCTTCGAGGATCCCGATGTAACACACGTGGAGGGTGAAGTCGATCCCGTGCGTGATTTGGAAATCATTTCCGAAGAGTTACGTTTGAAGGACGAAGAAAAACTTATGCAAAATTTGGAAAAATTGGAAAAAGTTGTCGCTCGTGGTGGTGATAAGAAACTAAAGCCCGAATATGACTCTTTGGTAAAGATCAAGGGAATTCTGGTTGACGAAAAGAAACATTTGAGGTTTGCCGATTGGAATGCCCATGATGTAAGATCAATGGAAATACTATCTACTTACGGGGAAATCTAAAGAACTTTTATTTGCAGATTGAAATCTTAAACAAATACTTGTTTTTGACATCCAAACCTTGTATCTATTTGATTAATTTGTCGGACAAGGATTTCATTCGCAAGAAGAATAAGTGGTTACCCAAAATCAAGGAATGGGTTGACAAACATGATCCCGGTGCTGTTATGATTCCCTTCTCTGGTGCATTCGAACATGCCTTGGTGGAAAAGGACGATCTGGAACGCATTGAATATGAAAACGAAACCAAATGCAAAAGTCAATTGGACAAAATCATTGTGACCGGTTATAAGGCTTTGCAATTGGAATACTTCTTTACAGCCGGTGCTGATGAAGTCAAAGCCTGGACCATACAGAAGGGCACCAAAGCCCCTCAAGCTGCTGGCCGTATTCACACAGATTTCGAAAAGGGTTTCATTATGGCTGAAGTTATGCACTTTAAAGATTTCAAAGAAGAAGGCTCAGAAGCTGCGTGTAAAGCTGCTGGTAAATATCGTCAACAGGGTCGTAATTATACAGTGGAAGATGGTGATATAATCTTCTTCAAATTCAATGCCGGTGCTGGTCTTAAGGATGCCAAGAAGAAATGATGTCACATGGCCATGGTTATATTTACAATGTTTTATATTAATATGATTTTTTACTCTCAAAGCTTCTTCACTCAACAATAATGTATTGTTCGTAGATCTTCACAAGATTAAGCCACAAATATAATTTAAAATGCATTTCATTCTTATGACTCTCCCCTAGATTAAGAATGAACCATGTTTGAATGAATGTTTCATGTGTTTCGAATTTATTTTGCATACATATAATGATTGTAACTCTGGGATATTAATGAAAAATTGGCAGATATTTATTTAAATAAAAAAATATTAATAAATTTTATTTTCAAAATAAATTGAAAAAACGGCGCACCTCTTGCGGCATCCATTAATAGTTATGCGCCGGTTTAGATACAAACTAGGAATTTAGCCAAGGCAATAACCTACGTCAGCCAAGAAAAATTTACGACAAAGTGATGGAATCTAACTTGAAACCACAACAGTGTTTTTTTATAAAAGTAATTTTTCCCAGTTGTTAGTGTTGTAACAGTTTTTAATGTGGTTTCATCCATTGTGTTCTATGCTTGTGTAGTTCAGCTCGTAGCCAGATCAAGGAACTCTGCGACAAGGATGAGGTGTGTCCAGAGTGATCTGGTAGTGAGACGGGTAGGCTTAGCTGGGCAAGCAAAAATGTGACAAGTGTCATGTGGCCCTTGATTACAGATGGGACACACGTCAGTTACGCTGCTATCAATCACTGATAAGTATGAATTGAGGCGGCTGCACTTGCCGTGGGAGGTCTCTCTCCTCCGGTGCTATGGGCGGTCGGACTCCGAGAACAGTGTTGCCAGTATTTTCCGAGCTCTTGTCCCCAAAATGGATCGCTTTTATCCCCAAAAATCCCCAATTTAATTTAAATTCCCCATAAAAATCCCCAAGAAATTTTTGGCAAGTTTTTTGAAAAAAAAGTAAACGAATAGACTCTGCTATAGAAAATCCGTACAAAATTAAAAAAAAAACATTTTAAATAAAATAAAAATGTGGAATTGAATGAAGATTTCAAAACACAAAACCAGGAGATGGGTGCTCAAAATATCATCCGATACCAGCCCCCATCAGAGTTAAATATTGGTATAAAGAGTCATCTTATGCAAATCCTCGCTCGAGAAATAAAAATGGGAGTTCGGTCAACATATAGTCAAGAAATAAAATTCACTTATCGATCAAAATGCGTTGCTGTCCGATATGAACTCTACTCTGTATTTGCGGGATATGGGATACATGTTCAAAATCAGTAATGAACGCATATGAGTCCTTACGAAATAATTTCACAATAGTAAAAAATTTCTTAGGAAAAAGAGTAAATTGTAAAGAAGCTCTTGGGCCACCCAAATAAATTCCGTGGAATAAAGAGGAGGAAAGTTTTTTGTTATATTTTTGGGAATCTCTGTACTTCTTTAAGTCTTTTTTTAAGCATGTAAAGAATTTCATATAAACCATAGTTCTTACTGTGATAATTACTAGTATACTGAACAAATATCGAAAATTCCCCACAAAAATTACCAAATTTGTGGAAATCCCCAAGTCCCCAACTCAAAAATTTTGTCCCCATACACGAAAAAATATCCCCGATTTGTGGAAAAATCCCCAATACTGACAACACTGTCCGAGAACAGGCGGCGGGTTCTGTGTACCGCATTGATCCGATGGACCCCATCCATTGGCCAGCGGCTGCCACATCAGTGTACGTGTTGTTTCGTCCATTTTTCCTAGTAATACCATAGACCAAGAAGATATAGAGACATACCTTGATAATTCACCATGGATTTGTTTATTTGCAGTGCGCAGTCATTCCACTCAATTGCGCAGTCAAGTGACTCAATTTATTTTTGGAAAACGAGAATAACCGTATAAATTAGTCAATTTGCATTACAAAAAAGGTGTGGATGAATAGTATTTTATAAACTTTCACAATTTTTGGTGCTTCAACGAGAGAACAAAGGAAAGAAAACAAATTAAAGCCAAATTAAAAAATCACTCAATTGCAGACGGAAAAGAGCCATCTACGGTGTGCAGACAAACTACAGCGCTGTGAATTCACTTGAGATGTCTATACCTTCCTTGGTCTATGGTAATACTTTTGACCGTTAGATGTTGCTTGTTTGTTGAGAGAGAAAGAGAGGAGTTAAATAAATTGTAGAGTTGCATTTTAATCTATTGTCGAATAAATGTTGCACAAAATATAAATATTTTTATATATATAAATATTTTTATATTTGTATACCCTGCGCCACACTGTGGAACAGGGTATTACAAGTTAATATGTTTGCAACACCCAAGAAGATATAGAGACATACCTTGATAATTCACCATGGTTTTGTTTATTTGCAGTGCGCAGTCATTCCACTCAATTGCGCAGTCAAGTGACTCAATTTATTTTTGGAAAACGAGAATAACCGTATAAATTAGTCAATTTGCATTACAAAAAAGGTGTGGATGAATAGTATTTTATAAACTTTCACAATATTTGGTGCTTCAACGAGAGAACAAAGGAAAGAAAACAAATTAAAGCCAAATTAAAAAATCACTCAATTGCAGACGGAAAAGAGCCATCTACGGTGTGCAGACAAACTACAGCGCTGTGAATTCACTTGAGATGTCTATACCTTCCTTGGTCTATGCACCCAGAAGGAGACGAAATAGACATATGGCGTCTTTGACATTATTGCCAAAGATGTAAATTGTAAAGATTAATTATTTGGAAATTTCCAGTAGGGATAATTTAAACCACTAGATGTAGTTCTGTTTTGTAAACAAGAGTTCATTTTATTCCAGACGAAACGTATGAGCATAGACCAAGAAAATATAGAGACATACCTTGATAATTCACCATGGTTTTGTTTATTTGCAGTGCGCAGTCATTCCACTCAATTGCGCAGTCAAGTGACTCAATTTATTTTTGGAAAACGAGAATAACCGTATAAATTAGTCAATTTGCATTACAAAAAAGGTGTGGATGAATAGTATTTTATAAACTTTCACAATATTTGGTGCTTCACCGAGAGAACAAAGGAAAGAAAACAAATTAAAGCCAAATTAAAAAATCACTCAATTGCAGACGAAAAAGAGCCATCTACGGTGTGCAGACAAACTACAGCGCTGTGAATTCACTTGAGATGTCTATACCTTCCTTGGTCTATGGTATGAGTGAAAAAGAAATGCAGAGTTGCATTCTAATTTCTTGTCGAAGATGTACTGGGCAAACTGTGTATGCAACTAATATGTCAATTAGAAAGATTTTTGTAAATCTGTATTCACCAGAGTTTGTGCTCCAAATTCTAGGGCATTATTATTAGACTGAACTGCATCTTTAGCTGAATCTCCCGGTTACTTTATTGCAGTACTATATTTAGCTTCGAGGTATATAAAGCAAAATGCTTAATGTGTTCGATCAAGTTCAATCAAGTTTTACAAAAATAAATTGGTTTTCAAACAAACAATATAATCTTTTTGCCTCAAAATGGTGTTTTGCTAATATTTGATATTAGCTTTTAGTTGCTTTTTTTTGTTTGGTGTTGACTTAGTCCTACTATTTAGCGAATTTAGTTTGAAACAATAGATAATTAAAAATAAGTATCAGCATAGACCAATTAAAATAGAGACATACCTTGACAATTCACCATGGTTTCGTTTATTTGCAGTGCGCAGTCATTCCACTCAATTGCGCAGTCAAGTGACTCAATTTATTTTTGGAAAACGAGAATAACCGTATAAATCAGTCAATTTGCATTACCAAAAAGATGTGGATTTATAGAATTTTACATGTTTTTCCAATGTTTGGTGTTTCATCAAAAGAACAAACGAAAGAAAACAAATTAAAGCCAAATTTAAAAATCACTCAATTGCAGACGAAAAAGAGCCATCTACGGTGTGCAGACAAACTACAGCGCTGTGAATTCACTTTCGTTGTCTATACCTTCCTTGGTCTATGGTATCAGCATAGACCAAGAAAATATAGAGACATACCTTGATAATTCACCATGGTTTTGTTTATTTGCAGTGCGCAGTCATTCCACTCAATTGCGCAGTCAAGTGACTCAATTTATTTTTGGAAAACGAGAATAACCGTATAAATTAGTCAATTTGCATTACAAAAAAGGTGTGGATGAATAGTATTTTATAAACTTTCACAATATTTGGTGCTTCAACGAGAGAACAAAGGACAGAAAACAAATTAAAGCCAAATTAAAAAATCACTCAATTGCAGACGAAAAAGAGCCATCTACGGTGTGCAGACAAACTACAGCGCTGTGAATTCACTTGAGATGTCTATACCTTCCTTGGTCTATGGTATCAGTAAATATGTAGGTGGTAACATTGTATACGCTAATACCAAAATAAAAAACATCTTAAACGACACTAATCGCCACCAAATACAACACTAAGGTGTGCTTATCGAAGACACACTCCATAGCAAATTCAGTTAAAATAAGAGCCAAAAAGTATGCCACAAAAGTTAATAAATTGTAATAATCAACCAGAATTGCCGTTGCTAATATATTGAAGAGTCATATGGGTCATATCGCAGGAACAACCCAATAAACACAAATGTTTGAAAAATGCTAAATTTCAACAATTTTTCAAACATTTTTTCAAAGGATTAGGGTAATATTCAAGTTGAGAAATTGTTGAGAAAATCTCGTTCTCAACAAAAAACAGACATTACCCTCAACAGTAAAATTCAACACATTAGTAATAATTTCTCAAGTCTTATTCTCAAATTGAAATGCATCACTACTCAATAATTTCTCAAACTATTTTCGATGCTAGTCAAATTAAAAATGAACATTGCTGCAAATACTATTCAACCAAAATTTGTATTAATGATATCCCCACTTCTAATTGAAAGTCAAAGCCAAAATTCTATGAATTTTGTAATATATATTTATTTTCGTCAAAATTAAATATATTATAATACACTACACTACATAATACACTACAATACTAATTGACAAATAAATATCTCATTTAACATATCAACAAATAAGAACAAAACTTTAAATATCTTAAACATTATTTATAGACACTTTTGCATAGATAATTCGATTTCCTTCCTATTGGAATTGGAATTCACATAATATCTATTTTAAGCTGAAAATATGATGTAAATTAAACTGACAATGGGATCCACATTTTCATCCGGAAGTTAATGATATGGAATAATATCAAATTTTTAATAATTTTAATTGGTTGCTCTTTGAAATATTTCTTTTTTTCTTGTCGATAAGCCACTCATTTTTCATCGGTCAGCTTCTTCATGTTTGCAAGAATGCAAAGATTTTAGTTTTCTGCAAAGAGATTTAAATTTAGTGACTTCTCTAAAATGTTGATTTAATTTTTCATATTGACTTACCAATTAAACTATTTGAAGTAGTTCCAGTTAATTGTCCATCATTTTTTCATCGGTCAGCTTTTTAATGTTTTCAAGAACGAAGAATCCATAATTTTAATTTTCGGCAAAGAGATATACATTTAGTGACTTCCTTAAAATTTTATTTCATTGTTTTATTTTCACTTACCTATTATTATAAAATATTTGGTGTTATTTGTGTAAAATTTTCCATTTTTTATTTCTTCCAATTGACCATGAACTTCGTTGCACAAAGAAGTATTAAAAACCACATGGTTTTTTCGTTGCATTTAGGGTAGTGTTTTGTCAAAGTTTTCTCATATTATCTTCAACACCTTTTCAAAGATTTCGTCAACATTTTGTCAAATTGGAATTAATTCACAAACAATTTGAAGATGTATTGAAGTTGAGCTGTTTTCAAGTCAACTTGAATTTATGTTGAAAATTACATTTACCCTCAAACTGAAAAGTTGTTGCATTTGAAAAACGCTCATCCTGTGTTTATTGGGAAGCAATGCCTAAATTATAGAAATTGCCTTATAGTCTTTGCAAACAAACAAATACCCAATAAACACAGGATGAGCGTTTTTCAAATGCAACAACTTTTCAGTTTGAGGGTAAATATAATTTTCAACATAAATTCAATTTGACTTGAAACAGCTCATCTTCAATACATCTTCAAGTTGTTTGCGAATTACTTCTAATTTCCCAAAATGTTGATGAAATCTATGAAAAGGTGTTGAAGATAATATGAGAAAACTTTGACAAAACACTACCCTAAAATGCAATGAAAAAACCATGTGGTTTTCAATACTTATTTGTGCAACGAAGTTCGTGGTCAATTGGAAGAAATAAAAAAATTGGAAAATTTTAGACAAATAACTGAATTTACTCCAAATAGTTTATAATAATGGTTAAGAGAAAATAAAAAAACTGAAATAAAACTTTAAGGAAGTCACTAAATGTATGTTTCTTTGCAGAAAACATTAAAAAGCTGACCGATGAAAAATGTTGGACAATTAACTGGAACTGCTTCAATAGTTTACAATAATTGGTAAGTCTATATGAAAAATTAAGTCAACACTTTAGAGAAGTCACTAAATTTAAATCTCTTTGCAGAAAACTAAAATATTTGGATGCTACATTCTTGCAAACATTAAGAAGCTGACCAATGAAAAATGAGTGGCTTATCGCAAAGCAAGAAAAAGTTTCCAGAAACATTTCAAAGTGCAACCAATTAAAATTGTTAAAAACAACAACTTCTGGATAAAAATGTGCATCACATCGTCAGTTTAATTTACATCCTATTATCAGTTTAACCCCCATTTTCATGAAGCTCCGTCAATGCTACGTTAGCTAACGAACTTTTAAACCGTGATATCTACATATCTGTCATCTTGCGTATATATTCCATATGCCAGTTAGAAACTTAACTGCTGAAAATTTTTCAGTTAAAGTTAACCGGAGAAAAGATATTTCCATTTTTCTTTCTGTTAACTGGCAGTTAAAGCCTAACTGAGCTACATGAAAATGGCCGTAAAATGGATATTTTGTGAATTCCTTCTACTGGAAATCTATTCTAACAAGCGGTCCAGCACGGTCTAATTTAAAATTGCCCGTATATTAATAAATTTTAATGCTGTTTTATGACGCCAACAGGAAGGAAATCGAATTATCAATGCAAAAGTGTTTAAAAATAATGTTTAAGATATTTAAACATTGTTGTTTTGTTCTTATTTGTTGGTATGTTTAATAAGATTATTAAACATATTAATATTATTAAACGTATTGTAGTGTAGTGTATTATTATATATTTTATTTTGACTAAAATTAAGAAATTATACGAAATTCATAGAATTTTGGCTTTGACTTTCAATTTGAAGTGGGGATATCATTCATACGAATTCTGTTTGAAAAGTATTTGCAACGATGTTAATTTTTAATTTGACTCGCATCGAAAATTGTTTGAGACATTATTGAGTAGCGATGCATTTCAATATGAGGATTACACATGAGAAATTATTGCTACTGTGTTGAATTTTACTGTTGAGGGTAATGTCTGTTTTTTGTTGAGAACGCGATTTTCTCAACAATTTCTCAACTTGCATATAACACTAATCCTTTGAAAAAATGTTTGAAAAATTGTTAAAATTTAGCATTTCTCTAGCATTTGTGTTTATTGGGTAAGTATAATCTTAAACTCTTAATGACATACACATTAAGAACAAAATCTTTCCTACAGGACGAAATTCAAAATCTCTTATAAAGTATTTTCGTTTTCAGACAAAGAATATATTCTTTTTCTCTAACCAGCTTTAGTTGTTAAAATTTCGTTCCTGACAAACGAAATATCTTCTTTCAGTGTAGAAGCTTCACTATTCAGAAACTATTTATTTCGAATACTATTCAGAAACTAAAATAACCAATATTAGTTTGGATTGCCATTTTCCTTAAAGGTGAGTATTAAGTTCGAGTTTAGCCGCTAAAGTGAAAACTAAATCAGTAAAAAAAGCATAAGATTATACATATTTGTTGCAAATTTTATTTTAACTTGATGGGGAATAGCGCAAAGCAAATTTTCACAAAGTTTGTATTCCTTAAAATGGTTTATTAAAGAAAAGTAATCGTGAAAAAATGACGATTTTAGCGGCTAAACTGGAACTTAATACCCACCTTAAAGTAAAAAAAAAAACATTTTTAAAATCTCACAAAAAGTATTTTAAAAATGTGTCTGGGCTATTTAGTGCGAATTAGCACTACGGCAACACTGTAATGAGTGCAAGTTCAGAAATGAATTTTTCCAATGAGTGAAAGATTGGAACCATATTCACTAGAGGCCTCTGTTGTTCATATTCTACATCTGAAGTAACGAATCTTTAGGAAATTTAAATCTATGTCAATAGTGTTTAAGATGGGCAGCACCAATTTTAGTTGTGGCGTGATGCAATTAGGCAGCACTGGATTCAACTATCCTAGACGTCAACCTCATGTCGTTATGCCAATAGCATTGTCATATACGAGAATTTTAGACCAAAAAGTTTTTTTTTGCTTAAGTTTTTTCTTTCAGGCCGAATTAATTTCGTTGGGCGGAAACGACGGGTATCATAAACAAGTATATAAAGAAGTAAATTCGGCCGGGCCGAATTTTAAATACCCACCACCATGAATCAAGTATAATAGTTTAGTATGAAAACTCTTCGTCGTAGTGGGTTACTTGATAATATATAGAATTGTAGGGGGTTTGACGACAAATCTTCTCCCAAACGAGCCAGCTCCCGAAGACAAACTTTAAAGATTCTACCTATGAAGACTAGATAAGATTCTGGATTTATGAGAACCAATTTTGTTTGAGTTTTAGAGAAAATATAAACATATCGTGTATATGTTTAAATTACGCCTTGATTTAAAATCTTAAATCTGTAGATTTTTCCGCATTTATTTAAATACGATGAGTAAAATCTGGAACTTTTACTTTCAGTTTGAAGCAATTTTCATGATCAGTGCGCCTGCTATATCCTGAAAGAAGTGTTTTCTCTTTTGAGAAACGTAATTTTAGACAAGCAAAGTTTTCTTTTGACACAAATTTTAGAGACAATCGTTGAATAAACGAAAACACTTTATAAGAAAAAGAAATTTCGTTTGTCTAAAATTTTATTATAGATTACGAATTTCCAGCAAATCGGATAAAAACTACGGATTCTAGAAGCCCAAGAAATAAAGCCGGAAGATCGGTGTATATGGGGGCTATACCAAAACATGGACCGATAGGCACCATTTGCTACTCACATATTTGTGATCCTAAAATACCTCGAGATTTTCAATTTCAAACAAATCGGCCAGAAAATATAGAAGTAAAAATCGAGAGATCAGTCTATATGGGGGTTATACTTAAAAATGGACCGATATACCTCAATTTCGGCACTCTTATTTGTGGTCTAAAAATACCTCTAGATTTCGAATTTCAGACAAATCATGTAATAAATACAGTTTATTGTAGCTCAAGAATTTCAGGCAAAGCGGATGGTAAATATAGTTTCTAGAAGCCCAATAAGCAAAATGGGAGATCGGTCTATATGGGGGCTATATCAAAAAATGGACCAATGGGCACCATTTTCGGCACGCCTTTTTATGGTCCCAAAAGAACTCTAGATTTTCAATTTCAGGAAAATCGGATAGAAAATATGGTTTCTAGAAGCCTAAGAAGCAAAATCGGGAAATCAGTCTCTATGGGGTCTATATCAAAACATGGACCGATGAGCACCATTTTCGGCACATCTTTTTATGGTCCTCAAATACCTCTAGATTTTCAATTTCAGGCAAATCGGATGGTAAATATAGTTTCTAGAAGCCCTAAAAGCAAAATCGGGATATCGGTCTATATGGGGGCTATACCAAAACATGGACCAATGAGCACCATTTTTGGCACACCTTTTTATGGTTCTCAAATACCTCTATATATCCAATTTCAGGCAAATTGGATAAAAACTACGGTTTTTATAGGCCCAAGACTCCAAATCGGGAGGTTGGTTTATATGGGGGCTATATCAAAACATGGACCGATGCGGACCATTGTCGACACACCTCTTTATGGTCCCAAAATACCTTTAGATTTTCAATTTCATACAAATCGGATAGAAAATATTGTTTCTAGACGCGTAAGAAGCAAAATCGGGAGATCGGTCTATATGGTGGCTATACCAAAACATGGACCGATATGGACCATTTTGGACACACCTCTTTATAGTCCCACAATACCTATAGATTTCCAATTTCAGGCAAATCGGATGGTAAATATAGTTTCTAGACGCCCAAGAATCAAAATCGGGAGATCGGTCTATATAGGGGCTATATCAAAACATGGACCGATACGAACGATTTTCGACACACCTCCTTATGGTCCTAAAATACCTCTAGATTTTAAATTTCAGACAAATCGGATAGAAAATACTGTTTCTAGACGCCTAAGAAGCAAAATCGGGAGATCGTTCTATATGGGGGCTATACAAAAACATGGACCGATACGGACCATTTTCGATACACCTCTTTATGGTCCCAAAATACCTCTAGATTTCTAATTTCAGGCAAATCTGATAAAAACTACGGTTTTTATAGGCCCAAGACCCCAAATCGGGAGGTCGGTTTATATGGGGACTATATCAAAACTTGGACCGATATAGCCCATCTTCGAACTTGACCTGCCTGCAAACAAAAAACTAATCTGTGCCAAATTTCGGGACGATAGCGCCATTATTGAAGGCTGTAGCGTGATTACAACAGACAGACAGACGGACAGACGGACATGCTTATATCGTCTTAGAATTTCTCCCTGATCAAGAATATATATACTTTATATAGTCGGAAATCGATATTTCGATGTGTTACACACGGAATGACATACTTATTATACCCCCGTCACCATTTTATGGTGGTGGGTATAATAAAGATTTAGTTCCCTTTAAGAAGATAACTTTAACAAGTATATACGGCCGTAAGTTCGGCCAGGCCGAATCTTATGTACCCTCCACCATGGATTGCGTAGGAACTTCTACTAAAGGCTGTCATCCACAATCGAATTACTTGGGTTGCGATAACACTTGCCGATGGCAAGGTATCGTTAAACTTTTTAACACTGTCTTCTAAATTGTAAGTTAGTCCATAAGGGGTATATATTAAACAAAAACAAGTACATACGGCCGCAAGTTCGGCCAGGCCGAATCTTATGTACCCACCACCATGGATTGCGTAGAAACTTCTACGAAAGACTGTGATTTAGTCCATACATGGTATATATTAAACAATAAAGTTATGTATAGTTAAGTCTACAAATAATTACGAATCGATATGGACTTTTTGTACGTAGAGAGCAAGAATTGAAATATGGGGGTCGCTTATATGGGGGCTATATACAATTATGAACTTGATATGGACCAATTTTTGTGTGATTGGGGATCGATTTATCTGAGGGCCATATAATTATAGACCGATATGGACCTAGTTAGGCATGGTTGTTAACGACCATATACTAGCACAATGTACCAAATTTCAACTCACTCGGATGAAATTTGCTCCTCCAAGAGGTTCCAAAATCAAATCTCGGGATCGGTTTATATGGGTCTATGTACGATTATGGACTGATATGGACCACTTTTGGCATGATTGTTAAATATCATATACTACCACCACGTACCAAATTTCAAGCAGATCGGATGAATTTTGCTTCTCCAAAAGGCACCGGAGGTCAAATCTGGGGATCGGTTTATATGGGAGCTATATATAATTATGGACTGATAGGAACCAATTCCTGCATGGTTGTTGGATACCATATACTAACATCACGTACCAAATTTCAACCGAACAGCAAGAATTTTGCTCTTCCAAGGGGCTCTGGAGGTCAAATCTGGGGATCGATTTATATGGGGCCTATATATAATTATGGACCGATATGGACCAATTTTTGCATGGGAGTTTGAGGCCATATATTAACACCAGATACCAAATTTCAACTGAATCAGATGAATTTTGGTCTTCCAATAGGTTCCGGAGGTCAAATCTGGAGATCGGTATATATGGGGGTTATATATAATTATGAACCGATGTGGACCAATTTTTGCGTGGTTGTTATAGACCATATACTAACATCACGTACAAAATTTCAGCCGGATCGGATGAAATTTGCTTCTCTTAGCGGCCTCGCAAGCCAAATCGGGGGATCGGTTTATATGGGGGCTATATATAATTATGGACCGATGTCGACCAATTTTTGCATGGTTGTTAGAGACCATATACTAACACCATGTACCAAATTTCAGCCGGATCGGATGAAATTTCCTTCTCTTAGAGGCCTCGCAAGCCAAATCGGGGGATCGGTTTATATGGGGGCTATATATAATTATGGACCGATATGGACCAATTTTTGCATGGTTGTTAGAGACCATATACTGACACCACGTACCAAATTTCAGCCGGATCGGATGAAATTTGCTTCTCGTAGAGGCCTCGCAAGCCAAATTTTGGGGTCCGTTTATATGGGGGCTATACGTAAAAGTGGACCGATATGGCCCATTTGCAATACCATCCGACCTACATCAATAACAACTACTTGTGCCAAGTTTCAAGTCGATAGCTTGTTTCGTTCGGAAGTTAGCGTGATTTCAACAGACGGACGGACGGACGGACGGACGGACGGACGGACGGACGGACATGCTCAGATCGACTCAGAATTTCACCACGACCCAGAATATATATACTTTATGGGGTCTTAGAGCAATATTTCGATGTGTTACAAACGGAATGACAAAGTTAATATACCCCCCATCCTATGGTGGTGGGTATAAAAAAAGGCCGATTAAATACGTATATAATTCAGTTTGACAAAATTGTCTATAGAAATAAAATGTTGACAAAATTTTCTATAGAAATAAAAACTTGACAAAATTTTCTATAGAAATAAAATGTTGACAAAATTTTCTATGGAAGTAAAATGTTGACAAAATTTTCTATAGCAATAAAATTTTGACAAAATTTTCTATAAAAATAAAATGTTGACAAATTTTCTATAGAAATAAAATGTTGACAAAATGTCCTATAGAAATAAAATGTTGACAAAATTGTCTATAGAAATAAAATGTTGACAAAATTTTCTACAGAAATAAATTTTTTACAAAATTTTCTATAGAAATAAAATTTTGACAAAATTTTCTATGGAAATAAAATGTTGACAAACATTGCTATAGAAATAAACTTTTTACAAAACTTTCTATAGAAATGAAATTTTGACAAAACTTTCTATAGTAATAAAATTTGACAATTTTTACATGGCTGTTAGAGGCCATATACTAACGAAATGTACCAAATTTCAACCGCATCGGATGACTTTTGCTCCTCCAAGAGGCTCCGGAGGTCAAATCTGGGGATCGGTTTATATGGGAGCTATATATATTTATGGACCGATATGGACCAATTTTTGCATGGTTGTTAGAGACCATATACTAACATCAGGTACCAAATTTCAACCGGATCGGATGAATTTTGCCCCTCCAAGAGGCTCCGGAGGTCAAATCTGGGGATCGGTTTATATGGGGGCTATATATAATTATGGACCGATATGGACCAATTTTGGCATGGTTGTTAGAGACAGTATACTTAGACCACGTACCAAATTTCAACCGGATTGGATGGATTTTGGCTGCTCCGGAAGGCTCCGCAAGCCAAATTTGGGGATCGGTTTATATGGGGGCTATACGTAAACGTGGGCCGATATGGCCCATTTTCAATACCATCTGACCTACATCAATAACAACTACTTGTGCCAAGTTTCAAGTCGATAGCTAGTTTCGTTCGGAAGTTAGCGTGATTTCCACAGACGGACGGACAGCCGGACAGACGGACGGACGGACGGACATGCTTAGATCGACTCAGAATTTCACCACGACCCAGAATATATATACATTATGGGGTCTTAGAGCAATATTTCGATGTGTTACAAACGGAATGACAAAGTTAATATACCCCCATCCTATGGAGGGTATAAAAAGAATGGAAATCTTAGTTGGTCTAAAATTTTGTTTTGGGGAAAAGAATTATTTTTTCTATGTTTAAATCGTATGCTATGGTCACACTGGGCAAATATTTGACAGAAACCAAAAAAGAATCCGTCGACATACAATTTCATCCATTAGTTAGGACAATCAATAACTGTCTGTTGAATTATCAGGGTAACCAATATTTTGCTATCGCACGCTACAGCCTTCAATAATGGCGCTATCGTTTTGAAATTTGGCAGATTCGTCTTTGGTTTGCAGGCAGGTCAAGGTCGAAGATGGGCTATATCGGTCCAAGTTTTGATATAGTCCCCATATAAATCGACCTCCCGATTTGGGGTCTTGGACTTATAAAAACTGTAGTTTTTATCCAATTTGCCTGAAATAGGAAATCTAGAGGTATTTTAGGACCATCAAACAGTGTGCCGAAAACGGTGTCTATCGGTACATGTTTTGGTATAGCGCCCATATGGACCGATTTTGCTTCTTGGGCGTCTAGGAAGTGTATTTTCTATCCGATTTGCCTGAAATTGGAAATCTAGAGGTATTCTAGGACCATAAAGAGGTGTGTCGAAAATGGGGTGTATAGGTCAATGTTTTGATATAGCCACTATATAGACCGATCTCCCGATTTTACTTCTTGGTCTTCTAGAATCCTTAATTTTTACCAAATTTACCTCAAATCGGAAATCTAGAGGTATTCTAGGACCTTAAAGAGGTGTGCCGAAAATGGTCAGTATCGGTGCAAGTTTTGATATAGCCCCCACATAGACCGATCTCCCGATTTTACTTCTTGGGCTTCTAGAATCCGTAGTTTTTACCCAATTTGCCTGAAATTGGAAATCTAGAGGTATTCTAGGACCATAAAGACGTGTGTCGAAAATGGTGAGTACCGGTTTATGTTTTGATATAGACCCCATATGGACCGATCTCCCGATTTTACTTCTTGGGCTTCTAGAATCCGTACACACAAAAAAAAATTTATGATTCAATCACGAAATTAATTGATACAATTAATTTTTTAATTGAAATGTCTTCAATCACATAAATGATAGTATCAAGTAAAAAATTAATTGATCCAATTAAAAAATTAATTGATACTATTAATTTTTGTGATTGATTTTTGTTTCAATTAAACAATTTGTTGATTCAATTAAATTTTTAATTGAATATTTTTTAAAACTCAATTAAAATTTTAATTGGAAAATTTTTCGTGAAATTTTTCTCTGTGTAGTTTTTACCCAATTTGCCTGAAATTGGAAATCTAGAGGTATTCTAGGAAAATAAAGAGATGTGTTGAAAATGATGATTATCGGTCCATGTTTTGATATAGCC
Source organism: Haematobia irritans (assembly GCF_050003625.1). NCBI lineage: Eukaryota > Metazoa > Arthropoda > Insecta > Diptera > Muscidae > Haematobia > Haematobia irritans. Next base: position 152,775,456 of record NC_134399.1, read on the forward strand.
CCCACATAGACCGATCTCCCGATTTTACTTCTTGGGCTTCTAGAATCCGTCGTTTTTATCCAATTTGCCTGAAATTGGAAATCCAGAGGTATTCTAGGACCATAAAGTGGTGTGCCGAATATATTGAGTATCGGTACAGTTTTTGATATAGCCCCCTATAAACCGGCCTTCCGATTTGGGGTCTAGATTCTAGAACTACAATTAAAGGTGCTGAATACTGTGTGTATCCTTCCATGTTTTGGTATAGCCCCCATTACACCGAACTCGCGATTTAACTCCTAGGGTTTCTAGACATTATAGTTTTTATCCGATTTGCCACAAATTGAAAATATACTGGCATTTTAGACCCATAACAAAGTGTATATGATTTAGTTTTATCGGTCCATTTGGTAAGGCCTTCATATAGACCGATTTCACTTATTGGGGGTATAGAAGGCGCACTGATCATGAAAATTGCTTGAAACTGAATGCAATATTTTCAGATTTTACTTCTCGTAGTCATTTAAATAACAGGTTGGCTGATAAGTCCCCGGTCTGACACATAAATAGCGTCGCTAGTATTAAATGCATATTATTTTTATATAGTACCAACCTTCAAATGATTCGTCTCAAAATTGGCGTCTGTAAGTCAGTTAGTTTGTGAGATAGAGCGTCTTTTGTGAAGCAACTTTTGTTATTGTGAAAAAAATGGAAAAAAAAGGAATTTCGTGTTTTGATAAAATACTGCTTTCTGAAGGAAAAAAAAAAAAATACGGTGGAAGCAAAAACTTGGCTTGATAATGAGTTTCCTGACTCTGCCTCAGGGAAATCAACAATAATTGATTGGTATGCAAAATTCAAGCGTGGTGAAATGAGCACGGAGGACGGTGAACGCAGTGGACGCCCGAAAGAGGTGGTTACTGACGAAAACATCAAAAAAAATCCACAAAATTATTTTGAATGACCGTAAAATGAAGTTGATCGGGATAGCATAGGCCTTAAAGATATCAAAGGAACGAGTTGGTCATATCATTCATCAATATTTGGATATGCGGAAGCTCTGTGCAAAAGCAACAACGTGTTGATGATTCTGAGCGGTGTTTGCAGCTGTTAACTCGTAAAACACCCGAGTTTTTCCGTCAATATGTGACAATGGATGAAACATGGCTCCATCACTACACTCCTGGATCCAATCGACATTCGGCTGAGTGGACAGCGACCGGTGAACCGTCTCCGAAGCGTGGAAAGACTCAAAAGTCCGCTGGCAAAGTAATGGCCTCTATTTTTTGGGATGCGCATGGAATAATTTTTATCGATTATCTTGAGAATGGAAAAACCATCAACAATGACTATTATATGGCGTTATTGGAGGTCGAAATCGCGGCAAAACGGCCCCATATGAAGAAGAAAAAAGTGTTGTTCCACCAAGACAACGCACCGTGCCACGTGTCATTGAGAACGATGGCAAAAATTCATGAATTGGGCTTCGAGTTGCTTCCCCACCCACCGTATTCTCCAGATCTGGCCCCCAGCGACTTTTTCTTGTTATCAGACCTCAAAAGGATTTTCGCAGGGAAAAAATTTGGCTGCAATGAAGAGGTGATCGCCGAAACTGAGGCCTATTATGAGGCAAAACCAAAATGGTATCAAAAAATTGGAAGGTCGTTATAATCGTTGTATCGCTCTTGAAGCGAACTATGTTGAATAATAAAAACGAATTTTGACAAACAAAAATGTGTGTTTTCTTTGTTAGACCGGGGACTTATCAGCCAACCTGTTAATTGGGATGAAAGTTCACAGATTTTAGATTTCAAATCAAGGCGTTATTTCATCATTTTCTTGCACTTCTTGCACAAGAAATGTTTATGATTCCTCTAAAACTCAAACAAAAAATGGTTCTTATAAATTCAGAATCTGATCTAGTCTTCATAGGTAAAATCTTTACATTTATCTGTGGGAAGTGTACTGGTTGAACTGATCTGCTTGGGAAAATATCTGTCATCAAACCCCCCTGAAATTTTCAAAGGAAACTATTATATTTGATTCATGGTGGTGGGTATTTAAGATTTGGCCCGGCCGAACTTACTACTGTATACACGGATGAAAAAGACTGTTTTTCATATGTTTGGCTATAAACATTATATGTTTGGAACACAAATTTTTAAACACAATATTTTTGAGTACAAGCATATAATGTTCATAAACTAGCATAACTTGTTTGGGACATATATGTTAATATGTTAGAACATATTATGTTTGGGACATAAAATGTTTGTAAATATAATATGCTTGGATGCAAACATATATTAATTTAGAAATAGCCTATAAACATATATGTGTTTAGTAGCTTGGAGCGCTATTTAACGATATAGAATTAAGTTGGTGGTTGTTGCTTGTTATTACAAAATTAACATTTTATTTTTCCTTGGGCAATTGATCAGCTACTTCTTTGATCCTTACAAACTGTGTGGTCCGCTGTTCGAATCCCCGTCCGGCAAAAGGTAAAATTAAAATAAAAAAATCATACAATTGAATAATTTCTTCTACAATGTTTGTATTACAGAAAAAGGTGCTAAGAACTAAAAAATCTCGTGGAAGTGAGAAAGATGTGGGGGAATATACAATTGGGCAGAAACAAAATTTTGAGCATTCAGGTCGAAAACCTATGTTGTTAGCACCTATATTACCTGTTTATTTTCATAATTCATTATGATTGTAAATATATAAATAAATAAATAAAATTTTGAGCACAATATTGTTTGGGAGAATTTTTTTTAAGCATATAATATTTTTGGGTGCAAAATGCTTCCAAACATATTATATGTTCACATAATAACATATTGTTTTTTGGTAGACAACATTATTGAATTTGGATGCAAAAATACAAAATGTTTGGAACTTAGACTACCCAAACATATATTGTTTAGACCAATATGCTTTCAAACATATTATATATTGGAAGAGATCAAACATATAAATGTTTGGGCAATACCCAAAAATGTATATGCTTGAAGCAAAATATGTTTGGGAGTATATGTTACAGAAGCGATTTTTTGTGAGGGTGTATACTTGTTTTTATTTATTATACCCATCACCATAGAATGGTGATAGGGGTATAATAAGTTTGTCGTTCCGTTTATAACACATCGTCATATCTATTTCCGACTCTCTTGATCAGGGAGGCATTCTAAGATGATATAGCCATGTCCGTCTGTCTGTGTGTTGTAATCACTCTAAAGCCTTCAATAATGGTGCTATCGTCTTTAAATTTGGTACAGAATCGTTATTTGGTTGCAGGCAGGTCAGGCTCGAAGATGGGATGATATAGCCCCCATATAAACCGACCTTTGGCTTTTTGGGCATCTAGAAGCCATAGTTTTTAATCGGATTTGCTTCAAATTGAAAATCTAGAGGTATTTTGGGTCTACAAATAGGTTTAACGGATATGATGTGTATTGGTCTATGTTTTGACATAGCCCCCATATGACTTCTTTGGCTTCTAGAAATCACAGCTCTAATCCGATTTGCCCGAAATAGGATATGAGTGTATCGGTCCATATTTTGGTATAACCCCCATATATGTAGATTGACCTCTCGATTTTACTTATTTGGCTTCTAGAAATCGTAGGTTTTATCCGATTTCCCTGAAAATGAATATGTACAGATATTTTAGGACCAAATAGCTGTTCTGAATATGGTGTGTATCGGTCTATGTTTTGGTATATCCCCCATTTAGAAAATACTTCATAATAAAGTTCGAATTTCTGTTCATAATAAAGTTCAAATTTCGTTCCGAGAATTATGTATTTAGGTAGATCTCCTTTAATATATATTTACTTGTAAATTTTCATTACAAATTAATGCTTATGCTAACTTGTCTCGCAGTTTCACATGCTTAAGAGATTTTCTTCAGTTTGTTTATCTTTTGCAATGTCGTTTTGTTGTTGTTGTGGTTGTATCGTTATCTCCTTTGGCTTCAATGTCCTTAGATCCGAATTATTTACAGTTTCATCTGACAAAATAAATATAAGAGCCACCACAACTAAACTACTTTTGAAATGAAATAAAATCTTAAGTATTTTTCTTGATTTGTTTGCTCCTTTGGGAGAGATAGAGCGACCAAAGACAACAACTGCCCGCAGCAGCCCATGTGGCATACCTTGGAAGAAACTTAAAAACTTTTCACACAACTTGCAAGTTTTCTCTTTGTGTTGTGATGCCGCTTGCTGCTGTTGTCTCTCAAATGCATTCAAACGAATTTCTTTGGAAAACTATGAGTGTGCTAAGATCCAAGGTAGTGTCATCCTGCTAATAATTTAACGAGGAATGTGTAAAAAGTAAAAGCAAGGAATTATTCAATACGAGTTTCGGCCACGAATTTCCATTGCTGTGTACAGTGTTGCCAGTGTTTGGGATTTTTCCCCAAATCGGGGATATTTTTTCGTGAACTGGGGACTTGGGGATTTGGTGAGGAATTTCCACAAAATTGGGGATTTTTGTGGGGAATTTTCGAAATCTGGTAAGTATAATAAATGAGGCTTTGAGTTATGGTGTGGGTGCCAAGGGTCTACGTTTTTCCGAGTGTAGAATGATTCGTAGGGCGTTAAATATTTTATTGTAGCCAATCTTTTCTTTATTGGTTTTTTACAACAGGATTCGAATGAATAAAAATATGACAACTAACTAACAAAAAATATTCAATATTCAATATCTAAATGTTACAAAAAAAAAAACTTTTATATAGAAATAAAATTTTGACAAAATTTGCTATAGAAATAAAATTTTGACAAAATTTGCTATAGAAATAAAATTTTAACAAAATTTTCTATAGAAATAAAATTTTTACAAAATTTTCTATAGAAATAAATAAAAGAAAATTTTGACAAAATTTTCTACAGAAATAAAATTTTCACAAAATTTTCTATAGAAATAACATTTTGACAACATTTTTTATAGAAATAAAATTTTGACAAAATTTTCTATAGAAATGATTTGACAAATTTTGGTAGATTATTTTTGGCTCAAGTGGCAACCATGATTATGAACCGATATGGACCAATTTTTGTGTGATTGGAGATCGGCTATATATAACTATATACCGATATGGACCAATTTTGGTATGGTTGTTAGCGACCATATACTAATACCACGTTCCAAATTTGAACCGGATCGGATGAATTTTGCTCCTCCAAGAGGCTCCTGAGGTCAAATCTGGAGAACGGTTTATATGGGGGCTATATAGAATTATGGACCGATATGGACCAATTCTGGCACGGTTGTTAGACACCATTTACTAACACCATGTTCCAAGTTTCAACCGGATCGGATGAAATATGCTTCTCTTAGAGCCTCCGCAAGCCAAATCTGGGGATCGGTTTATATGGGGGCTATATAGAATTATGGACCGATATGGACCAATTCTGGCACGGTTGTTAGACACCATTTACTAACACCATGTTCCAAGTTTCAACCGGATCGGATGAAATATGCTTCTCTTAGAGCCTCCGCAAGCCAAATCTGGGGATCGGTTTATATGGGGGCTATATATAATTGTGAACCGATGTGGACCAATTTTTGCATGTTCCAAATTACAACCGGATTGGATGAAATATTTGCATGGTTGTTACAGACTATATACCAACACCATGTACCAAATTTCTGCCGGATCGGATGAAATATGCTTTTCTTAGAGGCTCCCTTTATATGGGGGCTATACCTAAAAGTGGAGCGCTATGGCTCATTTGCAATACCATCCGACCTACATCAATAGCAACTACTTGTGCCAAGTTTCAATTCGATAGCTTGTTTCGTTCGGAAGTTAGCGTGATTTCAACAGACGGACGGACATGCTTAGATCGACTCAGAATTTCACCACGACCCAGAATATATACTTTATGGGGTCTTAGAGCAATATTTCGATGTGTTACAAACGGAATGACAAAGTTAATATACCCCCCATCCTATGGTGGAGGGTATAACAATTCTATTCCAAGAGCTACTTTACAATTTACTTGGTTTCCTGAGAAATTTTTTACTATTGTGAAATTATATCGTAAGGACATGGGTCGAAGTCTTGGTCCCTCATATGCGTTCATCACTGATTTGAAAAATATATACCAAACATATAGAATAGAGTTCATATCGGGGCAACAACGCCTTTTGATCGATCACCCAATTTTATTTCTTGGCTATTCTGAACTAAGTTTTGATTCCTAACAACATATGTTGACTCAACTCCCATTTTTATTTCTCGAGCATTTAGAAGACGATTTGCATAAGGTACAAATTCGATGTCTCTTTATATCAATAATTAATGAGGGATTGTATCGGATAATATTTTGAGCACCCGTCTCCTGGTTTTGGGGTTTGAAATCTTAATCTTATTGTAATTCGCAAACTGGTGTAACAAAAATTGCATAATTTTCCAATTTTTGAATTATGATGGATTTTTTTACAACAGAGCCTATTCCTTTACTTTTTTTTCAAAAAAACTTGCCAAACAATTTATTGCGGATTTTTTTTTTGGGGTATTTTAAATTTAATTGGAGATGAAAGCATCATATTTTGGGGACATAATCCCGAAAAATACTGGCTACACTGGCTGTGTAGATGGAGTCATAGACCTTATAAAGGGTGGTTAAATTGTAAGGGCCGATGTTGAATGTGAACCACACCTAAACACCAAGTTTTTCCGAATTTTAATTGACATTTCTCTATTTCAGACTTACTCAATTTGAACCATGGAGAGATACACAATCCAACAACGTGTTAAAGTTATTCAGACTTATTATGAAAATGGGCGTTCATTTTCGAAGAAAATCATCTTCAGTGATGAGGCACATTTTCACCTCAGTAGATTCGTCAATAAACAGAATTGCCGCATTTGGGCGAATGAGAATCCAAGAGTGATTGTCGAAAAACCAATGCACCCACAAAGAGTGACTGTTTGGTGCGGTTTATGGGCTGGCGGCATCATCGGGCCGTATTTTTTCCAAAATGAGTCCGGTCAGGCAGTTACTGTGAATGGTGTTCGCTATCGTGAGATGATAAAGAACTTTTTATGGCCCGAATTGGAAGATATGGATGTAGACGATATGTGGTTTCAGCAGGACGGTGCCACTTGCCATATAGCTAACGAAACAATGTCTCTTTTGCGCAAAAAATTCAATGGCCGTGTTATCTCACGTAATGGCGATATCAATTGGCCGCCAAGTTCATGTGAAAAACTACAAAAAGGAAAACGAAAGAGGTTGTAAGCGTGCTCTTATTTTCCTCGTTTATTCTTAATCTTGGGAACTGTCAAACATGACACCCATGACTCATCTATGTATTAAAGGGTGGTTAAAATTTCAAGGGCCGATGTTGATTTTGAATAAAACACAAACTATTTAGGAAATTATTGTAATTTTATTTTATTATGATATATTGGTATTACTCAATTATGTATGGAACAAAATATCGGCCAAATGGGCGCCGCGACCTCGGTGGCACACCTTCATCCGATGGTCCAAATTTTCGATGACGCTGAGGCATAATGGAGGTTCTATGCCGTTAATGTGCTGAATTATCCCATCCTTTAACTCTTGAATTATTGCTGACTTATCGACGTACACCTTTTCTTTCAAATAACCCCAAAGAAAAAAGTCCAACGGTGTCAAATAACATGATCTTGGCGCCCAATTGGCATCGCCATTACGTGAGATAACACGGCCATTGAATTTGTTGCGCAAAAGAGCCATTGATTCGTTATCTGTGTGGCAAGTGGCACCGTTCTGCTGAAACCACATATCGTCCACATCCATATCTTCAAATTCGGGCCATAAAAAGTTCGTTATCATCTCACGATAGCGAACACCATAACTGCCTGGCCACATTTTGGAAAAAAATACGTCCCGATGATGCCGACAGCCAATAAACCGCACCAAACAGTCACTCTTTGTGGGTGCGTTGGTTTTTCGACAATCACTTTTGGATTCTCATTCGCCCAAATGCGGCAATTCTGTTTATTGACGAATCCACTGAGGTGAAAATGTGCCTCATCACTGAAGATGATTTTCTTCGAAAATTGATCATCCACTGTTGCCATTTCTTGGAACCATTTAATACGTTGTTGGATTGTGTATCTCTCCATGGTTCAAATTGAGTAAGTCTGAAATAGAGAAATGTCAAATAAAATTCGGAAAAAAAACTTGGCGTTTAGGTGTGGTTCACATTCAACATCGGCCCTTACAATTTAACTAGTGACATCTCTGCACTGAAAAAATATTGTCGTGAGGTCAAAGATTTCATGTCTTTAAAATACGAATGCAAATTTTGCTTAGCATAGAAGACGCATTTCTCTAATATAAAGTTTTTTCCCTTGTTCAAAAGTCGATAAACTTTTCAGTGAAGTCGTATTGTCCTTATAATTAAGTGATTTCACTTAAAAATGGGTATCATAACATGAAAGAAAAAATGTTTGGGCTAAGGTCAACTTGACTTACACAAAACCCAAATTTAAAAGAGAATTGTGTCTTAAAGTATCCTTACTTGTCTTCTCCGCTTCTTTGGCTCGGAATCAATACAAAAATTTTTAAAGTAAAGACAAAATCTTTGGAACCGGGCATGCTTTTTTTCAGTGTGAGTGTTTGAAAGCTTTTCTAAGTGATATCACCGTGATGTGGAACGCCGTTCGGACTCGGCTATAAAAAGGCTATATCCATTTAATTCCTGTATCTCTAATTGTTTTTGGTAATGCGTCCTAATCCATCTCCCAGTACCACGGATTTCATATCATCATCCTGAGCAAGGTCAGCATTGATCCTTATGCATGTAATCTTCCATTCCTATCCGATATATCCTCGTACTTATATAAGATAAACGTCAGCTATATTTATATTTTACGAGATTTCACAGCCACAACTCCTTACACCCGCTACTACTAGTCATACTACTACTCACATCACATACAACCACGCTGACAATTTATTTTAGTCAACCAACCGACGAAACAAACAATCGGTGTTTGCGTAGGAGCAAACAACAAAATGCAATTTTATGCTGTTTAACTTAACTTCTTCCTGGTGTTGCTTAAAAGTGGTTGTGGGAAGGAGAAACCGTGAAGGGGAAAAACGAAAATTTATAAAACTTTTTAATCATAATTTCGTTGTTGATGATACAGCAACCTGGCATCAGGTATTACAGGGCTAGCTTGTGTTCTACTAGTACCTATTATGTCCATGGATGGAGCTAACTAAGGATGTTGTTGCAGCAGAGACTACCGAAGATATAGTCCTTGTTTACAAATATGACAGAAGAAAATAAATAAAATTTTGTCAGTTGTGGGTGCCTGTCGTAGTCATTGCAAATGGAAATTGAAACCCTCTAAGATTGCATAGGTGAGAGCTTGAGTTGTATGCATGTCACTAGCATTTTCCGTAGTTGATTATGGTTTTTGTTATTTGCATATAAAAATATGCATCTGCGGGGGAAGGAGGGATGGAAACTCTTAAGTGAGATGTTCTAGTGAACGCTTACGAAATTAGCTAAATTAGATTCCTGGAAATAATAGCGTAGTTAAAAAATAAACGAAACAGGTAAGCTCGCAGCCATCAGGCAGAGTGTCTTAGTTATGTTCTCATCCAGAAGTTCTCGAATTTAATTTATGTTGTTTTAATTTAAAAATAATTTATTTTAATTAAATTTAAAGTAATAACTGCCTCCATGCAATACATACAATAATTATAGAGGACTGTCATATATTGCAACGAAGTAAAGCGCTATAATTAATTTATTCATTTTATTGTTAAATTTCAGAAATAAAATCAAATTTTAGAATCAGTTAAGATTTGTTCGAATTGGATACCATTGGCACGAATTATGGTCTTAAAGTGCGTCTCTGGTAGTTTGGGCCATGGCGGTGCAGCGTCGTCTTGAGATGATTCAAACTTTAGTATTTTGTAGTGCCACTCTTACTCTCCCAAATTCCCAGGCGTATATCCGTAGATTTTGGTGGGCATTGTGCGGTAGAAATTAAGCCATTCTTCACTTCTGTTTTTAAGACATTTTACCGCGGCCGATGAATACGACCAGGGTGTGGCCAGCGGCCATTACTGCGGTCCACCATTACAAAAAACAAAAGACAAGTAAGGAAAGTATAAAGTCGGGCGGGGCCGACTTTATTATACTATAGGTATTTTTGAGAGCGAATTTAAAAGTTAACTTTTGTTTAAAGGAAAAATCAAAAAATTAATAATATCTTTATTGGTATTTGTTTGAACATAAAAATCTAGTCTACTTTGTGAAAATCAAATATTTAAACATAAAGTATTTAAATACAGAGTGGGCCCCACATTACCCCCTTCTTAGTTTAAGCTTACTTAAACGACACCATTTTAGACGGACAAGTATTTGTTACGTTAATTCTCTGTTCAGCTATTTCCTTTTCAATAAACGCTGGTTTCAATCTATCTATTGAAATGTTTTCTTCTTTGCTGCCAATTTGGACTTTGAAATACTTGTCATTCCTTTGAAGCACCTTGTAGGGACCAGTGTATCTGAATTGTAACGGTTTGGTTGGTTGTGATTTTATCCAAACATGTGATGTTTGATTTAAGTCCTTGTGGACAAATGGTTTTTGATTGGTATGTCTACTGGTGGGGACCGGTCTTAGATTGTTAAACGACTGCTGAAGGTAGGATAAAACTTCTGAGGGAGTTGCATTGTAGTCTGAACTTTCTTTCAAGAAATCGCCCGGCAAGCGTAAAACTTCGCCATATACTAGTTCGGCTGCTGATGTTTTCAGATCCTCTTTGTAAGCTGTCCTCATACCAAGTAGTACTGTGGCTAATGTTTTTGTCCACTGTATGTTTTCTTGCGATATGAGTGCCGTTTTCAAAGTGCGATGTACACGCTCAATCATTCCATTGGCTTGCGGATGATACGCGGTTGTCTTTTGATGTTCAGCGCCTATCTTTTTTATCATATCGGCAAAAGTCTTTGAAGTGAATTGTCTACCTCTGTTTGTTTGTATTCTTTGTGGGCAACCAAATCGACATACCCAACCTTCGAAAAATTTTCTGCAAACTTCCTCGGACGTTATTCTTTTCATCGGAATCACCTCTATCCATCGTGTAAAACGATCTATTATTGTTAGTAAGTATTGAAACTCTTCGGAAGGTGGTAATGGACCGACTATGTCCATGTGAATCGTGGAAAATCGTTGAGTTTCTAAAGGAAAGTCTCCGTATTGAGACTTTGTGTTCCTATTGATTTTTGAAGCTTGACAAATTTTGCAATTTCTGACCCAGTTTGCACAATCCTTTTTTATGGATGGCCAGATGTACTTCTGGGTTAACAAACGTTTAGTTGAACGTACACCAGGATGGGAAAGTCCGTGTATGTTGTTGAATATCATCTTGCGGTATTGAAGTGGAATATACGGCCTTGCGTGTTTGGTTGAAACATCGCAATATAAAGAAATGTTACTGTTTGGTATTGGCAAGAGTTTAAAATTGAGTGATGTTTTGTTACCAAGGGTTTGGAAATCCTCTATTTTTTGATCTTTCGCAATAGCCTCGTAATTTATATGCACGATTTCGTCAATGCGTGATAAAGCGTCTGCGACTACATTGGATTTTCCAGATATGTGACGAATATCTGTCGTAAATTGTGATATGTAGTCTAGATGGCGAAATTGTCTTGATGTAACCTTTTCGGGTTTTTGGTTAAATGCAAAGATTAAAGGCTTATGATCCGTGTATAGAACAAATTTGTTACCTTCCAATAGATGCCGGAAATACTTGATGGCTGAATAAGCAGCTAACAATTCTCGGTCATACGTGCTATATTTTGTCTCGGCTTTTGAAAGTTTCTTAGAAAAAAAACCCAATGGTTTCCAATTACCATTTTCGAATTGCTCTAAGGCTGCGCCGATTGCCGTGTTCGAAGCATCTACTTTCAAACAAATTTCTCCCTCAAATTGAGGATGAGATAGCATGGTAGCGTTTGATAGTAGCTTTTTGCATTCCTTGAAGTCGGCTTCAAGATCTTCATTCCAAACAATAGGAGTTTTATCGTTTTTTACAGCTCCTTTTAAACAATCGTTAAGTCGCGCTTGATACTTTGCAGCGCTAGGCATGAACTTGCGGTAGAAATTTAACATTCCCATAAATCTGCGGAGTTCCATAACGTTTTTTGGTTTTGGGTATTGGATAATGGTTTCAACTTTTGATGTGGTAGGTTTAAGACCCTCTGATGAAATATTGAAACCAAGGAAATCAATATTATCTACGCCGAATGTACATTTGCCAGGATTGATAAGGATTCCATGTTGTCTAAGACGTTCGAATAGTATTTTGAGGTGATTCATATGTTCGTCTTCGTTTTTGGACGCAATTAATACATCGTCAATGTACACAAAAACGAATGCGAGGCCACGACAAACTTCATCCATATATCTTTGGAATGTTTGTGCTGCATTTCTCAATCCGAAAGGCATCTTCAAGAATTCATACAGCCCAAATGGAGTAATTATAGCCGTTTTCGGTACATCGGCAGTGTTAACTCTTATTTGATGGTAGGCACGTACGAGATCCAATTTTGAAAAAACTTTACATCCTCTAACATTATGGGTAAAATCAGTTATAAATGGAATAGGATACTTATCTGGAGTAGTTATTTTATTTAGAAACCGATAATCTCCACAAGGACGCCAATCTCCGTTAGATTTTGGCACCATATGTAAAGGATTAGCCCATTCGCTCTTTGAGGGTTGTATAATACCTTGATCCAGCATGAATTGGAATTCTTTCTTGGCTATTTCCAATCTTTTAGGATCAAGTCTTCGAGCTTTTGCTGTAACCGGTCTTCCAGATGTTTCGATGAAATGTATAGCGCTTGTTGTCTTGTTACATTTCAGTGAAGAATTCACACTTATGATTTCTGGAAACTTTTTTACCAAATCTTTATATGGAGAACTCTCTATTTTAATAACGTGGACCGTTGGCACTTGTGAACGATCAATTTTGACCGGAGTTTTGAAAAACGTCTTTCCGTCAACTAAAATGCGGTTTTTTAGATCTGGTAGTAAATGGTGATGTTTGAGGAAATCTGAACCCACAATCGGATGCGTTACGTCTGCTACTACAAATATCCACGGGAAGGGTCGTCGCATTCCAAAATCAATTTGTAGCAATTGAGTACCGTAAGTTCGAATTTCCGTACCATTTGCTGCGTACAATTTCATGGGAAAAGCACTATTTATTGACGTTTGTTTCTTTAACATTGGTGGTATCACCGAAATATCGGCACCAGTGTCAATTAAAAATGTACGCTTGGTTGTGTTGTCCTTAACTAATAAGCGGCATGTTGTAGTTATTGGTATTTCGGGGGCCGCTGGACCCGAAATAGCACTTAGTTTTTTGCGGATGGATGGTTGCAAGGTGCGACGCATTTGGTAGCCTTTATGTCAAACTTTTTGTGATACCAACACCAGTTCTTACGTCCTTGGGACTTACTGCGACTGCGACGATGGTTTCTTTTCCCAGCCTGTTCATTTCTTTCTTTTGCATATGTGTTGAGTTTTCTGTCTATAGCTTCGATTTTTGCGGTGAGTTGACTAAACTTATCAGTGAGACTGACATTAGCTATTTGGGGGTGCGTTATTTCCACAATTTTGTCAGCTTGTAGGGCTAATTGATCAAGGTTCAAATTGCTCGTTGCTAAAATTGAACGTATATTCTCCGGCAATTGCTCCAAAAAAAGCGTTTTGAGTACATTTGAGCTGACATCATTACCAGTTGCGAGCGCCTTCATAGTTTGCAAGAAATGAGATGGCTTCATATCGCCGATACTTAAACCGCTAAATAATTTTTTCAATTTCGCTTCCTCTGAAATTTCAAATGAACTAATTAACCTTGTTTTAATGGCGTCGTATTTGTTGATAGGTGGAGGCGAGATGAGAATATCACCAATAAACTTCAGATAAGTAGAATCCAAACTAGCAACAACATGGGAGTATTTGATTTCATCCCTTGTAATTCTGGATATTTGGAATATGGATTCAATTTGTATGAACCATAATTGAGGCTGCTCCGTCCAAAATTGTGGTAATTTTTGAACCGTGGTAGTTGCTGCGATTTCAGGTGTTGAATTCGCTTGTTGAGCTGAACCAGTTGTTCCTCCATTTGAGGAACTTCCATTGTCTTCCGTCGACATGTCGGGGTCACCAATTTATAGGTATTTTTGAGAGCGAATTTAAAAGTTAACTTTTGTTTAAAGGAAAAATCAAAAAATTAATAATATCTTTATTGGTATTTGTTTGAACATAAAAATCTAGTCTACTTTGTGAAAATCAAATATTTAAACATAAAGTATTTAAATACAGAGTGGGCCCCACAATACCCTGCACCACTTTGTAGATACACATTTTCGATGCCATACCAAATCCGTCAAATTAGTTGGGTGCTATATATAAAGGTTTGTCCCAAATACATACATTTAAATCTGACTCGATCTGGACAACATTTGTTAGATTTAAGTCGGCTAATGCCCTGCACTCAAAAAAAAAAAAAAAAAAATTACTTGGATCCAAAAATTTTGACCTTCCCGAGCTAGAGATGCGAGCAAAAGATACGTCTTCTTTAAAATAAAGAACTTTTTTAGAGACCTATCGGGCTTTAAATCTAAATTATGATACAGATCTCATTTATCAAATTTGCATTCTCTTTTCGAGGTTTATTAATAAAGGTACTCACGTACAAACAAATGCCAGTTTAAAAATCCAAATTATAATGGATACTTAAGAGTAAAAATTCCAAAAAAAAAAAACTTTAAACCAAAGACACCAAATCCTCAAAATAAGTCTTAGCCTATATTTGAAGCGTTTTTATTATACCCTTCACCACTACTGTGGTACAGGGTATAATAAGTTTGTGCATTTGTATGTAACGCCAAGAAGGAAAAGTCTGAGACCCATCGTTTAGTATACCGATCGTCTTAGAATTAAATTCTGAGTCGATTTAGTGATGTCCGTCTGTCTGTCTGTCTGTCTGTCTGTCCGTCTGTCCGTCTGTCCGTCTGTCTGTTGATGTATTTTTGTGTGCAAAGTACAGCTCGCAGTTTTAGTCCGATTGTCCTAAAATTTGGTATAGGGTCCTGTTTCGGCTCAGAGACGATCCCTATTGATTTTGGAAAAAATCGGTTCAGATTTAGATATAGCTGCCATATATATTTTTCACCGATCTGGTCATAATTGGCGTGTATATCAACCGATCTTCCTCAAATTCCTTACATTCGAATATTTGAAGAGTCTCGAAAAACTTGCAAAATATCAGCCAAATCGGTTCAGATTTAGATATAGCTCCCATATATAGCTTTCGCCCGATTTGCACTCATTTGCCCACAGAGGCCAATTTTTTGCTCCGATTTAGTTGAAATTTTGCACGGGGAGTAGAATTAGCATTATAGCTATGCGTGTCAAATTTGGTTGAAATTGGTTCAGATTTAGATATAGCTCCCATATATAGTTTTCGCCCGATTTACACTCAAATGACCACAGAGGCCAACTTTTTGCTCCGAATTCGTTGAAATTTTGCACAGGAAGTAGAATTAGTATTGTAGCTATGTGTGCCAAATTTGGTTGAAATCGGTTCAGATTTAGATATAGCTCCCATATATATGTTTTTCTGATTTCGACAAAAATGGTCAAAATACCAACATTTTCCTTGCAAAATCGCCACTGCTTAGTCCAAAAGTTGTAAAAATGACTCTAATTTTCTTAAACTGCTAATACATATGTATCGAGCGATAAATCATAAATAAACTTTTGCGAAGTTTCCTTAAAATTGCTTCAGATTTAAATGTTTCCCATATTTTTTTATTTTACTAATATTGTGTTCCACCCTAGTACATTAGCCGACTTAAATTTTGTATGTATGTATTTGGGACAAACCTTTATACAAAGCCCCCCCCCCCCCCCCCAACACATTTGACGGATGTGATATGGTATCGAAAATTTAGATCTACAAAGTGGTGCAGGGTATAATATAGTCGGCCCCGCCCGACTTTAGACTTTCCTTACTTGTTTTAAATCTAAAGTTTCAATATTTCAGTTAATTTAAGAACAATTTCTTTAAATCAAAAATGTGTTGCTTTACCTTAAGGAAAATTAGCCTTAGCTCAAATACATGGAGGGACGCAAATTTACAAAATTTGTGTCCTATCTTTAATGAAAAAAGGAATCATACAAATCTAAAAATATTGTCGTTTAATATACATGGTCTATCAAATAAAATTCTTTTCTCAGATTTCTTTGCCTATGTAAAAACAATGGACATTGTCGCTTTACAAGAAACCCACGACTGCGCTGATAATATCGAAAGCTTTAAGACTTACTTCGGTGAATTTGAACAAAAATGGTTACCCGCTAAGAGATACAGCAATTACGGAAGAGGCATAGGAGGATACTTCTTAGGCTAAAACAAGTACATACGGCCGCAAGTTCGGCCAGGCCGAATCTTATGTACCCACCACCATGGATTGCGTAGAAACTTCTACGAAAGACTGTGATTTAGTCCATACATGGTATATATTAAACAATAAAGTTATGTATAGTTAAGTCTACAAATAATTACGAATCGATATGGACTTTTTGTACGTAGAGAGCAAGAATTGAAATATGGGGGTCGCTTATATGGGGGCTATATACAATTATGAACTTGATATGGACCAATTTTTGTGTGATTGGGGATCGATTTATCTGAGGGCCATATAATTATAGACCGATATGGACCTAGTTAGGCATGGTTGTTAACGACCATATACTAGCACAATGTACCAAATTTCAACTCACTCGGATGAAATTTGCTCCTCCAAGAGGTTCCAAAATCAAATCTCGGGATCGGTTTATATGGGTCTATGTACGATTATGGACTGATATGGACCACTTTTGGCATGATTGTTAAATATCATATACTACCACCACGTACCAAATTTCAAGCAGATCGGATGAATTTTGCTTCTCCAAAAGGCACCGGAGGTCAAATCTGGGGATCGGTTTATATGGGAGCTATATATAATTATGGACTGATAGGAACCAATTCCTGCATGGTTGTTGGATACCATATACTAACATCACGTACCAAATTTCAACCGAACAGCAAGAATTTTGCTCTTCCAAGGGGCTCTGGAGGTCAAATCTGGGGATCGATTTATATGGGGCCTATATATAATTATGGACCGATATGGACCAATTTTTGCATGGGAGTTTGAGGCCATATATTAACACCAGATACCAAATTTCAACTGAATCAGATGAATTTTGGTCTTCCAATAGGTTCCGGAGGTCAAATCTGGAGATCGGTATATATGGGGGTTATATATAATTATGAACCGATGTGGACCAATTTTTGCGTGGTTGTTATAGACCATATACTAACATCACGTACAAAATTTCAGCCGGATCGGATGAAATTTGCTTCTCTTAGCGGCCTCGCAAGCCAAATCGGGGGATCGGTTTATATGGGGGCTATATATAATTATGGACCGATGTCGACCAATTTTTGCATGGTTGTTAGAGACCATATACTAACACCATGTACCAAATTTCAGCCGGATCGGATGAAATTTCCTTCTCTTAGAGGCCTCGCAAGCCAAATCGGGGGATCGGTTTATATGGGGGCTATATATAATTATGGACCGATATGGACCAATTTTTGCATGGTTGTTAGAGACCATATACTGACACCACGTACCAAATTTCAGCCGGATCGGATGAAATTTGCTTCTCGTAGAGGCCTCGCAAGCCAAATTTTGGGGTCCGTTTATATGGGGGCTATACGTAAAAGTGGACCGATATGGCCCATTTGCAATACCATCCGACCTACATCAATAACAACTACTTGTGCCAAGTTTCAAGTCGATAGCTTGTTTCGTTCGGAAGTTAGCGTGATTTCAACAGACGGACGGACGGACGGACGGACATGCTCAGATCGACTCAGAATTTCACCACGACCCAGAATATATATACTTTATGGGGTCTTAGAGCAATATTTCGATGTGTTACAAACGGAATGACAAAGTTAATATACCCCCCATCCTATGGTGGTGGGTATAAAAATGACTTGCGGAAAAAGGGATTTTTATTACATTTGAAACTATAGATGAGGTATGTGTAATTCTTGTAAGGGATAGAAACACACCACTCACTCTTATACCAATCTATATGAGACCTGCAGTTTGGGAAAATATATATGAAAATATAAAATCTATACTCACGAAAAGTAGATTTGTAAATCCAATAATCATTGGGGAATTTAATATATGGATAGGAAACTTGCAGGTACACATAGAGGATGAGATAAAGAATGCATTTAAGTCGGGATTAGAAGAAAGAAAGTCAAAAGATGCAGCTATAAATAGCAGAGGTAGAAAGTTCCTAGATCTGTGCTACGATTTCGGATTGGTGATAGCCAATTGCATGACAGTTGGGGACGAAAATGGAGAGTTCACATTTGTTAGTGGAATTGGGGAATGAGTAAATTCATATTTAGCTTTCATGTAGACGAAAAAACGTGGTCAGACCACTTTCCAATAGTTCTGACGTTACAAATAATTTGCTACCAAAGCTGAAATGGAATTCTAAAAATATATCGAAATACCATAACAAAGTCACTTCATTGTTACAGACTAAAAAACAAACCATGAGATCATTCACTTTTGGAGACATCACAAATACAATAAAAGAAGCCCATAGTAAGATATCGTATATATAAATGTACACCAATTCACACCAAAACAAAAATGGTTTAATTTATCCTGTCATAAAGCTCGTCAACAGGTTCGAGCGGCACTGTAGAAATATAGAATATGGACTTGTGAAGAAAATAGGCTTCAGCACTGTAATAAAAGACAAAAGTATAGACAACTTTGTCTAAAAGCTAAGGATTCGAATTATAAAAGGATCGAAAGAAACCTGGAAAAAGTGCAAAATAGCAAGGACTGGTGGAGAATGGTAAGAGAAATTAGAAATACAAACTCATATCAAGAAATTACAGCCCCTGCGGAAGACTTCCGACGCCACTTTCAAGGCTACACCAAGAGCCAGATATCTTCTATGCATATCGAATACAATTTGATCGTGATATGGATAAACCAATAACATTGGCGGAAATAAAAAACGTGCTCAGTAAAACTAAAGATCATAAAGCTGCTGGAGTCGATAGAGTGCCATATGAATTCTTTAAAAATGCGCCAAACGATCTATTAGAAGAAATGATGAATATATTTAATTTGGGGTACGATTCCGGATGTATTGACGAGTCTTTACTTAGAAGCATAATTTTCCCAATTTTTAAGAAAGGTGACAGAACATTACCATGTAATTATAGGGGTATTGCGTTCATGGACTGCATCGCAAAGATTATGATGGGTATACTCAATGGGAGACTGACATCATGGACGGAAAAGAATAATATCCTACACTGTTAGAAAAATATGTTTTTCATATGTTCCGATATAAACAAAATGTGTTTCGGGCACAATTTTAAAACACAATATATTTAAGTGCAAACATGTAATGTTCCTAAACTAACACTAAATGTTGGGGACATTCATGTTAATATGTTAGAATATATTATGTTTGGGGAATGAATGTTTCATAAAAATCATATGTGTGAATGCAAACATATATAAATTTACAAATTTCGACTAAACATACATATGTTGTGATATTTTATTCAAAGCGACAGAGAGAGAGTTTTATGATTAGGTCAAAAATTTGATATGCTTAAGTCTAAATATTATTTAATTTGAATAAAGAGAATAGACGTTCGGAACCAAGAGAATAAACATTTGAAAAAACAAGCAGCATATGTTTTCGCCTTGAGAGCAACGAAACGAAAGGGCACTATACTCTTTTTAGAGTTGGGACAGTAAAATGAAATAAGGGAGAAATAGTGAAAAATTACACAGTAAAATGTATAAAAACAAAGTTTAGTTCCTCTTTATTAATAAGTAGTCCACGAGGAGTTGACGGACACCTTCAAATATAAAAGCGGGCATTAAGTTCGAGTATTGCAGCTAAAACAATTTAAAAAGTTTATTTTCTTTAAAATGAATTATTAAAGAAAAATAAAAGGTATTTTAGAGCGATGGTGTTAAATGCTAGTAAAAAAGCTGTTCATACTCGACTTCACGTTCTTCTCTTGTTAGAGTTTTTGAATTCCTTCCAAATTTTATAGTTTTGTACCAAAAACAGTTTTTTTGTTACAAAAATTGTTATTTTTTCGTTCATATTAAGCACTGTGACTTTAATAACCCACATTTCGAAGTTTCATTATAAAAATATAATCTTCTATCTTCTATCTTCTATATATATAAAATTCAAATTATGTTTGTTTATTTGTTTGTTTGTTTGTTTGTTTATTTGTATGTTCCGGGTTGGCGCGAAAACGGCTGAACCGATTTACTAGAAACTTTCAGAGATCGTGGGGGGCACTCATGTGCTGAAAATAGGGTACCTCATTTTTTGACATATGGTCGCGGAGAGGAACCTCCCCTTTGTCCGACTTTTTGAAAATTAGACCAAAGTTGACCGATTTGCTTGAAATTTTCATTGAAGATTGGGGTTGGCATCTAGGCAAAGATCCGCTACTTTTTATTTCGATATTTAGTGGCGGAGGGGGGCCTCCCCTTTGTTCGACTTTTTTTAAGTACAGTGAAAAAACTAAAATTCTCTAAATTATCTGAGATTTACAGAGAACATGTGGTGAGGTTATGGAATTAATATGGGGTACCCGATGATTTCATATGTGGATGGGGAGGGGGACCTCCCCCTTGCCCTACTTTTTGAAACTTGTAACAAAATTATGCGATTTGCTTGAAATTTTCATTGAATGTTGGGGTTGGCATCTAGACAAAAATCCGCTACATTATTTTTCGATATTTGGTCGGGGAGGGGGACCACCCCTTTGCCCGAATTTTTTTGTTTGAAAGTACAAACAAAACTAAACTCCCCGACTGAAATTTTACGGAAAAAATGGGTTATGAAATTTATATCAGGTTCTCGATTTTTTAATAAAAACAAAAGGGCATAGGGAGACATCCGCTTCTCTTAAGTACATACAGAGAAAAAATTAAACTTTTACCGAGTTACTTGAAATTTACAGAGGACTGGGGAGAGGTTACGATATTAATAGTTGATACCTGATTTTGTGATATTTGGAAGGAAGAGAGGCCGCCCCTTTAGGCTTATAATTTGCTTGACATTTTCTGGGACGTTTACAAAAGATACGCTACATCACTTTTCGATATTTAGTCGGGGAGGAGGTCGTCCTCTAAAACTGCAAAAAAAAACAAAAATTCTTAAGTTTTCTTGAAATTTACATAGGCAGTGGTGGAAGGTTATGAACGAAGAGGCAACCTTCCTTGCCCCACACTTGAAGGAAAGTTTCAAGAATTTTCAGGGAAGGTTAGGGGTGCTCTTCACTACGGTGTTTGTCTGGAGGAACATTTTGCGTTAACTTAGTCAACTATATCCTTCGTGCTGAAAACAAATTCGAAAAGATTTGAATTCTTTTAAACAAATCGGACTACTTGATTTTTCGTTTATAGGTATAAATACGGCGGGAGAGGGTGTACCCTTTCCTCCAAATTTTTTTAATAATGTTCTGTATTCAAGTAGTTGGACAATCTTCTATATTTCTTGTGAATTTTAAGTGTGGTTTGTCAAGGAAATCATCGGGTACCCCATATTAATTCCATAACCTCACCACATGTTCTCTGTAAATCTCAGATAATTTAGAGAATTTTAGTTTTTTCACTGTACTTAAAAAAAGTCGAACAAAGGGGAGGCCCCCCTCCGCCACTAAATATCGAAATAAAAAGTAGCGGATCTTTGCCTAGATGCCAACCCCAATCTTCAATGAAAATTTCAAGCAAATCGGTCAACTTTGGTCTAATTTTCAAAAAGTCGGACAAAGGGGAGGTTCCTCTCCGCGACCATATGTCAAAAAATGAGGTACCCTATTTTCAGCACATGAGTGCCCCCCACGATCTCTGAAAGTTTCTAGTAAATCGGTTCAGCCGTTTTCGCGCCAACCCGGAACATACAAATAAACAAACAAACAAATAAACAAACATAATTTGAATTTTATATATATAGATGATTGAAATAAACTTTGTCGATTTACTTCGATAGAATTTATAGGGACCATTGAGTAGTTGCGAAATTAATATAGGGTACGTGATAGTCCGATATCAGGTCGGAGTGGAGCGAAGGTGGGGGGAGGGTTCCCTTTTGTCCGTTTTTTTTTTCTTAAATTGAAAGTAGAGGGTTGTCCGTAAATGGGAACTCGGTACATAATTTTATGATTTGTGCACAGGCTTCTGCCAGACTTCTTTTTAGTAAAGAACTTAAATTTACATGAAATTGGCAGCCAACGTAGGGGGTGCATCATTTTCCAAAATTTAGCAAATGTTAATGTGGTAAAATTTTTTACTATTTTTGCTTTTTCCGATTTATTGGATGGGAAACAGTAATTCTTTGTATGTTATTATAATATAGAGCATAATTTTCAGATATGTTGAGGAGTAGGATACCTTTCCTTGACAAACCACACTTAAAATTCACAAGAAATATAGAAGAAGGTACACCCTCTCCCGCCGTATTTGCACCTATAAACAAAAAATCAAGTAGTCCGATTTGTTTGAAAGAATTCAAATCTTTTCGAATTTGTTTTCAGCACCAAGGATATAGTTGACTAAGTTAACGCAAAATATTCCTCCAAATATGCTTCGGAAGGCGCAGCGAAGCGGGCCGGGTTACGCTAGTATAGTATAAATGTGTACATTAAAAAAAAAAGTTTTCGGTCGGAGCAGGGATTGAACCCACGACCCTTTGCATGCAAGGTAGACATGCTAACCACTGCTCCACGTGGCAAACAAATGTATGTTTCTGTTAAATAATGTTATGTTTGCATTGGCTCGTGAGCGCTGCAAACTATGTTATTTAAATGTAACTTATAACGATAATTATCTGCTGGTGACCATAACAGCTACGTAGCCCAGTGGATAGTGTTTTGGCTTACAAACTGTATGGTCCTCGGTTCGATTCTCCGTGCAGGCGAAAGGTAAAATTTAAAAAAATTTATAAAAGTGAAAATTTCTTCAACATTATTTGTATTACAGAAAAAGGTGCCAAGAACAAACATATTTCGTGGAGCACAATCGTCTTTGGGAAGAATTCTTCCAAGCATATAATATTTTTGGGCTCAAAATGCTTCCAAACATATAATATGTTCACATAAAACAAACATATTAATGTTTCGGCAGTATCCAATAATATATGTGCTTCCTGCAAAATATGTTTCGAACATATGTTAAAGAAGCGATTTTTTTTGAGGGTGTAAATGAAGCTGGCTTCCGAAAGAACTACAGAACATTCGATAATATTTATTCCAATCGAGCTCGGTAACAATAACGTCAGAATATAGTTATTTAGGCGTAACTTTAACTCCCGCCATGAGCTTCACCAAACATGTGGAAAAAAGGAACCAAGCTGCCAAAAATAGTATAAACTGCACGAAAGATTTCCTTAGTAAACGTGAAGTTTCTCTTGCAGCAAAGTGGAAACTCTACTTAGCTGTCAGCAGATCAATATAGACATACGCGGCGCAAGTGTGGGGAGGCAAACACTTTGCAGAAGTCGACAAATTGCAGATATTCAAGAGAATACTCAATCTGCCAGATTGCATACCAACGTACGCTATAATGCTAAAAACAACTCTCGAAAACGGGCATATCTTAGCACTAGATCTGCATCTACGTTTCTTATTTAAGACCCTCTTTGTATATAAAGAACCTCGATTACCGCTTTTACTATCGGAGAAAATATAAGGCAAAAGAATATTTTGGGCAAAAGACCTAAATGAAATGGGAACAAATTTTAATATCGAGTGGACAACAAATAATCTGAACTGTTCGATTTGGAAAGAAAACGAAAACAAGTTGCTACAAGCGCTAAGATTAAAGAACATAAATGGGTACGTGTTAAGAAAATCGAACACCGGAAGAATATATAGAAATTTGGATGCATCGCAGGGAACAAATTATTTGAGCATAACAAATACATTCGATGACATACGTTTAATAATGCAAATCAGAACAGAAACAACCACAACAATAATGAAAAAACTTTAAACCAAAGACGCTAAATCCTCCAAATAAGTTTTAACCCTTATTTGAAGCGTTCTTACCTTAAATCTAAAGTTTCAATATTTCAGTTAATTTAAGGACAATTTCTTTAGATCAAAAATGTGATTCGTTACTTTAAGGAAACTAGCCTTAGTTCAAAGACATGCGATTTTAACGGAGAGACGCAAATTTACAAAATTCTTTAATCTAACTTTAATGAAAAAAATTTTGAAGCAAAGTTTATAAACTTTATTTTAATTAAAATTTCATTGTTTTAAAGAAATTTGTCCTTAATATTTTGGAAATTTCGCATCGTACCATCGGCATTGCTAGAGTTCTGGTGGCTAATCGAGGGTGTACATTTTCAGTTGACCTCTTTGGCTACTCAATTTGGAATAGCTTCTAATCGGAGAAAATTAAATTCGGTAACTGGCCACTTTCGTACAAGCGAAGCAACTCTTTGGCTCTTTCCAGTCTAAATTTGTTGCGCATCTTTGAGCTCTTGCTCTTTTTTTGATCTTCAATGACCTTAGTCCAAGCTCATTTATCAACTTCAATGACCTTAGTTCAAGCTCATTTTTCAATTGGCGAGCAATTTTTCAACAACTACGGTGTGGATTTCGATCAAATCTGGCCATAGCTGTTTAGTTCATTTCTGGTGTTGTTATCGTTGTTTTTCGTCCACAATTTCATGACGTGATGCAATTATCACGGTAACTAACAATGATACTAGAAACAAAAAATGTATTCACATTTAAATGTTGCACTGAAAAAATATTGTTCGAATATGAATCTTTCAAATAGATGTCGCATATCTCTGTTATAAAGTTTTTTCCTTGTTCAAACAGTCGATAAAGTTTTCAATGAATACATTTTGACTTTACATTTAAATGATTCGAATTAAAAAAAATCTTTACATGAAAGAAAATTTTGGTTTGTTTGATGGTCAACTTGGCTTTGATAATTTTGAAAAATTCCCCAGAATTAATGGAATTGTCTTTAAATTTGTTGTTTTTTGCATCTTGACTACAAAGTTATTCCAACAGTTGATATTACAAATTAATTAGTTCAATTGATTACGCGAATAAAGTCAAAAGTTTATATTTTGTTTTGTGAACTCACAAAGGCTTTAAAACATTCAAAATATGCAATGTAAATTTTAGGGTCTTTCGAAAATTATTTTTTTCAGGAAAACTTCCTTATGTTCTCTAGAGCTTTATGTGTCACTTTAATGTTATCCATTCCGTTATGCTATCATTCCGACGTCTAGGATTAATTTTTATTTCAATCACATCCTTATTCGTACAAAAGTCGATCGAAAAAAAAACGAACACTTGTGGCAACAAAAAAAACAAAACTTAATGCTGATGGAGTAAAATAACTCCACCCCCCGATTTTCTGACAATGATAAAAATCTGCTACACCTGTTTCATCTGCTACACCTTGTAGAGAGAAAAAAACATGACATGAACAATGATGACAATGCTGCCTGTCCTAGCGATAGGGGTTGGCACAGCTTTTCTTGTCTGCAATAATAGCAGGTGATAGTCCATTGATGACGGTGATGATGAGAAATTGATACACTGTAATAGCGTTAAAGATACCAGATAAACGCTGCATTAAACCTTTTGAATTTTAATTTAAATCACGTCTATCGATGGTGGCAACATCCACAAAAAGAAAACAGTATTCCCTAGAGATACGGAGCAAAATCAACACTCGGGACACGCACACCAACACATATTGTGATATTGAGATAGGATGGATGTGCTAAAGAATGAATGGAAAAATAAAAATGATGAAAAAATGCAAAAATTAAAAGTGAAACAATTACATAGAAGGAAGAAACAGAGGGATTTCTCTATAGTCCTAAAACTGCCAGAGGCTACAAATATTACGATCCATAGAATGAACAAGAAAGAATTTCATAGAATTTAATGGGTCAATAAAGCAGGAAAATAAAATAAACTATATAGGACCCTAAGTTCGGCTGTGTCGAATCATTAATACTCTTCACAGTAAAAAAAGAATATTGGCCATTGATAACGTATGCAAGCTAAATTTTATTAATTTTTATTATTAAAATTAAGAAATTTTATTTAAAACAAGTATCTACCGTTGAAAGTTCGGCCAAGCCGAGTCTTATATACCCTTCACAGTGATTTGCGTACAATGTTCTACTATACACTGCCAAGCACAATCGAATTAATTCGGTATTGGTAGCTGATGACAGGATATCATAAAACTTTTTAAAATTGTCTTCT
The DNA here is from genome assembly GCF_050003625.1 of Haematobia irritans. Lineage (NCBI taxonomy): Eukaryota > Metazoa > Arthropoda > Insecta > Diptera > Muscidae > Haematobia > Haematobia irritans. The sequence continues at coordinate 152,801,870 of NC_134399.1, forward strand.
AAATATAAATAAGTTACCCCTTGTGGAGTCTCTGTTAGATAAACAGGCTGAGAGGTATTTAATAAGCCGCCTAAGTTCTTGCTCGGTTTATAAAGAGGAGTCGGTAAATAATTATGAACCGATATGAACCAATTTTCAGATGATAATCACTGTTGCTATCAAAAAACTACCAAATAAAAAATCTTATTTTTTTCATTTCATTTCATTTATTTATTTTGGGTTCCTAATACACAAGATATATATCTTATAATGAGTATTAGAAGCAATAATGTTATAATAAATATAATAAGTAGATATTTTAAGATATTTTAAGAAGTATAATAATAATAATTATGAATAGGAATTACATATAATAGGTTATGAATTAGATATTAATATTTTTTTTTGTTATTTAATCGCCCTGAATTAGATATTTTGTTAGCTTCGTCTTGAACTGCACTGTGTTGTATATACGTTGAAGTTGATTGGGTAACTGATTCCAGAGACGAGTCGCATATATATAAAACTGCCGCTCAGATAACTGACTTCTATGTCGAGTCTGTATCAAATTGTTACCACGGTTGGATCTAGCGAATGTTAATCGTTCGTAGATGGTTCCTTTGTGTGTATAATTTTTTGGAGGATTAACAGAGTTCTGAGTTGAACGTATTTGTCAAACGAAATTGCAAAATTTTATTTTTATAGAAAATTTTGTTAACATTTTATATCTTTAGAAAATGTTGTCATAATTTAATGTTTTAAGAAATTTTTCAAAATTTAATTGTTTTTGGAAATTTTGTCAAAATTTAATTTCTATAGGAAATTTGTCAAAAATTCATTTCTATTGAAAATGTTATTGCTATAGAAAATTTTGTCAACATTTTTTTTAAGAAAAATTTATCAAAATTTTATTTCAATAGAACATTTTGTCAAAAATTTATTTATATATTTTTTCAAATTTTATTTCTGTAGAAATTTTGTCAAAAATTAATTTGTATAGGAAATTTTTGACAAAATTTCGGTTTTAAAGGAAATTTTGGGTCAAAATTTTATTTCTCAAGAAAATTTTGCACAAATTTAATTTCTATAGAAAATTTTGTCAAAATTTCATTTCTGTAACAAACATTGTCAAAATTTCATTTCTGTAGCAAATATTGTCAAAATTTCATTTCTTTAGGAAATTTTGTCAGAATTGCATTTCTATAGGAAATTTTTGTCAAAATCTCATTTCTGTAGGAAATTTTTGTCCAAACTTCATTTCTGTAGGAAATTTTTGTCAAAACTTAATTTCTATAGAAGATTTTGTCAAAATTTCATTTCTATTGAAAATTGTTGCAAAATTTTATTTTTATAGAACATTTTCTCAACATTTATTTCTATAGAAAATTTTGTCAACATTTAATTTCTATAGAAATTTATGTCAAAATGTTATTTCTATAGAATATTTTGACAAAATTGTACCTCTATAGAAAATTTTGCCAAAATTTAATTTCTTTAGGAAAATTTGTCAAAATTTAATTTCTTTAGGATATTTTATCAAAATTTAATTTCTTTAGAAAATTTTGTCAAAATTTAATTTCTTTAGGAAATTTTATCAAAATTTAATTTCTATAGGAAAATTATGTTAAAATGAACATTTTGAAATTTTGTCAAAATTTCTATAGAACATTTTGTAAAATTTTTATTTCTATAGAAATTTTTTTCAAAATTTTATTTCTTTAGGATATTTGTCAAAGTTTCATTTCCATAGAAAATTTTGTCACAATTTCATTTCCATTGAAAATTTTGTCATTTCATTTCTATAGAAAATTTTGTCAAATTTGTTTTCTATAGACAATTTTGTTAACATTTCATTTCTTTAGGATATTTTGTCAAATTTTCATTATTAGGAAATTTTGACAAAATTTCATTTCTATAGGAAATTTTTGTCAAAACTTCATTTCTATAGAAAATTTTGTCAAAATTTTATTTCTGTAGGAATTTTTGTCAAAATTTCATTTCTATAGGAAATTGTGGGTGAAAATTTAATTTCTTTAGGAAATTTTGTCAAAATTTCTTTTCTTTAGGAAATTTTGTCAAAATTTCATTTCTTTAGGAAATTTTGTCAAAATTTCATTCCTTAAGGATTTTTTTTTTCAAAATTTCATTTGCTTAGAAAATTTTGTCAAAACTTCATTTCTATAGAAAATTTTGTCAAAATTTTATTTCTATAGAAAATTTTGTCAACATTTCAGTTCTTTAGGATATTTTGTCAAAACATCATTTCTATTGGAAATTTTTGTCAAAACTTCATTTCTATAGGAAATTTTGTGTCAAAATTTCATTTGTATAAGAATTTTTGTCAACATTTCATTTCTGTAGTAATTTTTGTCAAATTTTTGTTAAAATGTCATTTCGATAGGAAATTGTGGGTGAAAATTTAATTTCTATAGAACATTTTGTCAAAATTTCATTTCTATAGGAAATTGTGGGTGAAAATTTCATTTCTATGGAAAATTTTGTAAAAATTTAATTTTTAGGAAATTTTGTCAAAATTTAATTTTTTTATTTCTATAGAAAATTTATCAAAATTGCATTTCTTTAGGAAATTTTGTCAAAATTTCTTTTCTATTGAAAATTTTGTAAAAATTTTATTTCTAAAGAAAATTTTGTCAAAACTTTTTTTCTATAGAAAATTATGTTACAATTTTATATCTATAGGAAATTTTTCCAAAATTTCAATTCTTTAAGAAATTTCGTCAAAATTTTTTTGGTCAACATTTTTTTTTTGTAGGAATTTTTGTCAAAATTTCATTTCTATAGGAAATTGTGGGTGAAAATTTAATTTCTTTAGGAAATTTTGTCAAAATTTCTTTTCTTTAGGAAATTTTGTCAAAATTTCATTTTTTTAGGAAATTTATGTCAAAACTTCATTTTTTAGGAAATTTATGTCAAAACTTCATTTCTATAGGAAATTTTGTGTCAACATTTTATTTTTGTAGAAAATTTTTGTCAAAACTTTATTTGTATAGAAAATTGTATGTCAACTATATTAAGGTTATATATTTTTGGCACATTTTATTATAACTTGGAAAGTGTATTATCCAAAGTTTATTTTCTTAAAAAAAAATTCAAATAAAGGAGCGGAATTTCGTTTGAGAAGGTGCTCTTATCACCAAATTTTCTTCCATTTTTAATATTTTTTGAGCCAAAAAAATACAAAGCAATATCAGAACTCTTTTGTACACTGAAAAAACAGTGAAGCCACCAGGAAGAAAACATTCGGTTAATTTTAGAAAATTTTGAATATTTGTAGAAATTTTTAACAAAACAGTATTACAAACGTTGCGATCACGCCGATGTCATATAAAATAAGTAAATATTTTTCGACAAATTCAAGAAAATCTATTAGACCTAACTAAGTTTTTTCACTTGTTAAGGAAAATTTTGTAGTTTGAAGGAAAAATTTGGAATTCAAAATTGCAAGAATATCTTTAGTGACATACGAAGTTCATGATGGACGCATTTTTGGTAAAATTTACAAATTTAAAGAAATTCTGAACTATTTTGTTGAAGGCAAGAATTTAGTTAATCTTTATGCTTCATTTGAGTATATTTTTGTCCTCAGTTTTTGTTAATTTAACCAACGTACACAAAACATTATTAGAGTAAAGGAAACTTTCTCCAAACTAATGATTCCATGAACTAAAATAGAGGTAAATTTAGTGAAATAGAGAGTTCACTTTTTTTTGAGTGTATGCTCGTTATGAAGGCATTCTACAAATTTTATATTTTGATCTGTGCATGTTCATCTTTGTTTATGGTACTGGTTTACCCTCAATGAATTTGTTCGGCTTCAAAGAATATAATAATAAGTGAAAACTTCTTTGGTCTAAAATTTAGTTTCCCAGAAACATGAATAGAACTTTTACGGTTCTCGTCGGATAATATTTAATGTGTTCCCACGCATATTTACCTCTCAGGTTTACATATCTGGATTTTATTTAGATTCACAAACTCACTAATCTCAGATTTGAATTTGTTTCGCCCGATAAATATTCTGGGGGTATCCCACCCTTCCAAAACCCCCTAGATTGGAATAGCCAGCAACTCGATATTTTAGGCTCACTTAGAATATGCAGTCCATTGTGATGTCACATTGGTGAACTTCTTTTTTACCATTGAGTGCTGCCCAATTCCATGTTTAGTTCAATGATAACGGACCTCCTTCTTATAGTCGACTCCGAATGGCGTTCCACATTGCGGTGAAACCACTTAGAGAAGCTTTGAAACAATCAGAAATGGCATCAGTATTGCTGAGAAGGGATAATCCACCGCTGATAAATTTTTTGGTATTAGGACGAAACTGGGCTTGAACCAAAAACCCTGTGTATGTAAGGCGGGAATGCTAAACATTGTACCAAGGTGGCTCAAGGATAATATGCATGTACTTTCAAAGTGACGTCACATAATGTATGGCACGTTATTCGCTATAGACTGTACACCCAGAAAAAAGTGACCCCTTCTTTAAGTTAAAATGAACTCATTGTGAAGAAAGTTGAACTTCGTATAGCGCCAAAGACATTTTTATTTGTTTGAACGATGTGATTTTCGTAGAAATTAGGAATAATGCATTCCATATATTAGTTAACATTTTCCTATATTTATATACCACTATACTACAGAATGAAAAAATTTAACTAATTTGAATTCATATATGGAATGATTTTATTGAAATTTTTTCATTCATTTCGACAAATCTTACACATTTGTTGTAAAACTTTTACTTCATAATTAGAACTGCTTACCTTCGTTTTTAAATACAATTTTATTTATTTCTATAAGCAATTTTATCTTCAATAAAAGACATGTTTTATTAATATATTGAATATATTTATTAAGAATCAACAGCATCGAATCTCTTTGAAATATTAGTTTATTATTCAACTATTTCCAATTTCCGTGTGATATTATCAACTGTAAAACGCACTTTTTCTTCTTCTTGTACTTTTCACTTTTAATAAGTTGCTGCCTAACGATTTTGTACTCCTTTTACAATTTCAATACCTACACAGAAAAAAATATCACCAAAATATTTCCAATTAAAAAGTTAATTGAAGTTGAAAAAAATGTCAATTAATAAATTAATTGATACAATTAACTTTTTAATCAACATAGATATATTAAGTCAATTAAGTCGATGATTGAAAATTAAAAAAATTTTAATTAAAACATTAATTGATACTATTAACTTTTTAATCACATTCGGAAGACTAAGTCAGTTAAAGAAAGTGATGAATATTTTTTAAATTTTAATTAAAAATGTATTTCAAACAATCAATTGTTAATCCAAATAAAAACCAATTCAGAAAATAATTGAAAATAGTTACATTTCTTAATTAAAAAATTAATTGAGTTTGGCTATCAACATCAATTAAATTTTTAATTGAATCAATTAAAAAATTGAAATTTGCTAATGAAATCAATTAATATTTTAATCAAGAATTTTTTCTATGACCAATTAAAACTGTGATTGATACTATCGTTTTCGTGATTGAAGACATTTCAATTAAAAAATTAATTGGATCAATTAATTTCGTGATTGAATCAGAAAAATTTTTTTTGTGTGTACAAATCATAAAACATTTTTGTTGCAAAAGGTTAGCGTCACTGAATATTACCTGATAATTGAAGATTCCAAAATGAAGACAAATGAAAGGGTTGTTATTCTGCTGGTGTTTTCTTTCTTTATACACTATCACGAAAATTGATAGATTTATTTAAAAAAACGAAAATTTTTCTCACTAATTTAAAATAACAAATATTTTATATATTTTATTTGTTATTTATTATATTATTTTACCATATTATTTTTTAACAATCTCTTCGTATACCAAAACAACGCGATTCCAACTAAAAAAACAACCGACGCGCAAATACATCGATTACACTCACGCGCAAACACATCGATTACGATGACAGGTAACGATTACAGGTAGACAATAGAAATTTAGGAAAATTTCCTATATTCTAACAAGTGTGTTTCCTTAAGTTTTGAAAGGATTGCATACTTCTTAGTACGAATGAACTAAAATATTTTTCTATGCCAAGTGTTGTTCGTATGTATGAAAAACTTTCTATTATAAAGGAAGTCGCAATTATCATTTTATACCCAGCGAAGAAAATAGTATGAGTAAAATTCCATGCCTTATTCTAGTTAATGAACTATTCCTAACTGCTTACAGTTTAGGATTTTTATACTGAAACGAGTAAATTTTATTATTTTTCACAAAAATTTACCTTAATGGAAATAAAATGGATAAACTATATTGATGAAAATTTTTTCCTTTAGTTTCGAAGGCACTTTTTTCTGGGTGTAGGATGGAAGTATCCAATTGTTGAGCATACAGGTGGAATCGGGCAGCAATAACATAAGTTCACAACGTGTGGCTTTACAATCAATGTCTGCAGCAGTTAGCGGTCACCTTAGCTAACCGAAAATACTTATTTTTTCGGGGTTATTTCCGTCATAATTTCATTCGACCTTCATATGCTCATAGATGTGTGGAAAAAATAATCTAACTTTTCACGGTAATATCGATGATGGTCAGGTAGTTGCAAAGTTAATAGTCATCGCGTATAAAGCATATTGTTGAGCCATTAGTTAATTCTTTGGTAAATTGTTCTTCGGACCATTCATTCAGCCATTTACCACCAGTCCATTACCCTGCAATAGCAAGGGGTTTCATATTATTTTTTGTTGCATTACCTCTGACTGGCATCCATCCTTCTGTCTATTGTTCTTCTTTCAGAGACATAAGTCAATGGGAGGAATGAGGCAATTGCTACGCAATACGCAGACGAATATCCAACGACGAATGGATGGGTATAGCGAGAATGCGAGTGTCCTCATCTTTATCGAGCTATATAGTCTTGCACCCATAATGATTTTTTTGGTTGTTGCCATCGTTGTTCCTTGCCATCCGTATCCATAATGATGGCAACAAATGCCAATTTTACTGATTTATATTATCATCACGTTTACGCTGAGATTCGTGTTAATCGTAACGTGTTGCAGCGTCTACACCATTATATTTGCTATCGCCCGGCTTGGCCCCCTTCCCTTTGTTGTCGCTTCAACATAACCTAACAATCTCATGTTCTTCTTCTTCTTCTTCTTCTTCTTCTTCGTGTCTGCCTCTTTGGTATCTTGAGTTGCCATTGCCTATTGTGTTGGATAATGGGTAAAATGGTTTAAATTTCATTTTGAGAATTCTCTATAGCAGCAATAGCACAAAAAATAGCTCTAGGATGGCAGACATCAGCGTTTTACAAGATTTTCTAAATTTAAAACACGTTTTTTTTTCTTCTGCCAAGCCGGAAATTCCTCTATGGCAATTATGCGATTTAATGGCTTGGACAACTGTTGGTTTTTGTGGCGTTTTGTGTGATTTTTGTTCTCTTTTTGTCTTTTGCAAATTGTCGTCTTATCATGTCTTCGATTAAAATTTAATTAAAGGACCATTGTTGGTGTAGTTTTTCCCTTAGGACTCTTTAAGTAAATTTGACAGGCACTGAAAGACTATGTTTTCTTGTGGTTTTATCTTCTTTAGATACTTATGATAATCTTGAGAAGATAAATTATTGGTGTTAGGAAAGCTTTTATTAGAACCAAGGTTTACTCAGAAGGTGATTCTGAGTCGATCGGAATATATTAATCAATATTTCGGGTAGGCACAATTCTTGGCCTATGCGGTTTTGGGTATAATAATAATAATTTCTATCTCCAACTTGACTTCAAGTGCAAATGTTTCCATTACTAATGCCATCATTGGGTATTTGTCGCCAAACTGGGGAATATTTTTTTCATTGATAGGGATGCAATTTTTAGTTGGCGATTTGGTGGTAAATTTCCATAAATTTGGGAATTTGTTAAAAATCGATTCTTGAAAATAAACATGAAATTCTTTTTATATCCACATTATTTGCAAAAAACACAGCGATTCGTCAAAATTTAAAAAATAAAACTTTGCTTCTCTTTATTCCACGGCGTACAATAATGCAAGTGGAGTATTTGGCGAGATACGGGATTACCAAGTTCTAATTTCTAATTATACCCACCACCATAGGATGGGGGGTATATTAACTTTGTCATTCCGTTTGTAACACATCGAAATATTGCTCTAAGACCCCATAAAGTATATATATTCTGGGTCGTGGTGAAATTCTGAGTCGATCTGAGCATGTCCGTCCGTCCGTCTTGGCACAAGTAGTTGTTATTGATGTAGGTCGGATGGTATTGCAAATGGGCCATATCGGTCTACTTTTACGTATAGCCCCCATATAAACGGACGCTCAGATTTGGCTTGCGGAGCCTCTTGGAGGAGCAAAATTCATCCGATCCGAATGAAATTCGGTACATGGTGTTAGTATATGGTCTCTCACAACCATGCAAAAATTGGTACACATCGGTCCGTAATTATATATAGCCCCCATATAAACCGATCCCCGATTTGGCTTGCGAGGCCCCTAAGAGAAGCAAATTTCAACCGATCCGGCTGAAATTTGGTACATGGTGTTAGTATATGGTCTCTAACAACCATGCAAAAATTGGTCCACATCGGTCCATAATTATATATAGCCCCCATATAAACCGATCCCCCGATTTGGCTTGCGAGGCCCCTAAGAGAAGCAAATTTCATCCGATCCGGCTGAAATTTGGTACATGGTGTTAGTATATGGTCTCTAACAACCATGCAAAAATTGGTCCACATCGGTCCATAATTATAGCCCCCATATAAACCGATCCCCCGATTTGGCTTGCGAGGCCCCTAAGAGAAGCAAATTTCATCCGATCCGGCTGAAATTTGGTACATGGTGTTAGTATATGGTCTCTAACAAACATGCAAAAATTGGTCCACATCGGTCCATAATTATATATAGCCCCCATATAAACCGATCCCCCGATTTGGCTTGCGAGGCCCCTAAGAGAAGCAAATTTCATCCGATCCGGCTGAAATTTGGTACGTGATGTTAGTATATGGTCTATAACAACCATGCAAAAATTGGTCCACATCGGTTCATAATTATATATAGCCCCCATATAAACCGATCACCAGATTTGACCTCCGAACCTCTTGAAAGACCAAAATTCATCTGATTCCGTTGAAATTTGGTACGTGGTGTTAATATATGGCCTCAAACTCCCATGGAAAAATTGGTCGATATCGGTCCATAATTATATATAGGCCCCATATAAACCGATCCCCAGATTTGACCTCCAGAGCCCCTTGGAAGAGCAAAATACTTGCCATTCGGTTGAAATTTGGTACGTGATGTTAGTATATGGTATCCAACAACCATGCACGAATAAGAAGTTTTAAGATACCACAACCCAAGTAATTCGATTGTGGATGACGGTCTTTCGTAGAAGTTTCTACGCAATCCATGGTGGTGGGTACATAAGATTCGGCCTGGCCGAACTTGCGGCCGTATATACTTGTTTTACTTAGTTTGGTTAAGTCCTTTTTCTGAAATTGTGAAATCATTTTGTGAGGACTTGAGCCTAAATGTTTCGACCTCATCAAAGCTCATCACTGATTAGGGCACTACACTAATGTTTTTAGTATTGATTCCGAGCCAAAGAAGCGGAGAATTCAAGTAAGGAAACTTTTAGGGCACAATTCTCTTTTAAATTTGAGGTTTGCGTACTTGATTTTAGGAAACAAATTTTAATTTATTCCTCTTTTAAGCTGTTTTCTTTATGTGCTATCAAAGTTAATTTAAAAACGTTTTAATGACAAATTGAATTTTCAAATTCAGACTCGAATTCAAGTCGAAATTGTGCTATTTTTCAAGTAAAAAAACGTCTTTATAATGAAGTTTAGAAAATATGTCTCAATTTTAAACGATAAATATAGTCAACAAACTTAAAATTATTACATTAATTTAAAAGAATTTTTCTGAATTATTAAGGTCAAGTTGATCTTAGTCAAAAAAAAATCTTCCTTTCATTTTAGGATATCCATTTTAAGGTCGAATCACCGAATTATAAGGACAAAATGAACTTTGAATAGTTTATCGACTTTTGGACAAAGAAAAAACTTTATACCATAGAAATACTTTTTCTATGTTAAGCAAAATTCGCATTCGCATTTTATCCCTTAAATCCTTTTAAGAAAGGAACCAGAAACAAAAATCTTACGCCTTAAAATTTTGACCGAATTCCATGAAATTAAATTTGTTGTGTTTAATACATCATAATGCGATATGTAAAAATATGTTTTTTCGAAAAATTTAATGTGCTTCTGAGTAATCTATAGTCTAAAAAAACGAAATTTCGACCAAAAATTCAAAAAAAAAACAAGTACATACGGCCGCAAGTTCGGCCAGGCCGAATCTTATGTACCCACCACCATGGATTGCGTAGAAACTTCTACGAAAGACTGTGATTTAGTCCATACATGGTATATATTAAACAATAAAGTTATGTATAGTTAAGTCTACAAATAATTACGAATCGATATGGACTTTTTGTACGTAGAGAGCAAGAATTGAAATATGGGGGTCGCTTATATGGGGGCTATATACAATTATGAACTTGATATGGACCAATTTTTGTGTGATTGGGGATCGATTTATCTGAGGGCCATATAATTATAGACCGATATGGACCTAGTTAGGCATGGTTGTTAACGACCATATACTAGCACAATGTACCAAATTTCAACTCACTCGGATGAAATTTGCTCCTCCAAGAGGTTCCAAAATCAAATCTCGGGATCGGTTTATATGGGTCTATGTACGATTATGGACTGATATGGACCACTTTTGGCATGATTGTTAAATATCATATACTACCACCACGTACCAAATTTCAAGCAGATCGGATGAATTTTGCTTCTCCAAAAGGCACCGGAGGTCAAATCTGGGGATCGGTTTATATGGGAGCTATATATAATTATGGACTGATAGGAACCAATTCCTGCATGGTTGTTGGATACCATATACTAACATCACGTACCAAATTTCAACCGAACAGCAAGAATTTTGCTCTTCCAAGGGGCTCTGGAGGTCAAATCTGGGGATCGATTTATATGGGGCCTATATATAATTATGGACCGATATGGACCAATTTTTGCATGGGAGTTTGAGGCCATATATTAACACCAGATACCAAATTTCAACTGAATCAGATGAATTTTGGTCTTCCAATAGGTTCCGGAGGTCAAATCTGGAGATCGGTATATATGGGGGTTATATATAATTATGAACCGATGTGGACCAATTTTTGCGTGGTTGTTATAGACCATATACTAACATCACGTACAAAATTTCAGCCGGATCGGATGAAATTTGCTTCTCTTAGCGGCCTCGCAAGCCAAATCGGGGGATCGGTTTATATGGGGGCTATATATAATTATGGACCGATGTCGACCAATTTTTGCATGGTTGTTAGAGACCATATACTAACACCATGTACCAAATTTCAGCCGGATCGGATGAAATTTCCTTCTCTTAGAGGCCTCGCAAGCCAAATCGGGGGATCGGTTTATATGGGGGCTATATATAATTATGGACCGATATGGACCAATTTTTGCATGGTTGTTAGAGACCATATACTGACACCACGTACCAAATTTCAGCCGGATCGGATGAAATTTGCTTCTCGTAGAGGCCTCGCAAGCCAAATTTTGGGGTCCGTTTATATGGGGGCTATACGTAAAAGTGGACCGATATGGCCCATTTGCAATACCATCCGACCTACATCAATAACAACTACTTGTGCCAAGTTTCAAGTCGATAGCTTGTTTCGTTCGGAAGTTAGCGTGATTTCAACAGACGGACGGACGGACGGACGGACGGACGGACGGACGGACGGACGGACATGCTCAGATCGACTCAGAATTTCACCACGACCCAGAATATATATACTTTATGGGGTCTTAGAGCAATATTTCGATGTGTTACAAACGGAATGACAAAGTTAATATACCCCCCATCCTATGGTGGTGGGTATAACTAGCAATTGGAAGTTAAATAATATTTAGCAGAGATGAAAGTAATGTTGGTAAAAAAAAACTGTGTAACATAGTGTACTCTGAAAAAAATATTGTCGCGAGGCCAAAGATTTCATGTCCTTAAATACGAATGCAAATTTTGCTTAGCTTAGAAGACGCATTTCTCTAATATAAAGTCTTTTTCCTTGTCAAAAGTCGTACTGTCCTTATAATTTAGTGATTTGACTTACAAATGGGTATCATAACATGAAAGAAAAAATTTTTGGGCTAAGGTCAACTTGACTTTAATAATTCATACAAATTCTTTAAAATTAATGAAATTGTCTTTAAATTTGTTGTCTTTTTGCAGCTCGACTATTTTCATTATTATTTTCAACACTTTATTTTAAAGACGTTTTTTATTGGAAACAAAGCATAATTTCTACTGGAAGTCAGTCTGAATTTGGAAAATAAAGTTGTCGTTAAGTCGTTTTTAAAGTACTTTGATAGCATATGAAGAAAAAAGCTGAAAAAACGTAAAATTAAAATTTGCTTCCTAGAAGCAAGTACACAAAATTCAAATTTAAATGAGAATTGTGTATTAAAAGTATCCTCACTTGTATTCTCCGCTTCTATGGCTCGTAATCAATACCAAAATTTTTAAAGTAAAGACAAAATCTTTGGAACCGGGCATGTTTTTTTTAGTGTAAAAATATATAAATTCCCTTTTCTCTACTAAAAATCAAATTGTGTATTTGTAAACTAAAAATTAGTTGAATGCGCACTGTACACCGAAAAAAAGTGAACTGTTTTATAGGAAGAATGAACTACCACGCACGAAAATTGAACTAAAGTTTACTCCACATTTTGAGATTTCCACAAAGCGTTATTAAAACCAGGAAATTTGTATGCCCTGCTGTACTTTTTAACTGCAGTTCACGAAATTACATCATCTCATAGAAGAAAAAAATAACTAAAAGTAGAGAAGAAAATCATTGGCGGTAAATCATGACCATTTTAACCCTACAGTAGTTCATTCTTACTATTTTTGGGAATCGTACGCAAATGTTCATTTGTTTTAGTTCATATTGAACTTATGTGTACGGTGATTGAACTTTATACTCACATTTAGTTCATAAAATGTTCGTGTTACATACTTAAAAAAGTAAGATTTCATTAAGCTGTGGAAAATTTCGATAAAAACAATAAAATTTAACTACAAGCAAATAATTTTTTTCCAATAAAAAGAAGTTAAATTTAGCGTTAGTTTAACTACGGAAGTTTTTTTCTGTGTATTTTTTAAGATACAGCCACTATTAAAAAAAAAACAAACAAAACAAAAAACAAAACCATACTTTTTTTGACAAAACATGTGGTATGCAGATGCTGTTTTTTTTTTTTTGGCCTCACGACAATATTTTTTACAATGTACCATTTTAATTATTTAAATGAGTAAATTTCCGTTCATGAATACATGATGACCGAACTCACATTTTAATTTTTCTGGGACGATCACCACTGCCCTGGTTTTTTTGTTTCGATATCTAGATTTTTTTTGCAGCCCGCAAACATTTTTACAATTTTTAATTTATATTTTACAGCAGTGCCTCTTTCTTTAGTTTTTATACCCACCACCATAGGATGGGGGGTATATTAACTTTGTCATTCCGTTTGTAACGCATCGAAATATTGCTCTAAGACCCCATAAAGTATATATATTCTGGGTCGTGGTGAAATTCTGAGTCGATCTGAGCATGTCCGTCCGTCCGTCCGTCCGTCCGTCCGTCCGTCCGTCCGTCCGTCTGTTGAAATCACGCTAACTTCCGAACGAAACAAGCTATCGACTTGAAACTTGGCACAAGTAGTTGTTATTGATGTAGGTCGGATGGTATTGCAAATGGGCCATATCGGTCCACTTTTACGTATAGCCCCCATATAAACGGACCCCAAAATTTGGCTTGCGAGGCCTCTACGAGAAGCAAATTTCATCCGATCCGGCTGAAATTTGGTACGTGGTGTCAGTATATGGTCTCTAACAACCATGCAAAAATTGGTCCATATCGGTCCATAATTATATATAGCCCCCATATAAACCGATCCCCCGATTTGGCTTGCGAGGCCTCTAAGAGAAGGAAATTTCATCCGATCCGGCTGAAATTTGGTACATGGTGTTAGTATATGGTCTCTAACAACCATGCAAAAATTGGTCGACATCGGTCCATAATTATATATAGCCCCCATATAAACCGATCCCCCGATTTGGCTTGCGAGGCCGCTAAGAGAAGCAAATTTCATCCGATCCGGCTGAAATTTTGTACGTGATGTTAGTATATGGTCTATAACAACCACGCAAAAATTGGTCCACATCGGTTCATAATTATATATAACCCCCATATATACCGATCTCCAGATTTGACCTCCGGAACCTATTGGAAGACCAAAATTCATCTGATTCAGTTGAAATTTGGTATCTGGTGTTAATATATGGCCTCAAACTCCCATGCAAAAATTGGTCCATATCGGTCCATAATTATATATAGGCCCCATATAAATCGATCCCCAGATTTGACCTCCAGAGCCCCTTGGAAGAGCAAAATTCTTGCTGTTCGGTTGAAATTTGGTACGTGATGTTAGTATATGGTATCCAACAACCATGCAGGAATTGGTTCCTATCAGTCCATAATTATATATAGCTCCCATATAAACCGATCCCCAGATTTGACCTCCGGTGCCTTTTGGAGAAGCAAAATTCATCCGATCTGCTTGAAATTTGGTACGTGGTGGTAGTATATGATATTTAACAATCATGCCAAAAGTGGTCCATATCAGTCCATAATCGTACATAGACCCATATAAACCGATCCCGAGATTTGATTTTGGAACCTCTTGGAGGAGCAAATTTCATCCGAGTGAGTTGAAATTTGGTACATTGTGCTAGTATATGGTCGTTAACAACCATGCCTAACTAGGTCCATATCGGTCTATAATTATATGGCCCTCAGATAAATCGATCCCCAATCACACAAAAATTGGTCCATATCAAGTTCATAATTGTATATAGCCCCCATATAAGCGACCCCCATATTTCAATTCTTGCTCTCTACGTACAAAAAGTCCATATCGATTCGTAATTATTTGTAGACTTAACTATACATAACTTTATTGTTTAATATATACCATGTATGGACTAAATCACAGTCTTTCGTAGAAGTTTCTACGCAATCCATGGTGGTGGGTACATAAGATTCGGCCTGGCCGAACTTGCGGCCGTATGTACTTGTTTTTTTTGTTTTCATAAAAAAATTTATTGGCGAGGAATTTTAGTTTAAATTGAGGATTTTTGGGGACGAAAGCGTCCTACGTTGGGGATAAGAGCCAGAAAAGTACTGGCAACACTGGTTTCAATTAAAAACTGTCTTTAAAATAATGTCTTGAAAGACATCTCCTACGTTTTAGATTTATAGTCAAGTTAATAATAATTTGGAGAATGTTTCATTTGATTTGAAAAAGGTTTTATTTGAAGTGAAAATGCTATAAAAGCAACCCTCGTAAGGGACAGGTTTAGCTTCAGTTGATATTAGAAGCACTAAAAAAAAGTTTACTTGGATCCAAAGATTTTGACCTTCCTTTAAGGAGTTTAGTATTGATTCCGAGCCAAAGATGCGGGTTTTTAAAATAAGGAAATTTTTTTTGCGACCTAACTGACTTTAAATCTAGGATCTACAAAATTAAAATTAGGATATAGATATCATTTATCGAATTTTTATTCCGGTATGTTAATAAAGTTATTCACGTACAAAAAATGCCAGTTTAAACAAGTACATACGGCCGCAAGTTCGGCCAGGCCGAATCTTATGTACCCACCACCATGGATTGCGTAGAAACTTCTACGAAAGACTGTGATTTAGTCCATACATGGTATATATTAAACAATAAAGTTATGTATAGTTAAGTCTACAAATAATTACGAATCGATATGGACTTTTTGTACGTAGAGAGCAAGAATTGAAATATGGGGGTCGCTTATATGGGGGCTATATACAATTATGAACTTGATATGGACCAATTTTTGTGTGATTGGGGATCGATTTATCTGAGGGCCATATAATTATAGACCGATATGGACCTAGTTAGGCATGGTTGTTAACGACCATATACTAGCACAATGTACCAAATTTCAACTCACTCGGATGAAATTTGCTCCTCCAAGAGGTTCCAAAATCAAATCTCGGGATCGGTTTATATGGGTCTATGTACGATTATGGACTGATATGGACCACTTTTGGCATGATTGTTAAATATCATATACTACCACCACGTACCAAATTTCAAGCAGATCGGATGAATTTTGCTTCTCCAAAAGGCACCGGAGGTCAAATCTGGGGATCGGTTTATATGGGAGCTATATATAATTATGGACTGATAGGAACCAATTCCTGCATGGTTGTTGGATACCATATACTAACATCACGTACCAAATTTCAACCGAACAGCAAGAATTTTGCTCTTCCAAGGGGCTCTGGAGGTCAAATCTGGGGATCGATTTATATGGGGCCTATATATAATTATGGACCGATATGGACCAATTTTTGCATGGGAGTTTGAGGCCATATATTAACACCAGATACCAAATTTCAACTGAATCAGATGAATTTTGGTCTTCCAATAGGTTCCGGAGGTCAAATCTGGAGATCGGTATATATGGGGGTTATATATAATTATGAACCGATGTGGACCAATTTTTGCGTGGTTGTTATAGACCATATACTAACATCACGTACAAAATTTCAGCCGGATCGGATGAAATTTGCTTCTCTTAGCGGCCTCGCAAGCCAAATCGGGGGATCGGTTTATATGGGGGCTATATATAATTATGGACCGATGTCGACCAATTTTTGCATGGTTGTTAGAGACCATATACTAACACCATGTACCAAATTTCAGCCGGATCGGATGAAATTTCCTTCTCTTAGAGGCCTCGCAAGCCAAATCGGGGGATCGGTTTATATGGGGGCTATATATAATTATGGACCGATATGGACCAATTTTTGCATGGTTGTTAGAGACCATATACTGACACCACGTACCAAATTTCAGCCGGATCGGATGAAATTTGCTTCTCGTAGAGGCCTCGCAAGCCAAATTTTGGGGTCCGTTTATATGGGGGCTATACGTAAAAGTGGACCGATATGGCCCATTTGCAATACCATCCGACCTACATCAATAACAACTACTTGTGCCAAGTTTCAAGTCGATAGCTTGTTTCGTTCGGAAGTTAGCGTGATTTCAACAGACGGACGGACGGACATGCTCAGATCGACTCAGAATTTCACCACGACCCAGAATATATATACTTTATGGGGTCTTAGAGCAATATTTCGATGTGTTACAAACGGAATGACAAAGTTAATATACCCCCCATCCTATGGTGGTGGGTATAAAAATATAAATTATGACGGATATTCGAACTAAAAAATATTTTCTTAATTCCAAAAAAAAAAACCTTAAACGAAAGATGCTAAATCCTCAAGTAAGTCTCAGCCTATATTTGAAGCATTTTTATCTTAAATCTAAAGATTCAATTTTTCAGTTAATTTAAGGTCGATTTCTTTAAATCAAAAATGTGTTTTTTTTACTTTAAGGAAAATTTGCCTTAGTTTAAAGACATGCAGCTTTAACGAAGGGACGCAAATTTTCAAAATGTGTGTTTTAAATTTAATGAAGAAAAATTTTGAAGCAAAGATTATAAATTATCTTTTAATTAAATTTTCATCATTTTAAAGAAATTTGCCCTTAATAGTGTGTAAATTGCGCATCCTAAAATTGAGGTTGCGTAATCTTTAATATGAACGTAAATATTTTATTTTTTTCAGTATGGATAATACCTCTAATCTTACCAACTAACCTAATGTAACTTTTATGTGTCATGCTTTCCAATAAACGTGAGGCACAATTTGGTTACGGCTATTGCCTCATAGAATTGATTTAATTAAAAACGTCTATAGATGTTTAAGAATATGTCAATTAAGAAACATAACGCATTTTAAGCAAAAGTTCTCCTTATTGATGGTGATTTGACTATCCTATGGAACGAATCACTTAATATCCATAAAATGCCTGTAAATTGTTGCACATAATTCTTAAGTGTTGACTACAGAAAAATTCACTTTACTTCGCCTTTTAACTCAAGAGTATAAAAATGAAAATAACAATAAATTTCTTTAATTAACTATTGACATGGGTGATTTTCTTAATGAAATGCAAGTGGGCAAGATAATTACAGAAAATAAATTATTCATTATTAAACGAAAACCATGATCAACTCCTCGCTTTATGAATGTTTGAAGAATTTTCATACGGTAAGTCCTTTAACTTGGTGCCCAAACGCCCTCTTTTGATCATCGCTATATACATGTTTGTGACCTCATCATTATTATCTTCATAATTATCGTCAGTTCTTCTTTTAATGGGCACCGAAGGGTAATAAAATTTGTTATTTTTTTATCCATAATAATTCCTTTTATTGTAAGAAAAATATACATCCGAATATTCTTTAAAATATCTGCTTTTTGTTTTTTCTGGCACTGGAGTTTCTTTTCCATTCTCTTTTTCTCTGAAAGTCGAATGAGTTTTCAGTTTGTCAGAGTTGGCGGTTGTCCGATTAAATACCTACTTTTTTGTATTCTGTTACATATTAAAAATGTAATTAAGCCATATGTATGGTATTTTTGGATATAAACTTACGACAGAATATTTTAGACTCGAAAAAAAATCCTGTATTTATGTACAAACAAAAAAAATATATATATTGTTTTATTTCACCTAAGTATATTGTTTTGTTTCACCTAAGTTGAGAGATTCAAAGATGAGTGTTTAGAATATTCCCCTCTAAATATTAAAACAAAAAGAAAACTAAATTTTCGTATATATATTTTTTTCAAACCCCCAAAACAAAATATATGGTGCTTATACAAAGATACAAAAAAAATTCCCAAATTATTTGAAATAAATTCTTTAGTTATACCCTTAAAAATTCAAGTCCTACCCCGTCCGTATTATATATATACAAAAGGGTTGAGTTAAATTTTCTAAATTCTAAAAGGATCGAATATATTTTACAATAATTCATTAATTTGAATTTTAAATTCTCCTTTATAAATTTTTTACTCCACAGGATGAACCCATAAAACTTCCTAATGGTGATCTAAACACTATTAAGATAACATAATGTTTGTGTATCTAAAGGGTGGTAAAAATTTCAAGGACCGATGTTGATTTTGAATAAAACACAAACTATTTAGGAAATTATTGTAATTTTATTTTATTATGATATATTGGTATTACTTAATTATGTATGGAACAAAATATCGGCCAAATGGGCGCCGCGACCTCGGTGGCACACCTTCATCCGATGGTCCAAATTTTCGATGACGCTGAGGCATAATGAAGGTTCTATGCCGTTAATGTGTCGAATTATCTCATCCTTTAGCTCTTGAATTGTTGCTGGCTTATCGACGTACACCTTTTCTTTCAAATAACCCCAAAGAAAAAAGTCCAACAGTGTCAAATCACATGATCTTGGCGGCCAATTGACATCGCCATTATGTGAGATAACACGGCCATTGAATTTGTTGCGCACAAGAGCCATTGTTTCGTTAGCTGTGTGGCAAGTGGCACCGTCCTGCTGAAACCACATATCGCCCACATCCATATCTTCCAATTCGGGCCATAAAAGGTTCGTTATGATCTCACGATAGCGAACACCATTCACAGTAAATGCCTGACCGGCCTCATTTTGGAAAAAAGTACGGCCCGATGATGCCGCCAGCCCATAAACCGCACCAAACAGTCACTCTTTGTGGGTGCATTGGTTTTTCGACAATCACTCTTGGATTCTCATTCGCCCAAATGCGGCAATTCTGTTTATTGACGAATCCACTGAGGTGAAAATGTGCCTCATCACTGAAGATGATTTTCTTCGAAAATTGATCATCCATTGTTGCCATTTCTTGGAACCATTCTGCCTATTCACGACGTCCGTGGTTCAAATTGAGTAAGTCTGAAATAGAGAAATGTTAAATAAAATTCGGAAAAAAACTTGGCGTTTAGGTGTGGTGTGTTTTAATTAAATTTATATTTAATTAAAACAAAAAACAATATGGTTGTTTATTAAAAGAGTCGTAGAAAATATTTCTGATGATCCATTTATCAATTTGATGTAATTTTTTCACCAATATAAGTCAAATTTGTGATAAGGACGGAAATGTTCGCAATGTAAACGAATTGATATTATCGAGTGGACGAATATAATTACACCTGTTTGTAGCGACGACGAAGGAGAATCATACTTTGTGTTCGCAGCGATGAATTACAATTCATCGCCTTGGCGAAAAATTCATCACCGGGATGAAATGTTACGTTAGCTCATTTTTGACGAAAAATTCGTCACCGGGACGTAAAAATTCGTTCTCATGACGTACATTTTCCTTTCAGTGTAGCGCAGACATTGCCCCTTCTGATTACCACGTGTTCTCTTCTATGAGGCATGATCTGGCTGATCAATATACTCGTTCTCATGAGGTAACCAACAATTGGGTCGATTCACGGATTGAGTCGTTTTTTCGTTGCGATATCCTATTGTTGCCAGAAATATTGGAGAAAGTAGTGGCCATAAATAAAAAACTTCGAGTGATCAGTCTCAGTTACAAAATGTTTCGAAATTAATTCTCTAACATTTAAAAAATTCCAGCATTTTTAATTTACGCTTCCAATATTAAAAACTATTTCCAATTTTTAGAACAAAAACAATTTCCTACAAGTATATACGGCCGGTCGAAAATCGTAAATAAGTTTTCAAATTCTGTGAAGGCTCCACCCAGAGGTTTATAAACCTCGTGTTATTTCATGTTTTGAATAATCTCCATATAGAGCGATCCCTCGATTTAAACCCAGAGAAATTGGAATTGTCACTTGCCTGAAATTTGATTTTGTACTCATATAGGTACATATATTTATATCGAATATAGCCCCAAAATATATACCGCTCTTCCGTGTTGTATTTTTCATGGGTTTAAAAATATATTCATACAACGAGATGATGCATTGCGAACTAAAAAACAAACAAACCAAGCCAAATTAAAATATCCATACGAAATGCGAAAATGGTTTTAATGCACGCATTACTCATTAACAGGAAGTTGCAGCAGGCACACACAATAAAATTTACAAAAAGGAGAAATGTAGCCGTAAAGACGATATATTCTTGTCGTTTTATCCTGTGACCTGTATGAATTGGCATATGGGCAAATGTAGGAAAATGGCGGGAGTTCATTTGAATTATCATTTGTAATGAAATAAAGTAGACTAAATAAAATAATAAAATTGAATTTTAAAAACACAAATTTAATTGAATTTAAAATATATTAAAATTAAGTTAATTTTTTTCATAATTTTTATTTAATTATTTTAATTTACAAAATAGCAAAATTTTGAATCGCTTCTAATTTCAATTTCAAAAATTATTTTAATCAATTGATTTCATCATTGAAGACAAAAAAAATAAGTGTGTAAGTCACATAAGATTGTCCAGGAAGAATGGAACCCCAGAATAGATACCAGATAACAGATAACTGTTACCACGATGGAACGAAGATTCATGAGAGGACGAGACCAGGCTTATATGTGAGGGCCGAAACACCGAGATCCTATTCCGATTACCGGAACACAAGACAATCCTGCTGACAGAAGTGCGGCCATAACGAAATGTGTGAAATAACACGGTTCCAAATATTTTGTCTCTACACTAAGGGGGCAGCTATGGTTACCGTATACCTGAGGTAGTAATAGCTGCCGGTTGTGACATTCGGAAGCCAGTAAGATGGCTCTGGGACAATGAGATCCCAGAACAGAGAACTGCTACCGCGATGGAACGAAGATGGTTGAGAAAACGGGTCGTGGCGTATATGTGGAAGACCCAAACACCGAGATCCTATTCGAATTACCTGAACACAAGACAATCCTGCAGGCAGAAGTGCTTCCCATAGCAGAATGTATGAAATAACACAAGGCCACAAAATGTAAACATTTTTACATATTGTCAGAGGGCAATGATCGCGAAACGTATTGGTTCGATCGCGAACCGTATTGGAATGGAAAAGCATGGCCAACGGAATAAGAGGAAACGTAAAGACAAATGAGCTGGCGATAAAAGCCATGACACAAAGGGAGCTGGAATTAGAGAAAAGCAACGCGATCGAGATGGCGGAATGGGCGCGGGAGACGCCTAAAGTAGACCAATGCAATAGTCGGAAGGGCGACAAGAATACTATGGCGTGACCCAGCCGTTTCGTTTTTTGTTGGGATTTTTTTCCAAAACTTAAAAGCATAGGAAAAACTGGGCAGACATTTTATTTTTATTACAAACTAGCGTAACCCGGCCCGCTTCGCTGCGCCTTCCGAAGCGTATTGGGAGGAACATTTTGCGTTAACTTAGTCAACTATATCCTTCGTGCTGAAAACAAATACGAAAAGATTTGAATTCTTTTAAACAAATCGGACTACTTGATTTTTCGTTTATAGGTACAAATACGGCGGGAGAGGGTGTACCTTCTTCTATATTTCTTGTGAATTTTAAGTGTGGTTTGTCAAGGAAAGGTATCCTTCTCCTCAACATATCTGAAAATTAAGCGTTATATTATAATAACATACAAAGAATTACTGTTTCCCATCCAATAAATCGGAAAAAGCAAAAGTAGTAAAAAATTTTACCACATTAACATTTGCTAAAATATTGGAAAATAATGCACCCTCTACGTTGGCTGCCAATTTCATGTAAATTTAAGTTCTTTACTAAAAAGAAGTCTGGCAGAAGCCTGTGCAAAAATCATAAAATTATGTACCGAATTCCCATTTACGGACAACCCTCTACTTTCAACTTAAGAAAAAAAAAACCGACAAAAGGGAACCCTCTCTTTACTAATAAGAAGTCTGGAAGAAAGAAGCCTGTGCAAAAATCATAAAATTATATACCGAGTTCCCATTTACGGACAACCCTCCACTTTCAATTTAAGAGAAAAAACCGACAAAAGGGAAGTCTCTCCCCACCTTCGCTCCACTCTGACCTGATATCGGAATATCACGTACCCTATATTAATTTCGCAACTACTCAATGGTCCCTATAAATTCTATCGAAGTAAATCGACAAAGTTTATTTCAATTTTCCCCTTCCCCAACCAGTATCGAAAAATCATATATTAATTTAAAAATCATGTATAAATTTCATCACCTCCTCCCACGTTCCCTGTAAATTTCAAGTAGATCGGAGATGTTTAATTTTTGCTCTATTGTTTTAAAGGGACGTCACTTTCCCCGATACAATATCGACAAACACCGTAGTGAATAGCACCCCTAACCTTCCCTGAAAATTCTTGAAACTTTCCTTCAAGTGTGGGGCAATGAAGGTTGCCTCTTCATTTATAACATTTTCCCCCGCTTCCTTTGTAAATTTCAAGAAAACTTAATTTTTTTTATATTTCATGTTAGCCTGATACCGAAACAGGCAATTGACGTCCAAATGCATTATATCTAAATATACAATTATTTTTCGAGCTTTATGGACAGATATAGATTAAGGAACATGGTTAATAGAGCCATTTTTTGCAGTTTTAGAGGAGGACCTCCTCCCCGACCAAATGTCGAAAAGCGTATCTTTTGTAAACGTCCCAGAAAATGTCAAGCAAATTATAAGCCTAAAGGGGCGGCCTCTCTTCCGTCCAAAAATCACAAAATCAGGTATCAACTATTACGGTTGACAGAGGTTACGATCTCTCCCCAGTCCTCTGTAAATTTCAAGTAACTCGGTAAAGTTTAATTGTTTCTCTGTATGTACTTAAGAGAAGCGGATGTCTCCCTATGCCCTTTTATTTTTATTATAAAATCAGGAACCTGATATAAATTTCATAACCTCACCCATTTTTCCGTAAAATTTCAGTCGGGGGAGTTTAGTTTTGTTTTCACTGTACTTTAAAAAAAGTCGGGCAAAGGGGTGGCCCCCCTCCCCGACCAAATATCGAAAAATAATGTAGCGGATTTTTGTCAAGATGCCAACCCCAACATTCAATGAAAATTTCATGCAAATCGCATAATTTTGTTCCAAAGTTTCAAGAAGTAAGGCAAGGGGGAGGTCCCCCTCCCCATCCGCATATGAAATCATCAGGTACCCCATATTAATTCCATAACCTCACCGCATGTTCTCTTTAAATCTCAGATAATTTAGAGTTTTTTCACTGTACTTTAAAAAAAGTCGAACAAAGGGGAGGTCCCCCTCCGCCGTCAAATATCGAAATATAAAGTAGCGGATCTTTGTCTAGTTGCCAACTCCAACCTTCAATGAAAATTTCAAGCAAATCGGTCAACTTTGGTCCAATTTTCAAAAAGTCCGACAAAGGGGAGGTCCCCCTCCGCGACCAGGTGTCAAAAAATGAGGTACCCTATTTTCACCACATGAACGTCCCCTATGATCTCTGAAAGTTTCAAGTAAATCGGTTCAGCCGTTTCGGAGCCAACTCGGTTCATACAAACAAACAAATAAACAAACATAGATTGCATTTTATATATATAGATGTAGAGAATTTTTCTTGATTTGCACAGTTCGTTAAAATTTTACAAAAACAAAAAAATATATATATCCCCTTAATATTTCAAGTATTTGAAGACCCAACATATAAAGGCTTTCTTTAAACCAAGATACAATTTTAGTAAAAAATCTGCATTTAAATTACATTTTGTTGGCACATGTTATGTATGGAAAAAATTTTGCCAAAAAAGTACCAAAAAATGGAATGTTGCAAAATTTGATTTCTATAGTAAACTTTGTAAAATATTTTTTTTTTATGGAAATGTCAATGTCAATTGTCTAAATTTTATTTCTATAGAAAATGCTTAAAAAAAAAAAAAAAAAAAATATATATATATATATATATATATATATATATATATATATATATATATATATATATATATATATATAGAAAATGCTGTCAAAATTATATTTTTATAGAAAATTGTGTCAAACTTTTATTAAAAATTTTGTCAAAATTTTAATGAAAAATTTTGTCAAAATTGTTTATATAGAAAATTTTGTCAACATTTTATTGCTATAGAAAATTCAGGATTTGGATGGAATTTTCGATTTTTTGGGGGTGGTCATGAATTAAGCTCCTTTTCGCTCTAGGAGGCATAGTTTAGGAAATATGAGCAAAACAAGTTTTTCATATAAAAATTTAAATTTTTTCAGGATTTGGATGGAATTTTCGATTTTTTGGGAGTGGTCATGAATTAAGCTCCTTTTCGCTCTAGGACGCATAGTTTAGGAGATATGAGCAAACAAGTTTTTCATATAAAAATTTCAATTTTTTCAGGATTTGGAAGGAATTTTCGATTTTTTGGGGGTGGTCATGAATTAAGCTCCTTTTCGCTCTAGGACGGGTAGTTTAGGAGATATGAGCAAAACAAATTTTTCATATAAAAATTTCAATTTTTCAGGACTTGGAAGGAATTTTCGATTTTTTGGGGGTGGTCATGAATTAAGCTCCTTTTCGCTCTAGGAGGCATAGTTTAGGAAATATGAGCAAAACAAGTTTTTCATATAAAAATTTAAATTTTTTCAGGATTTGGATGGAATTTTCGCTTTTTTGGGAGTGGGCATGAATTAAGCTCCTTTTCGCTCTAGGACGCATAGTTTAGGAGATATGAGCAAAACAAGTTTTTCATATAAAAAGTTCAATTTTTTCAGGATTTGGATGCAATTTTCGATTTATTGGGGGTGGTCATGAATTAATCTCCTTTTCGCTCTAGGGCGCATAGTTTAGGAGATATGAGCAAAACAAGTTTTTCATATAAAAATTTCAATTTTTCCAGGATTTGGAAGGAATTTTCGATTTTTTAGGGTAGGTCATGAATTAAGCTGCTTTTCGCTCATAGTTTAGAAGATATGAGCAAAACAAGTTTTTCATATAAAAATTTCAATTTTTTCAGGATTTGGATGGAATTTTCGATTTTTTGGGGGTGGTCATGAATTAAGCTCCTTTTCGCTCTAGGACGCATAGTTTAGGAGATATGAGCAAAACAAGTTTTTCGTATAAAAATTTCAATTTTTTCAGGATTTGGATGGAATTTTCGATTTTTTGGGGGTGGTCATGAATTAAGCTCCTTTTCGCTCTAGGACGCATAGTTTAGGAGATATGAGCAAAACAAGTTTTTCATATAAAAATTTCAATTTTTTCAGGATTTCGAAGGAATTTTCGATTTTTTGGGGGTGGTCATGAATTAAGCTCCTTTTCGCTCTAGGACGCATAGTTTAGGAGATATGAGCAAAGCAAGTTTTTCATATAAAAATTTCATTTTTTTCAGGATTTGGAAGGAATTTACGATTTTTTGGGGGTGGTCATGAATTAAGCTCCTTTTCGCTCTAGGACGCATAGTTTAGGAGATATGAGCAAAACAAGTTTTTCATATAAAAATTTCAATTTTTTCAGGATTTGGATGGAATTTTCGATTTTTTGGGGGTGGTCATGAATTAAGCTCCTTTTCGCTCTAGGACGCATAGTTTAGGAGATATGAGCAAAACAAGTTTTTTATATAAAAAGTTCAATTTTTTCAGGATTTGGATGGAATTTTCGATTTTTTTGGGGTGGTCATGAATTAAGCTCCTTTTCGCTCTAGGACGCATAGTTTAGGAGATATGAGCAAAACAAGTTTTTCATATATAAATTTCAATTTTTTCAGGATTTGGATGGAATTTTCGATTTTTTGGGGGTGGTCATGAATTAAGCTCCTTTTCGCTCTAGGACGCATAGTTTAGGAGATATGAGCAAAACAAGTTTTTCATATAAAAATTTCAATTTTTTCAGGATTTGGATGGAATTTTCGATTTTTTTGGGGTGGTCATGAATTAAGCTCCTTTTCGCTCTAGGACGCATAGTTTAGGAGATATGAGCAAAACAAGTTTTTCTTATAAAATTTTTTCCAGGATTTGGATGGAATTTTCAATTTTTCTTGACTCTTCGAAATAAATTTTAATTCATTCGTTTTTTTCACCTTTTTTCTTCATGGCCTTTAAAAACGTTTTACTGACAACTTACATTTCCAAATTCAGACTAGACTTCAAGTTGAAATTAAGCTATGTTTCAAGTAAAAAAGTCTTTAAAATTAAGTATTGGAAAGTCTTACCTTTTTTTGAACCCTTTTTTGTTTTGGAGGTTAGGAACAAAAAGTCAACAAGTTTAAAGACGATTACATTAATGTTGAAGAATTTTTCAGAATTATTTAAGTCAATCTGACCTTAGTTCTTTATGTTCTTTAATGTATGTTAAATGTACCCTCTTAACTATAAGGAAAAAGCGATTTAATTGAAAAGTTTATCGACTTTTGGACAAGGAAAAGTTCTTTATATCAGAGAAATGCGTCTTATATTCTAAACAAAATTCGCATTTGTATTTTAAGGATATGAATTCGTTGGCCATATGACAATCTTTTTTTAGTGTACGATCCTGAAATCTTGCTAAGATTTTTTTGTTTGCACCAATAATGCCGGAAGGATTTTGAAAATACCCTAGTTTAAGTGAACGATTCAGTCTATTGCGTGCTGAACTTTTCGCTTGTCAATGAGTGCTGCTCTATTCTATGTTTAGCTCAATGACAAGGGACCTCCTTCTCATATCCGTGCCCTACGGTCATAAAGGAGCAGTGGATGATGATGTATATTGGGCGTTTTTTTTTTTTTTTGGATAAAGATATTATGGAACACTAACTATGTCACTTGAAAATGGGAACTGAAACTAAATTGGGAAATTCTGCAATAAAAAGTGTACGATTGACAGAAGAAGTTAGAGCGCACAGCAATGCGAATATTGACATAGGGGTATAGCTGCCGTCTTGCTTGTCTATAGACATAAAATGTTTAAAAAATTTTCTATAGAAATAAAATTTTCAGAAAATTTTCTACAGAAATTTAATTTTATACAGAAATAAAATTATCACAACATTATATTTCTATAAAAATATAATTTTCAAAATATTTTCTACAGAAATAAAATTTTGACAAAATTTTCTATAGAAATAAGGTTTTCACAAAATTTACTTTAGAAATAAAATCTTCAAAATTTTTTTACAGAAATTAAATTTTCTACGGAAATAAAATTATCACAAAATTTTCTACAGAAATATAACTTTCACAGCATTTTCTATAAAAATATAATTTTCACAACATTTTCTATAGAATTAAAATTTTGGCAAAATTTTCTATAGAAAGATAATTTTGGCAAAATTTTCTATAGCAATAAAATGTTGACAAAATTTTCTATATAAACAATTTTGACAAAATTTTTCATTAAAATTTTGACAAAATTTTTAATAAAAGTTTGACACAATTTTCTATAAAAATATAATTTTGACAGCATTTTCTATATATATATATATATATATATATATATATATATATATATATATATATATATATATATATACATATATATATATATATATATATATATATATATATATATATATATATATATATATATATATATATATATATATATATATATATATATATATATATATATATATATATATATATATATATATATATATATATATATATAGAAAATGCTGTCAAAATTATATTTTTATAGAAAATTGTGTCAAACTTTTATTAAAAATTTTGTCAAAATTTTAATGAAAAATTTTGTCAAAATTGTTTATATAGAAAATTTTGTCAACATTTTATTGCTATAGAAAATTTTGCCAAAATTATCTTTCTATAGAAAATTTTGCCAAAATTTTAATTCTATAGAAAATGTTGTGAAAATTATATTTTTATAGAAAATGCTGTGAAAGTTATATTTCTGTAGAAAATTTTGTGATAATTTTATTTCCGTAGAAAATTTAATTTCTGTAAAAAAATTTTGAAGATTTTATTTCTAAAGTAAATTTTGTGAAAACCTTATTTCTATAGAAAATTTTGTCAAAATTTTATTTCTGTAGAAAATATTTTGAAAATTATATTTTTATAGAAATATAATGTTGTGATAATTTTATTTCTGTATAAAATTAAATTTCTGTAGAAAATTTTCTGAAAATTTTATTTCTATAGAAAATTTTTTAAACATTTTATGTCTATAGACAAGCAAGACGGCAGCTATACCCCTATGTCAATATTCGCATTGCTGTGCGCTCTAACTTCTTCTGTCAATCGTACACTTTTTATTGCAGAATTTCCCAATTTAGTTTCAGTTCCCATTTTCAAGTGACATAGTTAGTGTTCCATAATATCTTTATCCAAAAAAAAAAAAAAACGCCCAATATACATCATCATCCACTGCTCCTTTATGACCGTAGGGCACGGATATGAGAAGGAGGTCCCTTGTCATTGAGCTAAACATAGAATAGAGCAGCACTCATTGACAAGCGAAAAGTTCAGCACGCAATAGACTGAATCGTTCACTTAAACTAGGGTATTTTCAAAATCCTTCCGGCATTATTGGTGCAAACAAAAAAATCTTAGCAAGATTTCAGGATCGTACACTAAAAAAAGATTGTCATATGGCCAACGAATTCATATCCTTAAAATACAAATGCGAATTTTGTTTAGAATATAAGACGCATTTCTCTGATATAAAGAACTTTTCCTTGTCCAAAAGTCGATAAACTTTTCAATTAAATCGCTTTTTCCTTATAGTTAAGAGGGTACATTTAACATACATTAAAGAACATAAAGAACTAAGGTCAGATTGACTTAAATAATTCTGAAAAATTCTTCAACATTAATGTAATCGTCTTTAAACTTGTTGACTTTTTGTTCCTAACCTCCAAAACAAAAAAGGGTTCAAAAAAAGGTAAGACTTTCCAATACTTAATTTTAAAGACTTTTTTACTTGAAACATAGCTTAATTTCAACTTGAAGTCTAGTCTGAATTTGGAAATGTAAGTTGTCAGTAAAACGTTTTTAAAGGCCATGAAGAAAAAAGGTGAAAAAAACGAATGAATTAAAATTTATTTCGAAGAGTCAAGAAAAATTGAAAATTCCATCCAAATCCTGGAAAAAATTTTATAAGAAAAACTTGTTTTGCTCATATCTCCTAAACTATGCGTCCTAGAGCGAAAAGGAGCTTAATTCATGACCACCCCAAAAAAATCGAAAATTCCATCCAAATCCTGAAAAAATTGAAATTTTTATATGAAAAACTTGTTTTGCTCATATCTCCTAAACTATGCGTCCTAGAGCGAAAAGGAGCTTAATTCATGACCACCCCCAAAAAATCGAAAATTCCATCCAAATCCTGAAAAAATTGAAATTTATATATGAAAAACTTGTTTTGCTCATATCTCCTAAACTATGCGTCCTAGAGCGAAAAGGAGCTTAATTCATGACCACCCCAAAAAAATCGAAAATTCCATCCAAATCCTGAAAAAATTGAACTTTTTATATAAAAAACTTGTTTTGCTCATATCTCCTAAACTATGCGTCCTAGAGCGAAAAGGAGCTTAATTCATGACCACCCCCAAAAAATCGAAAATTCCATCCAAATCCTGAAAAAATTGAAATTTTTATATGAAAAACTTGTTTTGCTCATATCTCCTAAACTATGCGTCCTAGAGCGAAAAGGAGCTTAATTCATGACCACCCCCAAAAAATCGTAAATTCCTTCCAAATCCTGAAAAAAATGAAATTTTTATATGAAAAACTTGCTTTGCTCATATCTCCTAAACTATGCGTCCTAGAGCGAAAAGGAGCTTAATTCATGACCACCCCCAAAAAATCGAAAATTCCTTCGAAATCCTGAAAAAATTGAAATTTTTATATGAAAAACTTGTTTTGCTCATATCTCCTAAACTATGCGTCCTAGAGCGAAAAGGAGCTTAATTCATGACCACCCCCAAAAAATCGAAAATTCCATCCAAATCCTGAAAAAATTGAAATTTTTATACGAAAAACTTGTTTTGCTCATATCTCCTAAACTATGCGTCCTAGAGCGAAAAGGAGCTTAATTCATGACCACCCCCAAAAAATCGAAAATTCCATCCAAATCCTGAAAAAATTGAAATTTTTATATGAAAAACTTGTTTTGCTCATATCTTCTAAACTATGAGCGAAAAGCAGCTTAATTCATGACCTACCCTAAAAAATCGAAAATTCCTTCCAAATCCTGGAAAAATTGAAATTTTTATATGAAAAACTTGTTTTGCTCATATCTCCTAAACTATGCGCCCTAGAGCGAAAAGGAGATTAATTCATGACCACCCCCAATAAATCGAAAATTGCATCCAAATCCTGAAAAAATTGAACTTTTTATATGAAAAACTTGTTTTGCTCATATCTCCTAAACTATGCGTCCTAGAGCGAAAAGGAGCTTAATTCATGCCCACTCCCAAAAAAGCGAAAATTCCATCCAAATCCTGAAAAAATTTAAATTTTTATATGAAAAACTTGTTTTGCTCATATTTCCTAAACTATGCCTCCTAGAGCGAAAAGGAGCTTAATTCATGACCACCCCCAAAAAATCGAAAATTCCTTCCAAGTCCTGAAAAATTGAAATTTTTATATGAAAAATTTGTTTTGCTCATATCTCCTAAACTACCCGTCCTAGAGCGAAAAGGAGCTTAATTCATGACCACCCCCAAAAAATCGAAAATTCCTTCCAAATCCTGAAAAAATTGAAATTTTTATATGAAAAACTTGTTTGCTCATATCTCCTAAACTATGCGTCCTAGAGCGAAAAGGAGCTTAATTCATGACCACTCCCAAAAAATCGAAAATTCCATCCAAATCCTGAAAAAATTTAAATTTTTATATGAAAAACTTGTTTTGCTCATATTTCCTAAACTATGCCTCCTAGAGCGAAAAGGAGCTTAATTCATGACCACCCCCAAAAAATCGAAAATTCCATCCAAATCCTGAAAAAATTGACATTTTTATATGAAAAACTTGTTTTGCTCATATCTCCTAAACCATGCGTCCTAGAGCGAAAAGGAGCTTAATTCATGACCACTCCCAAAAAATCGAAAATTCCATCCAAAAAATCGAAAATTCCTTCCAAAAAAAAATTGAAATTTTTATATGAAAAATTTGTTTTGCTCATATCTCCTAAACTATCCGTCCTAGAGCGAAAAAGAGCTTAATTCATGACCACCCCCAAAAAATCGAAAATTCCTTCCAAATCCTGAAAAATTGAAATTTTTATATGAAAAATTTGTTTTGCTCATATCTCCTAAACTACCCGTCCTAGAGCGAAAAGGAGCTTAATTCATGACCACCCCCAAAAAATCGAAAATTCCTTCCAAATCCTGAAAAATTGAAATTTTTATATGAAAAATTTGTTTTGCTCATATCTCCTAAACTACCCGTCCTAGAGCGAAAAGGAGCTTAATTCATGACCACCCACAAAAAATCGAAAATTCCTTCCAAATCCTGAAAAAAATGAAATTTTTATATGAAAAATTTGTTTTGCTCATATCTCCTAAACTATGCGTCGTAGAGCGAAAAGGAGCTTAATTCATGACCATCCCCAAAAAATCGAAAATTCCATCCAAATCCTGAAAAAATTGAAATTTTTATATGAAAAACTTGTTTTGCTCATATCTCCTAAACTATGCGTCCTAGAGCGAAAAGGAGCTTAATTCATGACCACCCCCAAAAAATCGACAATTCCATCCAAATCCTGAAAAAATTGACATTTTTATATGAAAAACTTGTTTTGCTCATATCTCCTAAACTATGCGTCCTAGAGCGAAAAGCTCATATGTCCTAAACTATGCGTCCTAGAGCGAAAAGGAGCTCAATTCATGACCATCCCCAAAAAGTCGAAAATTCCTTCCAAATCCTGAAAAAATTGAAACTTGTGTATGAAAAACTTGTTTTGTTCATATCTCCTAAACTATGCGTCCTAGAGCGAAAAGGAGCTTAATGCATGGCTACCCCCAAAAAATCGAAAATTCCATCCAAATCCTGAAAAAATTGAAATTTTTATATGAAAAACTTGTTTTGCTCATATCTCCTAAACTATGCGTCTTAGAGCGAAAAGGAGCTTAATTCATGACCACCCCCAAAAAATCGAAAATTCCATCCAAATCCTGAAAAAATTGAAATTTTTATATGAAAAACTTGTTTTGCTCATATCTCCTAAACTATGCGTCCTACAGCGAAAAGGAGCTTAATTCATGACCACTCCCAAAAAATCGAAAATTCCTTCCAAATCCTGAAAAAATTGAAATTTTTATATGAAAAACTTGTTTTGCTCATATCTCCTAAACTATGCGTCCTAGAGCGAAAAGGAGCTTAATTCATGACCACCCCAAAAAAATCGAAAATTCCTTCCAAATCCTGAAAAAATTGAAACTTGTATATGAAAAACTTGTTTTGTTCATATCTCCTAAACTATGCGTCCTAGAGCGAAAATGAGCTTAATTCATGACCACCCCCAAAAAATCGAAAATTCCTTCCAAATCCTGAAAAAATTTAAATTTTTATATGAAAAACTTGTTTTGCTCATATCTCCTAAACTATGCGTCCTAGAGCGAAAAGGAGCTTAATTCATGACTACCCCCAAAAAATCGAAAATTCCATCCAAATCCTGAAAAAATTGAAATTTTTATATGAAAAACTTGTTTTGCTCATATCTCCTAAGCTATGCGTCCTAGAGCGAAAAGGAGCTTAATCCATGACCACCCCCAAAAAAGCGAAAATTCCATCCAAATCCTGAAAAAATTGAAATTTTTATATGAAAAACTTGTTTTGTTCATATCTCCTAAACTATGCGTCCTAGAGCGAAAAGGAGCTTAATTCATGACCACCCCCAAAAAATCGAAAATTCCATCCAAATCCTGAAAAAAATTGAAATTTTTATATGAAAAACTTGTTTTGCTCATATCTCCTAAACTATGCGTCCTAGAGCGAAAAGGAGCTTAATTCATGACCATCCCCAAACAAGCGAAAATTCCATCCAAATCCTGAAAAAATTGAAATTTTTATATGAAAAACTTGTTTTGCTCATATCTCCTAAACTATGCGTCCTAGAGCGAAAAGGAGCTTAATTCACGACCACCCCCAAAAAATCGAAAATTCCATCCAAATCCTGAAAAAATTGAAATTTTTATATGAAAAATTTGTTTTGCTCATATCTCCTAAACTATGCGTCCTAGAGCGAAAAGGAGCTTAATTCATGACCACCCCCAAAAAATCGAAAATTCCTTCCAAGTCCTGAAAAATTGAAATTTTTATATGAAAAATTTGTTTTGCTCATATCTCCTAAACTACCCGTCCTAGAGCGAAAAGGAGCTTAATTCATGACCATCCCCAAAAAATCGAAAATTCCATCCAAATCCTGAAAAAATTGAAATTTTTATATGAAAAACTTGTTTTGCTCATATCTCCTAAACTATGCGTCCTAGAGCGAAAAGGAGCTTAATTCATAACCACCCCCAAAAAATCGAAAATTCCATCCAAATCCTGAAAAAAATTTAAATTTTTATATGAAAAATTTGTTTTGCTCATATCTCCTAAACTATGAGTCCTAGAGCGAAAAGGAGCTTAATTCACGACCATCCCCAAAAAAATCGAAAATTCCACGCCAAATCCCGAAAAAATTGAAATTTTTATATGAAAAACTTGTTTTGCTCATATCTCCTAAACTATGCGTCCTAGAGCGAAAAGGAGCTTAATTCATGACCACCCCCAAAAAATCGACAATCCAAATCCTGAAAAAATTGACATTTTTATATGAAAAACTTGTTTTGCTCATATCTCCTAAACTATGCGTCCTAAAGCGAAAAGGAGCTTAATTCATGACCACTCCCAAAAAATCGAAAATT
The DNA here is from genome assembly GCF_050003625.1 of Haematobia irritans. Taxonomy (NCBI): domain Eukaryota; kingdom Metazoa; phylum Arthropoda; class Insecta; order Diptera; family Muscidae; genus Haematobia; species Haematobia irritans. The sequence goes on from NC_134399.1 coordinate 152,836,693, forward strand.
CCATCCAAATCCTGAAAAAATTGAAATTTTTATATGAAAAACTTGTTTTGCTCATATCTCCTAAACTATGCGTCCTAGAGCGAAAAGGAGCTTAATTCATGAGCACCCCCAAACAATCGAAAATTCCATCCAAATCCTGAAAAAATTTAAATTTTTATATGAAAGACTTGTTTTGCTCATATCTCCTAAAGTATGCGTCCTAGAGCGAAAAGGAGCTTAATTCATGACCATCCCCAAAAAATCGAAAATTCCATCCAAATCCTGAAAAAATTGAAATTTTTATATGAAAAACTTGTTTTGCTCATATCTCCTAAACTATGCGTCCTAGAGCGAAAAGGATCTTAATTCATGACCACCCCCAAAAAATCGACAATTCCATCCAAATCCTGAAAAAATTGACATTTTTATATGAAAAACTTGTTTTGCTAATATCTTATATGAAAAACTTGTTTTGCTAATATCTCCTAAACTATGCGTCCGAGAGCGAAAAGGAGCTTAATTCATGACCACCCCAAAAAAATCGAAAATTCCTTCCAAATCCTGAAAAAATTGAAACTTGTATATGAAAAACTTGTTTTGCTCATATCTCCTAAACTATGCGTCCTAGAGCGAAAAGGAGCTTAATTCATGACCACCCCCAAAAAATCGAAAATTCCTTCCAAATCCTGAAAAAATTTAAATTTTTATATGAAAAACTTGTTTTGCTCATATCTCCTAAACTATGCGTCCTAGAGCGAAAAGGAGCTTAATTCATGACCACCCCCAAAAAATCGAAAATTCCATCCAAATCCTGAAAAAATTGAAATTTTTATATGAAAAACTTGTTTTGCTCATATCTCCTAAACTATGCGTCCTAGAGCGAAAAGGAGCTTAATCCATGACCACCCTCAAAAAAGCGAAAATTCCATCCAAATCCTGAAAAAAATTGAAATTTTTATATGAAAAACTTGTTTTGCTCATATCTCCTAAACTATGCGTCCTAGAGCGAAAAGGAGCTTAATCCATGACCACCCCCAAAAAATCTAAAATTCCTTCCAAATCCTGAAAAAATTGAAATTTTTATATGAAAAACTTGTTTTGCTCATATCTCCTAAACTATGCGTCCTAGAGCGGAAAGGAGGTTAATTCATGACCACTCCCAAAAAATCGAAAATTCCATCCAAATCCTGAAAAAATTGAAATTTTTATATGAAAAACTTGTTTTGCTCATATCTCCTAAACTATGCGTCCTAGAGCGAAAAGGAGCTTAATTCATGACCACCTCCAAAAAATCGAAAATTCCATCCAAATCCTGAAAAAATTGAAATTTTTATATGAAAAACTTGTTGTGCTCATATCACCTAAACTATGCGTTCTAGAGCGAAAAGGAGCTTAATTCATGACCATCCCCAAAAAATCGAAAATTCCATCCAAATCCTGAAAAAATTTAAATTTTTATATGAAAAACTTGTTTTGCTCATATCTCCTAAACTATGCGTCCTAGAGCGAAAAGGAGCTTAATTCATGACCACCCCCAAAAAATCGAAAATTCCACCCAAATCCTGAAAAAATTGAAATTTTTATATGAAAAACTTGTTTTGCTCATATCTCCTAAACTATGCGTCCTAGAGCGAAAAGGAGCTTAATTCATGACCACCCCCAAAAAATCGAAAATTCCTTCGAAATCCTGAAAAAATTGAAATTTTTATATGAAAAACTTGTTTTGCTCATATCTCCTAAACTATGCGTCCTAGAGCTTAATTCATGACCACCCCCAAAAAATCGAAAATTCCATCCAAATCCTGAAAAAATTTAAATTTTTATATGAAAAATTTGTTTTGCTCATATCTCCTAAACTATGCGTCCTAGAGCGAAAAGGAGCTTAATTCATGAACACCCCCAAAAAATCGAAAATTCCATCCAAATCCTGAAAAAATTGAAATTTTTATATGAAAAACTTGTTTTGCTCATATCTCCTAAACTATGCGTTCTAGAGCGAAAAGGAGCTTAATTCCTGACCACCCCCAAAAAATCGAAAATTCCTTCCAAATCCTGAAAAAATTGAAATTTTTATATGAAAAACTTGTTTTGCTCATATCTCCTAAACTATGCGTCCTAGAGCGAAAAGGAGCTTAATTCATGACCACCCCCAAAAAATCGAAAATTCCATCCAAATCCTGAAAAAATTGAAATTTTTATACGAAAAATCGAAAATTCCATCCAAATCCTGAAAAAATTGAAATTTTTATATGAAAAATTTGTTTTGCTCATATCTCCTAAACTATGCGTCCTAGAGCGAAAAGGAGCTTAATTCATGACCACCCCCAAAAAATCGAAAATTCCATCCAAATCCTGAAAAAATTGAAATTTTTATATGAAAAATTTGTTTTGCTCATATCTCCTAAACTATGCGTCCTAGAGCGAAAAGGAGCTTAATTCATGACCACCCCCAAAAAATCGAAAATTCCTTCCAAATCCTGAAAAAATTGAAATTTTTATATGAAAAACTTGTTTTGCTCATATCTCCTAAACTATGCGTCCTAGAGCTTAATTCATGACCACCCCCAAAAAATCGAAAATTCCATCCAAATCCTGAAAAAATTGAAATTTTTATATGAAAAACTTGTTTTGCTCATATCTCCTAAACTATGCGTTCTAGAGCGAAAAGGAGCTTAATTCATGACCACCCCCAAAAAATCGAAAATTCCATCCAAATCCCGAAAAAATTGAAATTTTTATATGAAAAACTTGTTTTGCTCATATCTCCTAAACTATGCGTCCTAGAGCGAAAAGGAGCTTAATTCATGACCACCCCAAAAAAATCGAAAATTCCATCCAAATCCTGAAAAAATTGAAATTTTTATATGAAAAACTTGTTTTGCTAATATCTCCTAAACTATGCGTCCTAGAGCGAAAAGGAGCTTAATTCATGACCACCCCCAAAAAATCGAAAATTCCATCCAAATCCTGAAAAAATTGAAATTTTTATATGAAAAACTTGTTTTGCTCATATCTCCTAAACTATGCGTCCTAGAGCGAAAAGGAGCTTAATTCATGACCACCCCCAAAAAATCGAAAATTCCATCCAAATCCTGAAAAAATAGAAATTTTTATATGAAAAACTTGTTTTGCTCATATCTCCTAAACTATGCGTCCTAGAGCGAAAAGGAGCTTAATTCATGACCACCCCAAAAAAAAAAAGAAAATTCCATCCAAATCCTGAATAAATTGAAATTTTTATATGAAAAACTTGTTTTGCTCATATCTCCTAAACTATGCGTCCTAGAGCGAAAAGGAGCTTAATTCATGACCACCCCCAAAAAATCGAAAATTCCATCCAAATCCTGAAAAAATTGAAATTTTATATAAAAACCTTGTTTTGCTCATATCTCCTAAACTATGCGTCCTAGAGCGAAAAGGAGCTTAATTCATGACCACCCCCAAAAAATCGAAAATTCCTTCGAAATCCTGAAAAAATTGAAATTTTTATATGAAAAATCGAAAATTCCATCCAAATCCTGAAAAAATTGAAATTTTTATATGAAAAATTTGTTTTGCTCATATCTCCTAAACTATGCGTCCTAGAGCGAAAAGGAGCTTAATTCATGACCACCCCCAAAAAATCGAAAATTCCATCCAAATCCTGAAGAAATTGAAATTTTTATATGAAAAATTTGTTTTGCTCATATCTCCTAAACTATGCGTCCTAGAGCGAAAAGGAGCTTAATTCATGACCACCCCCAAAAAATCGAAAATTCCTTCCAAATCCTGAAAAAATTGAAATTTTTATATGAAAAACTTGTTTTGCTCATATCTCCTAAACTATGCGTCCTAGAGCTTAATTCATGACCACCCCCAAAAAATCGAAAATTCCATCCAAATCCTGAAAAAATTGAAATTTTTATATGAAAAACTTGTTTTGCTCATATCTCCTAAACTATGCGTTCTAGAGCGAAAAGGAGCTTAATTCATGACCACCCCCAAAAAATCGAAAATTCCATCCAAATCCCGAAAAAATTTAAATTTTTATATGAAAAACTTGTTTTGCTCATATCTCCTAAACTATGCGTCCTAGAGCGAAAAGGAGCTTAATTCATGACCACCCCAAAAAAATCGAAAATTCCATCCAAATCCTGAAAAAATTGAAATTTTTATATGAAAAACTTGTTTTGCTAATATCTCCTAAACTATGCGTCCTAGAGCGAAAAGGAGCTTAATTCATGACCACCCCCAAAAAATCGAAAATTCCATCCAAATCCTGAAAAAATTGAAATTTTTATATGAAAAACTTGTTTTGCTCATATCTCCTAAACTATGCGTCCTAGAGCGAAAAGGAGCTTAATTCATGACCACCCCCAAAAAATCGAAAATTCCATCCAAATCCTGAAAAAATAGAAATTTTTATATGAAAAACTTGTTTTGCTCATATCTCCTAAACTATGCGTCCTAGAGCGAAAAGGAGCTTAATTCATGACCACCCCCAAAAAAAAAGAAAATTCCATCCAAATCCTGAATAAATTGAAATTTTTATATGAAAAACTTGTTTTGCTCATATCTCCTAAACTATGCGTCCTAGAGCGAAAAGGAGCTTAATTCATGACCACCCCCAAAAAATCGAAAATTCCATCCAAATCCTGAAAAAATTGAAATTTTATATGAAAACCTTGTTTTGCTCATATCTCCTAAACTATGCGTCCTAGAGCGAAAAGGAGCTTAATTCATGACCACCCCCAAAAAATCGAAAATTCCTTCGAAATCCTGAAAAAATTGAAATTTTTATATGAAAAACTTGTTTTGCTCATATCTCCTAAACTATGCGTCCTAGAGCGAAAAGGAGCTTAATTCATGACCACCCCCAAAAAATCGAAAATTCCATCCAAATCCTGAAAAAATTGAAATTTTTATATGAAAAAAAATTGAAATTTTTATACGAAAAATCGAAAATTCCATCCAAATCCTGAAAAAATGGAATTTTTTATATGAAAAATTTGTTTTGCTCATATCTCCTAAACTATGCGTCCTAGAGCGAAAAGGAGCTTAATTCATGACCACCCCCCAAAAATCGAAAATTCCTTCGAAATCCTGAAAAAATTGAAATTTTTATATGAAAAACTTGTTTTGCTCATATCTCCTAAACTATGCGTCCTAGAGCGAAAAGGAGCTTAATTCATGACCACCCCCAAAAAATCGAAAATTCCATCCAAATCCTGAAAAAATTGAAATTTTTATATGAAAAACTTGTTTTGCTCATATCTCCTAAACTATGCGTTCTAGAGCGAAAAGGAGCTTAATTCATGACCACCCCCAAAAAATCGAAAATTCCTTCCAAATCCTGAAAAAATTTAAATTTTTATATGAAAAACTTGTTTTGCTCATATCTCCTAAACTATGCGTCCTAGAGCGAAAAGGAGCTTAATTCATGACCACCCCCAAAAAATCGAAAATTCCTTCGAAATCCTGAAAAAATTGAAATTTTTATATGAAAAACTTGTTTTGCTCATATCTCCTAAACTATGCGTCCTAGAGCGAAAAGGAGCTTAATTCATGACCACCCCCAAAAAATCGAAAATTCTATCCAAATCCTGAAAAAATTGAAATTTTTATATGAAAAACTTGTTTTGCTCATATCTCCTAAACTATGCGTCCTAGAGCGAAAAGGAGCTTAATTCATGACCACCCCCAAAAAATCGAAAATTCCTTCCAAATCCTGAAAAAATTTAAATTTTTATATGAAAAACTTGTTTTGCTCATATCTCCTAAACTATGCGTCCTAGAGCGAAAAGGTGCTTAATTCATGACCACCCCCAAAAAATCGAAAATTCCTTCGAAATCCTGAAAAAATTGAAATTTTTATATGAAAAACTTGTTTTGCTCATATCTCCTAAACTATGCGTCCTAGAGCGAAAAGGAGCTTAATTCATGACCACCCCCAAAAAATCGAAATTTCCATCCAAATCCTGAAAAAATTAAAATTTTTATATGAAAAACTTGTTTTGCTCATATCTCCTAAACTATGCGTCCTAGAGCGAAAAGGAGCTTAATTCATGACCACCCCAAAAAAATCGAAAATTCCATCCAAATCCTGAAAAAATTGAAATTTTTATATTAAAAACTTGTTTTGCTCATATCTCCTAAACTATGCGTCCTAGAGCGAAAAGGAGCTTAATTCATGACCACCCCCAAAAAATCGAAAATTCCTTCGAAATCCTGAAAAAATTTAAATTTTTATATGAAAAACTTGTTTTGCTCATATCTCCTGAACTATGCGTCCTAGAGCGAAAAGGAGCTTAATTCATGACCACCCCCAAAAAATCGAAAATTCCTTCGAAATCCTGAAAAAATTGAAATTTTTATATGAAAAACTTGTTTTGCTCATATCTGCTAAACTATGCGTCCTAGAGCGAAAAGAAGCTTAATTCATGACCACTCCCAAAAAATCGAAAATTCCATTCAAATCCTGAAAAAATTGAAATTTTTATACGAAAAACTTGTTGTGCTCATATCTCCTAAACTATGCGTCCTAGAGCGAAAAGGAGCTTAATTCATGACCACTCCCAAAAAATCGAAAATTCCATTAAAATCCTGAAAAAATTGAAATTTTTATACGAAAAACTTGTTTTGCTCATATCTCCTAAACTATGCGTCCTAGAGCGAAAAGGAGCTTAATTCATGACCACCCCCAAAAAATCGAAAACTCCATCCAAATCCTGAAAAAATTTTAATTTTTATATGAAAAATTTGTTTTGCTCATATCTCATAAACTATGCGTCCTAGAGCAAAAAGGAGCTTAATTCATGACCACCCCCAAAAAATCGAAAATTCCATCCAAATCCTGAAAAATTGAAATTTTTATATGAAAAACTTGTTTTGCTCATATCTCCTAAACTATGCGTCCTAGAGCGAAAAGGAGCTTAATTCATGACGACCCCCAAAAAAACGAAAATTCCATCCAAATCCTGAAAAAATTGAAATTTTTATATGAAAAACTTGTTTTGCTCATATCTCCTAAACTATGCGTCCTAGAGCGAAAAGGAGCTTAATTCATGACCACCCCCAAAAAATCGAAAATTCCATCCAAATCCTGAAAAAATTGAAATTTTTATATGAAAAACTTGTTTTGCTCATATCTCCTAAACTATGCGTCCTAGAGCGAAAAGGAGCTTAATTCATGACCACCCCCAAAAAATCGAAAATTCCTTCAAAATCCTGAAAAAATTGAAATTTTTATATGAAAAACTTGTTTTGCTCATATCTCCTAAACTATGCGTCCTAGAGCGAAAAGGAGCTTAATTCATGACCACCCCCAAAAAATCGAAAATTCCTTCAAAATTTAAATTTTTATATGAAAAACTTGTTTTGCTCATATCTCCTAAACTATGCGTCCTAGAGCGAAAAGGAGCTTAATTCATGACCACCCCCAAAAAATCGAAAATTCCATCCAAATCCTGAAAAAATTGAAATTTTTATATGAAAAACTTGTTTTGCTCATATCTCCTAAACTATGCGTCCTAGAGCGAAAAGGAGCTTAATTCATGACCACCCCCAAAAAATCGAAAATTCCTTCGAAATCCTGAAAAAATTGAAATTTTTATACGAAAAACTTGTTTTGCTCATATCTCCTGAACTATGCGTCCTAGAGCGAAAAGGAGCTTAATTCATGACCACCCCCAAAAAATCGAAAATTCCATCCAAATCCTGAAAAAATTGAAATTTTTATACCAAAAACTTGTTTTGCTCATATCTCCTAAACTATGCGTCCTAGAGCGAAAAGGAGCTTAATTCATGACCACCCCCAAAAATCGAAAATTCCATCCAAATCCTGAAAAAATTGAAATTTTTATATGAAAAATTTGTTTTGCTCATATCTCCTAAACTATGCGCCCTAGAGCTTAATTCATGACCACCCCCAAAAAATCGAAAATTCCATCCAAATCCTGAAAAAATTGAAATTTTTATATGAAAAACTTGTTGTGCTCATATCACCTAAACTATGCGTCCTAGAGCGAAAAGGTGCTTAATTCATGACCACCCCCAAAAAATCGAAAATTCCATCCAAATCCTGAAAAAATTTAAATTTTTATATGAAAAACTTGTTTTGCTCATATCTCCTAAACTATGCGTCCTAGAGCGAAAAGGAGCTTAATTCATGACCACCCCCAAAAAATCGAAAATTCCATCCAAATCCTGAAAAAATTGAAATTTTTATATGAAAAACTTGTTTTGCTCATATCTCCTAAACTATGCGTCCTAGAGCGAAAAGGAGCTTAATTCATGACCACCCCCAAAAAATCGAAAATTCCTTCGAAATCCTGAAAAAATTGAAATTTTTATATGAAAAACTTGTTTTGCTCATATCTCCTAAACTATGCGTCCTAGAGCTTAATTCATGACCACCCCCAAAAAATCGAAAATTCCATCCAAATCCTGAAAAAATTGAAATTTTTATATGAAAAACTTGTTGTGCTCATATCACCTAAACTATGCGTTCTAGAGCGAAAAGGAGCTTAATTCATGACCATCCCCAAAAAATCGAAAATTCCATCCAAATCCTGAAAAAATTTAAATTTTTATATGAAAAACTTGTTTTGCTCATATCTCCTAAACTATGCGTCCTAGAGCGAAAAGGAGGTTAATTCATGACCACCCCAAAAAAATCGAAAATTCCATCCAAATCCTGAAAAAATTGAAATTTTTATATGAAAAACTTGTTTTGCTCATATCTCCTAAACTATGCGTCCTAGAGCGAAAAGGAGCTAAATTCATGACCACCCCCAAAAAATCGAAAATTCCATCCAAATCCTGAAAAAATTGAAATTTTTATATGAAAAACTTTTTTTGCTCATATCTCCTAAACTATGCGTTCTAGAGCGAAAAGGAGCTTAATTCATGACCACCCCCAAAAAATCGAAAATTCCATCCAAATCCTGAAAAAATTGAAATTTTTATATGAAAAACTTGTTTTGCTCATATCTCCTAAACTATGCGTCCTAGAGCGAAAAGGAGCTTAATTCATGACCACCCCCAAAAAATTGAAAATTCCTTCGAAATCCTGAAAAAATTGAAATTTTTATACGAAAAACTTGTTTTGCTCATATCTCCTACACTATGCGTCCTAGAGCGAAAAGGAGCTTAATTCATGACCACCCGCAAAAAAACGAAAATTCCATCCAAATCCTGAAAAAATTTAAATTTTTATATGAAAAACTTGTTTTGCTCATATCTCCTAAACTATGCGTCCTAGAGCGAAAAGGAGCTTAATTCATGACCACCCCCAAAAAATCGAAAATTCCATCCAAATCCTGAAAAAAATTTAATTTTTATATGAAAAACTTGTTTTGCTCATATCTCCTAAACTATGCGTCCTAGAGCGAAAAGGAGCTTAATTCATGACCACCCCAAAAAAATCGAAAATTCCATCCAAATCCTGAAAAAATTGAAATTTTTATATGAAAAACTTGTTTTGCTCATATCTCCTAAACTATGCGTCCTAGAGCGAAAAGGAGCTTAATTCATGACCACAACCAAAAAATCGAAAATTCCATCCAAATCCTGAAAAAATTGAAATTTTTATATGAAAAACTTGTTTTGCTCATATCTCCTAAACTATGCGTCCTAGAGCGTAAAGGAGCTTAATTCATGACCACCCCCAAAAAAATCGAAAATTCCTTCAAAATCCTGAAAAAATTGAAATTTTTATATGAAAAACTTGTTTTGCTCATATCTCCTAAACTATGCGTCCTAGAGCGAAAAGGAGCTTAATTCATGACCACCCCCAAAAAATCGAAAATTCCATCCAAATCCTGAAAAAATTGAAATTTTTATATGAAAAACTTGTTTTGCTCATATCTCCTAAACTATGCGTCCTAGAGCGAAAAGGTGCTTAATTCATGACCACCCCCAAAAAATCGAAAATTCCTTCGAAATCCTGAAAAAATTGAAATTTTTATATGAAAAACTTGTTTTGCTCATATCTCCTAAACTATGCGTCCTAGAGCGAAAAGGAGCTTAATTCATGACCACCCCCAAAAAATCGAAAATTCCATCCAAATCCTGAAAAAATTGAAATTTTTATATGAAAAACTTGTTTTGCTCATATCTCCTAAACTATGGGTCCTAGAGCGAAAAGGAGCTTAATTCATGACCACCCCCAAAAAATCGAAAATTCCATCCAAATCCTGAAAAAATTTAAATTTTTATATGAAAAACTTGTTTTGCTCATATCTCCTAAACTATGCGTCCTAGAGCGAAAAGGAGCTTAATTCATGACCACCCCCAAAAAATCGAAAATTCCATCCAAATCCTGAAAAAATTGAAATTTTTATATGAAAAACTTGTTTTGCTCATATCTCCTAAACTATGCGTCCTAGAGTGAAAAGGAGCTTAATTCATGACCACCCCCAAAAAATCGAAAATTCCTTCGAAATCCTGAAAAAATTGAAATTTTTATATGAAAAACTTGTTTTGCTCATATCTCCTAAACTATGCGTCCTAGAGCGAAAAGGAGCTTAATTCATGACCACCCCCAAAAAATCGAAAATTCCATCCAAATCCTGAAAAAATTGAAATTTTTATATGAAAAACTTGTTTTGCTCATATCTCCTAAACTATGCGTTCTAGAGCGAAAAGGAGCTTAATTCATGACCACCCCCAAAAAATCGAAAATTCCTTCAAAATCCTGAAAAAATTGAAATTTTTATATGAAAAACTTGTTTTGCTCATATCTCCTAAACTATGCGTCCTAGAGCGAAAAGGAGCTTAATTCATGACCACCCCCAAAAAATCGAAAATTCCTTCGAAATCCTGAAAAAATTGAAATTTTTATATGAAAAACTTGTTTTGCTCATATCTCCTAAACTATGCGTCCTAGAGCGAAAAGGAGCTTAATTCATGACCACCCCCAAAAAATCGAAAATTCTATCCAAATCCTGAAAAAATTGAAATTTTTATATGAAAAACTTGTTTTGCTCATATCTCCTAAACTATGCGTCCTAGAGCGAAAAGGAGCTTAATTCATGACCACCCCCAAAAAATCGAAAATTCCTTCCAAATCCTGAAAAAATTTAAATTTTTATATGAAAAACTTGTTTTGCTCATATCTCCTAAACTATGCGTCCTAGAGCGAAAAGGTGCTTAATTCATGACCACCCCCAAACAATCGAAAATTCCATCCAAATCCTGAAAAAATTGAAATTTTTATATGAAAAACTTGTTTTGCTCATATCTCCTAAACTATGGGTCCTAGAGCGAAAAGGAGCTTAATTCATGACCACCCCCAAAAAATCGAAAATTCCATCCAAATCCTGAAAAAATTTAAATTTTTATATGAAAAACTTGTTTTGCTCATATCTCCTAAACTATGCGTCCTAGAGCGAAAAGGAGCTTAATTCATGACCACCCCCAAAAAATCGAAAATTCCATCCAAATCCTGAAAAAATTGAAATTTTTATATGAAAAACTTGTTTTGCTCATATCTCCTAAACTATGCGTCCTAGAGTGAAAAGGAGCTTAATTCATGACCACCCCCAAAAAATCGAAAATTCCTTCGAAATCCTGAAAAAATTGAAATTTTTATATGAAAAACTTGTTTTGCTCATATCTCCTAAACTATGCGTCCTAGAGCGAAAAGGAGCTTAATTCATGACCACTCCCAAAAAATCGAAAATTCCATTCAAATCCTGAAAAAATTGAAATTTTTATACGAAAAACTTGTTTTGCTCATATCTCCTAAACTATGCGTCCTAGAGCGAAAAGGAGCTTAATTCATGACCACCCCCAAAAAATCGAAAATTCCATCCAAATCCTGAAAAAATTTAAATTTTTATATGAAAAATTTGTTTTGCTCATATCTCATAAACTATGCGTCCTAGAGCGAAAAGGAGCTTAATTCATGACCACCCCCAAAAAATCGAAAATTCCATCCAAATCCTGAAAAATTGAAATTTTTATATGAAAAACTTGTTTTGCTCATATCTCTTAAACTATGCGTCCTAGAGCGAAAAGGAGCTTAATTCATGACCACCCCGAAAAAAACGAAAATTCCATCCAAATCCTGAAAAAATTGAAATTTTTATATGAAAAACTTGTTTTGCTCATATCTCCTAAACTATGCGTCCTAGAGCGAAAAGGAGCTTAATTCATGACCACCCCCAAATAATCGAAAATTCCATCCAAATCCTGAAAAAATTGAAATTTTTATATGAAAAACTTGTTTTGCTCATATCTCCTAAACTATGCGTCCTAGAGCGAAAAGGAGCTTAATTCATGACCACCCCCAAAAAATCGAAAATTCCATCCAAATCCTGAAAAAAATGAAATTTTTATATGAAAAACTTGTTTTGCTCATATCTCCTAAACTATGCGTCCTAGAGCGAAAAGGAGCTTAATTCATGACCACCCCGAAAAAATCGAAAATTCCTTCAAAATCCTGAAAAAATTGAAATTTTTATATGAAAAACTTGTTCTGCTCATATCTCCTAAACTATGCGTCCTAGAGCGAAAAGGAGCTTAATTCATGACCACCCCCAAAAAATCGAAAATTCCATCCAAATCCTGAAAAAATTGAAATTTTTATATGAAAAACTTGTTTTGCTCATATCTCCTAAACTATGCGTCCTAGAGCGAAAAGGAGCTTAATTCATGACCACCCCCAAAAAATCGAAAATTCCTTCGAAATCCTGAAAAAATTGAAATTTTTATATGAAAAACTTGTTTTGCTCATATCTCCTAAACTATGCGTCCTAGAGCGAAAAGGAGCTTAATTCATGACCACCCCCAAAAAATCGAAAATTCCATCCAAATCCTGAAAAAATTGAAATTTTTATATGAAAAACTTGTTTTGCTCATATCTCCTAAACTATGCGTCCTAGAGCGAAAAGGAGCTTAATTCATGACCACCCCCAAAAAATCGAAAATTCCATCCAAATCCTGAAAAAATTGAAATTTTTATATGAAAAACTTGTTTTGCTCATATCTCCTAAACTATGCGTCCTAGAGCGAAAAGGAGGTTAATTCATGACCACCCCCAAAAAATCGAAAATTCCATCCAAATCCTGAAAAAATAGAAATTTTTTGTATGAAAAACTTGTTTTGCTCATATCTCCTAAACTATGCGTCCTAGAGCGAAAAGGAGCTTAATTCATGACCACCCCCAAAAAAACGAAAATTCCATCCAAATCCTGAAAAAATTGAAATTTTTATATGAAAAACTTGTTTTGCTCATATCTCCTAAACTATGCGTCCTAGAGCGAAAAGGAGCTTAATTCATGACCACCCCCAAAAAATCGAAAATTCCATCCAAATCCTGAAAAAATTGAAATTTTATATGAAAACCTTGTTTTGCTCATATCTCCTAAACTATGCGTCCTAGAGCGAAAAGGAGCTTAATTCATGGCCACCCCCAAAAAATCGAAAATTCCTTCGAAATCCTGAAAAAATTGAAATTTTTATATGAAAAAATTTTTTTGCTCATATCTCCTAAACTATGCGTCCTAGAGCGAAAAGGAGCTTAATTCATGACCACCCCCAAAAAATCGAAAATTCCATCCAAATCCTGAAAAAATTGAAATTTTTATATGAAAAACTTGTTTTGCTCATATCTCCTAAACTATGCGTCCTAGAGCGAAAAGGAGCTTTATTCATGACCACCCCCAAAAAATCGAAAATTCCTTCCAAATCCTGAAAAAATTGAAATTTTTATATGAAAAACTTGTTTTGCTCATATCTCCTAAACCATGCGTCCTAGAGCGAAAAGGAGCTTAATTCATGACCACCCCCAAAAAATCGAAAATTCCATCCAAATCCTGAAAAAATTGAAATTTTTATACGAAAAATCGAAAATTCCATCCAAATCCTGAAAAAATTGAATTTTTTATATGAAAAATTTGTTTTGCTCATATCTCCTAAACTATGCGTCCTAGAGCGAAAAGGAGCTTAATTCATGACCACCCCCAAAAAATCGAAAATTCCTTCGAAATCCTGAAAAAATTGAAATTTTTATATGAAAAATTTGTTTTGCTCATATCTCCTAAACTATGCGTCCTAGAGCTTAATTCATGACCACCCCCAAAAAATCGAAAATTCCATCCAAATCCTGAAAAAATTGAAATTTTTATACGAAAAACTTGTTTTGCTCATATCTCCTAAACTATGCGTTCTAGAGCGAAAAGGAGCTTAATTCATGACCACCCCCAAAAAATCGAAAATTCCATCCAAATCCTGAAAAAATTTAAATTTTTATATGAAAAACTTGTTTTGCTCATATCTCCTAAACTATGCGTCCTAGAGCGAAAAGGAGCTTAATTCATGACCACCCCCAAAAAATCGAAAATTCCATCCAAATCCTGAAAAAATTGAAATTTTTATATGAAAAACTTGTTTTGCTCATATCTCCTAAACTATGCGTCCTAGAGCGAAAAGGAGCTTAATTCATGACCACCCCCAAAAAATCGAAAATTCCATCCAAATCCTGAAAAAATTGAAATTTTTATATGAAAAACTTGTTTTGCTCATATCTCCTAAACTATGCGTCCTAGAGCGTAAAGGAGCTTAATTCATGACCACCCTCAAAAAATCGAAAATTCCTTCAAAATCCTGAAAAAATTGAAATTTTTATATGAAAAACTTGTTTTGCTCATATCTCCTAAACTATGCGTCCTAGAGCGAAAAGGAGCTTAATTCATGACCACCCCCAAAAAATCGAAAATTCCATCCAAATCCTGAAAAAATTGAAATTTTTATATGAAAAACTTGTTTTGCTCATATCTCCTAAACTATGCGTCCTAGAGCGAAAAGGAGCTTAATTCATGACCACCCCCAAAAAATCGAAAATTCCATCCAAATCCTGAAAAAATTTAAATTTTTATACGAAAAACTTGTTTTGCTCATATCTCCTAAACTATGCGTCCTAGAGCGAAAAGGAGCTTAATTCATGACCACCAACAAAAAATCGAAAATTCCATCCAAATCCTGAAAAAATTGAAATTTTTATATGAAAAATTTGTTTTGCTCATATCTCCTAAACTATGCGCCCTAGAGCGAAAAAGAGCTTAATTCATGACCACCCCCAAAAAAACGAAAATTCCATTCAAATCCTGAAAAAATTGAAATTTTTATACGAAAAATCGAAAATTCCATCCAAATCCTGAAAAAATTGAATTTTTTATATGAAAAATTTGTTTTGCTCATATCTCCTAAACTATGCGTCCTAGAGCGAAAAGGAGCTTAATTCATGACCACCCCCAAAAAATCGAAAATTCCTTCGAAATCCTGAAAAAATTGAAATTTTTATATGAAAAACTTGTTTTGCTCATATCTCCTAAACTATGCGTCCTAGAGCTTAATTCATGACCACCCCCAAAAAATCGAAAATTCCATCCAAATCCTGAAAAAATTGAAATTTTTATATGAAAAACTTGTTTTGCTCATATCTCCTAAACTATGCGTCCTAGAGCGAAAAGGAGCTTAATTCATGACCACCCCCAAAAAATCGAAAATTCCTTCGAAATCCTGAAAAAATTGAAATTTTTATATGAAAAACTTGTTTTGCTCATATCTCCTAAACTATGCGTCCTAGAGCGAAAAGGAGCTTAATTCATGACCACCCCCAAAAAATCGAAGATTCTATCCAAATCCTGAAAAAATTGAAATTTTTATATGAAAAACTTGTTTTGCTCATATCTCCTAAACTATGCGTCCTAGAGCGAAAAGGAGCTTAATTCATGACCACCCCTAAAAAATCGAAAATTCCTTCCAAATCCTGAAAAAATTTAAATTTTTATATGAAAAACTTGTTTTGCTCATATCTCCTAAACTATGCGTCCTAGAGCGAAAAGGAGCTTAATTCATGACCACCCCCAAAAAATCGAAAATTCCATCCAAATCCTGAAAAAATTGAAATTTTTATATGAAAAACTTGTTTTGCTCATATCTCCTAAACTATGGGTCCTAGAGCGAAAAGGAGCTTAATTCATGACCACCCCCAAAAAATCGAAAATTCCATCCAAATCCTGAAAAATTTTAAATTTTTATATGAAAAATTTGTTTTGCTCATATCTCCTAAACTATGCGTCCTAGAGCGAAAAGGAGCTTAATTCATGACCACCCCCAAAAAATCGAAAATTCCATCCAAATCCTGAAAAAATTTAAATTTTTATATGAAAAACTTGTTTTACGAAAAGGAGCTTAATTCATGACCACCCCCAAAAAATCGAAAATTCCATCCAAATCCTGAAAAATTGAAATTTTTATATGAAAAACTTGTTTTGCTCATATCTCCTAAACTATGCGTCCTAGAGCGAAAAGGAGCTTAATTCATGACCACCCCCAAAAAAACGAAAATTCCATCCAAATCCTGAAAAAATTGAAATTTTTATATGAAAAACTTGTTTTGCTCATATCTCCTAAACTATGCGTCCTAGAGCGAAAAGGAGCTTAATTCATGACCACCCCCAAAAAATCGAAAATTCCATCCAAATCCTGAAAAAAATGAAATTTTTATATGAAAAACTTGTTTTGCTCATATCTCCTAAACTATGCGTCCTAGAGCGAAAAGGAGCTTAATTCATGACCACCCCCAAAAAATCGAAAATTCCATCCAAATCCTGAAAAAATTGAAATTTTTATATGAAAAACTTGTTTTGCTCATATCTCCTAAACTATGCGTCCTAGAGCGAAAAGGAGCTTAATTCATGACCACCCCCAAAAAATCGAAAATTCCTTCGAAATCCTGAAAAATTTGAATTTTTATACGCAAAACTTGTTTTGCTCATATCTCCTACACTATGCGTCCTAGAGCGAAAAGGAGCTTAATTCATGACCACCCGCAAAAAAACGAAAATTCCATCCAAATCCTGAAAAAATTTAAATTTTTATATGAAAAACTTGTTTTGCTCATATCTCCTAAACTATGCGTCCTAGAGCGTAAAGGAGCTTTATTCATGACCACCCCCAAAAAATCGAAAATTCCTTCAAAATCCTGAAAAAATTGAAATTTTTATATGAAAAACTTGTTTTGCTCATATCTCCTAAACTATGCGTCCTAGAGCGAAAAGGAGCTTAATTCATGACCACCCCCAAAAAATCGAAAATTCCATCCAAATCCTGAAAAAATTGAAATTTTTATATGAAAAACTTGTTTTGCTCATATCTCCTAAACTATGCGTCCTAGAGCGAAAAGGTGCTTAATTCATGACCACCCCCAAAAAATCGAAAATTCCTTCGAAATCCTGAAAAAATTGAAATTTTTATATGAAAAATTTGTTTTGCTCATATCTCCTGAACTATGCGTCCTAGAGCGAAAAGGAGCTTAATTCATGACCACCCCCAAAAAATCGAAAATTCCATCCAAATCCTGAAAAAATTGAAATTTTTATACGAAAAACTTGTTTTGCTCATATCTCCTAAACTATGCGTCCTAGATCGAAAAGGAGCTTAATTCATGACCACCCCCAAAAATCGAAAATTCCATCCAAATCCTGAAAAAATTGAAATTTTTATATGAAAAATTTGTTTTGCTCATATCTCCTAAACTATGCGTCCTAGAGCGAAAAGGAGCTTAATTCATGACCACCCCCAAAAAATCTAAAATTCCTTCAAAATCCTGAAAAAATTTAAATTTTTATATGAAAAACTTGTTTTGCTCATATCTCCTAAACTATGCGTCCTAGAGCGAAAAGGAGCTTAATTCATGACCACCCCCAAAAAATTGAAAATTCCTTCGAAATCCTGAAAAAATTGAAATTTTTATACGAAAAACTTGTTTTGCTCATATCTCCTACACTATGCGTCCTAGAGCGAAAAGGAGCTTAATTCATGACCACCCGCAAAAAAACGAAAATTCCATCCAAATCCTGAAAAAATTTAAATTTTTATATGAAAAACTTGTTTTGCTCATATCTCCTAAACTATGCGTCCTAGAGCGAAAAGGAGCTTAATTCATGACCACCCCCAAAAAATCGAAAATTCCATCCAAATCCTGAAAAAAATTTAATTTTTATATGAAAAACTTGTTTTGCTCATATCTCCTAAACTATGCGTCCTAGAGCGTAAAGGAGCTTAATTCATGACCACCCCCAAAAAATCGAAAATTCCTTCAAAATCCTGAAAAAATTGAAATTTTTATATGAAAAACTTGTTTTGCTCATATCTCCTAAACTATGCGTCCTAGAGCGAAAAGGAGCTTAATTCATGACCACCCCCAAAAAATCTAAAATTCCATCCAAATCCTGAAAAAATTTAAATTTTTATATGAAAAACTTGTTTTGCTCATATCTCCTAAACTATGCGTCCTAGAGCGAAAAGGAGCTTAATTCATGACCACCCCCAAAAAATCGAAAATTCCTTCGAAATCCTGAAAAAATTGAAATTTTTATATGAAAAACTTGTTTTGCTCATATCTCCTAAACTATGCGTCCTAGAGCGAAAAGGAGCTTAATTCATGACCACCCCCAAAAAATCGAAAATTCCATCCAAATCCTGAAAAAATTGAAATTTTTATACGAAAAACTTGTTTTGCTCATGTCTCCTAAACTATGCGTCCTAGAGCGAAAAGGAGCTTAATTCATGACCACCCCCAAAAATCGAAAATTCCATCCAAATCCTGAACAAATTGAAATTTTTATATGAAAAATTTGTTTTGCTCATATCTCCTAAACTATGCGTCCTAGAGCGAAAAGGAACTTAATTCATGACCACCCCCAAAAATCGAAAATTCCTTCGAAATCCTGAAAAAATTGAAATTTTTATATGAAAAACTTGTTTTGCTCATATCTCCTAAACTATGCGTCCTAGAGCGAAAAGGAGCTTAATTCATGACCACCCCCAAAAAATCGAAAATTCCTTCGAAATCCTGAAAAAATTGAAATTTTTATATGAAAAACTTGTTTTGCTTATATCTCCTAAACTATGCGTCCTAGAGCGAAAAGGAGCTTAATTCATGACCGCCCCCAAAAAATCTAAAATTCCATCCAAATCCTGAAAAAATTGAAATTTTTATATGAAAAACTTGTTTTGCTCATATCTCCTAAACTATGCGTCCTAGAGCGAAAAAGAGCTTAATTCATGACCACCCCCAAAAAATCGGAAATTCCTTCGAAATCCTGAAAAAATTTAAATTTTTATATGAAAAACTTGTTTTGCTCATATCTCCTAAACTATGCGTCCTAGAGCGAAAAGGAGCTTAATTCATGACCACCCCCCAAAAAATCTAAAATTCCATCCAAATCCTGAAAAAATTTAAATTTTTATATGAAAAACTTGTTTTGCTCATATCTCCTAAACTATGCGTCCTAGAGCGAAAAGGAGCTTAATTCATGACCACCCCCAAAAAATCGAAAATTCCATCCAAATCCTGAAAAAATTTTAATTTTTATATGAAAAACTTGTTTTGCTCATATCTCCTAAACTATGCGTCCTAGAGCGAAAAGGAGCTTAATTCATGACCACCCCAAAAAAATCGAAAATTCCATCCAAATCCTGAAAAAATTGAAATTTTTATATGAAAAACTTGTTTCGCTCATATCTCCTAAACTATGCGTCCTAGAGCGAAAAGGAGCTTAATTCATGACCACCCCCAAAAAATCGAAAATTCCTTCGAAATCCTCAAAAAATTGAAATTTTTATATGAAAAACTTGTTTTGCTCATATCTCCTGAACTATGCGTCCTAGAGCGAAAAGGAGCTTAATTCATGACCACCCCCAAAAAATCGAAAATTCCATCCAAATCCTGAAAAAATTGAAATTTTTATACGAAAAACTTGTTTTGCTCATATCTCCTAAACTATGCGTTCTAGAGCGAAAAGGAGCTTAATTCATGACCACCCCCAAAAATCGAAAATTCCATCCAAATCCTGAAAAAATTGAAATTTTTATATGAAAAATTTGTTTTGCTCATATCTCCTAAACTATGCGTCCTAGAGCGAAAAGGAGCTTAATTCATGACCACCCCCAAAAAATCGAAAATTCCTTCGAAATCCTGAAAAAATTGAAATTTTTATATGAAAAACTTGTTTTGCTCATATCTCCTAAACTATGCGTCCTAGAGCGAAAAGGAGCTTAATTCATGACCACCCCCAAAAAATTGAAAATTCCTTCGAAATCCTGAAAAAAATTAAATTTTTATATGAAAAATTTGTTTTGCTCATATCTCCTAAACTATGCGTCCTAGAGCGAAAAGGAGCTTAATTCATGACCACCCCAAAAAAATCGAAAATTCCATCCAAATCCTGAAAAAATTGAACTTTTTATATAAAAAACTTGTTTTGCTCATATCTCCTAAACTATGCGTCCTAGAGCGAAAAGGAGCTTAATTCATGACCACCCCCAAAAAATCGAAAATTCCATCCAAATCCTGAAAAAATTGAAATTTTTATATGAAAAATTTGTTTTGCTCATATCTCCTAAACTATGCGTCCTAGAGCGAAAAGGAGCTTAATTCATGACCACCCCCAAAAAATCGAAAATTCCTTCGAAATCCTGAAAAAATTGAAATTTTTATATGAAAAACTTGTTTTGCTCATATCTCCTAAACTATGCGTCCTAGAGCGAAAAGGAGCTTAATTCATGACCACCCCCAAAAAATCGAAAATTCCTTCGAAATCCTGAAAAAAATTAAATTTTTATATGAAAAACTTGTTTTGCTCATATCTCCTAAACTATGCGTCCTAGAGCGAAAAGGAGCTTAATTCATGACCACCCCCAAAAAATTGAAAATTCCTTCGAAATCCTGAAAAAATTGAAATTTTTATACGAAAAACTTGTTTTGCTCATATCTCCTACACTATGCGTCCTAGAGTGAAAAGGAGCTTAATTCATGACCACCCGCAAAAAAACGAAAATTCCATCCAAATCCTTTAAAAAATTTAAATTTTTATATGAAAAACTTGTTTTGCTCATATCTCCTAAACTATGCGTCCTAGAGCGAAAAGGAGCTTAATTCATGACCACCCCCAAAAAATCGAAAATTCCATCCAAATCCTGAAAAAATTGAAATTTTTATATGAAAAACTTGTTTTGCTCATATCTCCTAAACTATGCGTCCTAGAGCGAAAAGGAGCTTAATTCATGACCACCCCAAAAAAATCGAAAATTCCATCCAAATCCTGAAAAAATTGAAATTTTTATATGAAAAACTTGTTTTGCTCATATCTCCTAAACTATGCGTCCTAGAGCGAAAAGGAGCTTAATTCATGACCACAACCAAAAAATCGAAAATTCCATCCAAATCCTGAAAAAATTGAAATTTTTATATGAAAAACTTGTTTTGCTCATATCTCCTAAACTATGCGTCCTAGAGCGAAAAGGAGCTTAATTCATGACCACCCCCAAAAAATCGAAAATTCCATCCAAATCCTGAAAAAATTGAAATTTTTATATGAAAAACTTGTTTTGCTCATATCTCCTAAACTATGCGTCCTAGAGCGAAAAGGAGCTTAATTCATGACCACCCCCAAAAAATCGAAAATTCCTTCGAAATCCTGAAAAAATTGAAATTTTTATATGAAAAACTTGTTTTGCTCATATCTCCTAAACTATGCGTCCTAGAGCGAAAAGGAGCTTAATTCATGACCACCCCCAAAAAATCGAAAATTCCATCCAAATCCTGAAAAAATTGAAATTTTTATACGAAAAACTTGTTTTGCTCATATCTCCTAAACTATGCGTCCTAGAGCGAAAAGGAGCTTAATTCATGACCACCCCCAAAAATCGAAAATTCCATCCAAATCCTGAAAAAATTGAAATTTTTATATGAAAAATTTGTTTTGCTCATATCTCCTAAACTATGCGACCTAGAGCGAAAAGGAGCTTAATTCATGACCACCCCCAAAAAATCGAAAATTCCTTCGAAATCCTGAAAAAATTGAAATTTTTATATGAAAAACTTGTTTTGCTCATATCTCCTAAACTATGCGTCCTAGAGCTTAATTCATGACCACCCCCAAAAAATCGAAAATTCCTTCGAAATCCTGAAAAAATTGAAATTTTTATATGAAAAACTTGTTTTGCTCATATCTCCTAAACTATGCGTCCTAGAGCGAAAAGGAGCTTAATTCATGACCACCCCCAAAAAATCTAAAATTCCATCCAAATCCTGAAAAAATTGAAATTTTTATACGAAAAACTTGTTTTGCTCATATCTCCTAAACTATGCGTCCTAGAGCGAAAAGGAGCTTAATTCATGACCACCCCCAAAAATCGAAAATTCCATCCAAATCTTGAAAAAATTGAAATTTTTATATGAAAAACTTGTTTTGCTCATATCTCCTAAACTATGCGTCCTAGAGCGAAAAGGAGCTTAATTCATGACCACCCCCAAAAAATCGAAAATTCCTTCGAAATCCTGAAAAAATTGAAATTTTTATATGAAAAACTTGTTTTGCTCATATCTCCTAAACTATGCGTCCTAGAGCGAAAAGGAGCTTAATTCATGACCGCCCCCAAAAAATCTAAAATTCCATCCAAATCCTGAAAAAATTTAAATTTTTATATGAAAAACTTGTTTTGCTCATATCTCCTAAACTATGCGTCCTAGAGCGAAAAGGAGCTTAATTCATGACCACCCCCAAAAAATCGGAAATTCCTTCGAAATCCTGAAAAAATTGAAATTTTTATATGAAAAACTTGTTTTGCTCATATCTCCTAAACTATGCGTCCTAGAGCGAAAAGGAGCTTAATTCATGACCACCCCCAAAAAATCTAAAATTCCATCCAAATCCTGAAAAAATTGAAATTTTTATATGAAAAACTTGTTTTGCTCATATCTCCTAAACTATGCGTCCTAGAGCGAAAAGGAGCTTAATTCATGACCACCCCCAAAAAATCGAAAATTCCTTCAAAATCCCAAAAAAATTTAAATTTTTAGATGAAAAACTTGTTTTGCTCATATCTCCTAAACTATGCGTCCTAGAGCGAAAAGGAGCTTAATTCATGACCACCCCCAAAAAATCGAAAATTCCATCCAAATCCTGAAAAAATTGAAATTTTTATATGAAAAACTTGTTTTGCTCATATCTCCTAAACTATGCGTCCTAGAGCGAAAAGGAGCTTAATTCATGACCACCCCCAAAAAATCGAAAATTCCTTCGAAATCCTGAAAAAATTGAAATTTTTATATGAAAAACTTGTTTTGCTCATATCTCCTAAACTATGCGTCCTAGAGCGAAAAGGAGCTTAATTCATGACCACCCCCAAAAAATCGAAAATTCCATCCAAATCCTGAAAAAATTGAAATTTTTATACGAAAAACTTGTTTTGCTCATATCTCCTAAACTATGCGTCCTAGAGCGAAAAGGAGCTTAATTCATGACCACCCCCAAAAATCGAAAATTCCATCCAAATCCTGAAAAAATTGAAATTTTTATATGAAAAATTTGTTTTGCTCATATCTCCTAAACTATGCGTCCTAGAGCGAAAAGGAGCTTAATTCATGACCACCCCCAAAAAATCGAAAATTCCTTCGAAATCCTGAAAAAATTGAAATTTTTATATGAAAAATTTGTTTTGCTCATATCTCCTAAACTATGTGTCCTAGAGCGAAAAGGAGCTTAATTCATGACCACCCCCAAAAAATCGAAAATTCCTTCGAAATCCTGAAAAAATTGAAATTTTTATATGAAAAACTTGTTTTGCTCATATCTCCTAAACTATACGTCCTAGAGCTTAATTCATGACCACCCCCAGAAAATCGAAAATTCCATCCAAATCCTGAAAAAATTGAAATTTTTATATGAAAAACTTGTTTTGCTCATATCTCCTAAACTATGCATTCTAGAGCGAAAAGGAGCTCAATTCATGACCACCCTCAAAAAATCGAAAATTCCATCCAAATCCTGAAAAAATTTAAATTTTTATATGAAAAATTTGTTTTGCTCATATCTCCTAAACTATGCGTCCTAGAGCGAAAAGGAGCTTAATTCATGACCACCCCAAAAAATCGAAAATTCCATCCAAATCCTGAAAAAATTGAAATTTTCATATGAAAAACTTGTTTTGCTCATTTCTCCTAAACTATGCGTCCTAGAGCGAAAAGGAGCTTAATTCATGACCACCCCCAAAAAATCGAAAATTCCTTCCAAATCCTGAAAAATTTGAAATTTTTATATGAAAAACTTGTTTTGCTCATATCTCCTAAACTATGCGTCCTAGAGCGAATAGGAGCTTAATTCATGACCACCCCCAAAAAATCGAAAATTCCATCCAAATCCTGAAAAAATTGAAATTTTTATATGAAAAATTTGTTTTGCTCATATCTCCTAAACTATGCGTCCTAGAGCGAAAAGGAGCTTAATTCATGACCACCCCCAAAATATCGAAAATTCCTTCGAAATCCTTAAAAATTGAAATTTTTATATGAAAAACTTGTTTTGCTCATATCTCCTAAACTATGCGTCCTAGAGCTTAATTCATGACCACCCCCAAAAAGTCGAAAATTCCAACCAAATCCTGAAAAATTGAAATTTTTATATGAAAAACTTGTTTTGCTCATATCTCCTAAACTATGCGTTCTAGAGCGAAAAGGAGCTTAATTCATGACCACCCCCAAAAAATCGAAAATTCCTTCCAAATTATGAAAAAATTGAAATTTTTATATGAAAAACTTGTTTTGCTCATATCTCCTAAACTATGCGTCCTAGATCGAAAAGGAGCTTAATTCATGACCACCCCCAAAAAATCAAAAATTCCATCCAAATCCTGAAAAAATTTAAATTTTTATATGAAAAACTTGTTTTGCTCATATCTCCTAAACTATGGGTCCTAGAGCGAAAAGGAGCTTAATTCATGACCACCCCCAAAAAATCGAAAATTCCATCCAAATCCTGAAAAAATTTAAATTTTTATATGAAAAATTTGTTTTGCTCATATCTCCTAAACTATGCGTCCTAGAGCGAAAAGGAGCTTAATTCATGACCACCCCCAAAAAATTGAAAATTCCATCCAAATCCTGAAAAAATTTAAATTTTTATATGAAAAACTTGTTTTGCTCATATCTCCTAAACTATGCGTTCTAGAGCGAAAAGGAGCTTAATTCATGACCACCCCCAAAAAATCGAAATTTCCATCCAAATCCTGAAAAAAATTAAATTTTTATATGAAAAACTTGTTTTGCTCATATCTCCTAAACTATGCGTCCTAGAGCGAAAAGGAGCTTATTTCATGACCACCCCCAAAAAATCGAAATTTCCATCCAAATCCTGAAAAATTTAAATTTTTATATGAAAAACTTGTTTTGCTCATATCTCCTAAACTATGCGTCCTAGAGCGAAAAGGAGCTTAATTCATGACCACCCCAAAAAAATCGAAAATTCCATCCAAATCCTGAAAAAATTGAAATTTTTATATGAAAAACTTGTTTTGCTCATATCTCCTAAACTATGCGTCCTAGAGCGAAAAGGAGCTTAATTCATGACCACCCCCAAAAAATCGAAAATTCCATCCAAATCCTGAAAAAATTGAAATTTTTGTATGAAAAACTCGTTTTACTCATATCTCCTAAACTATGCGTCCTAGAGTGAAAAGGAGCTTAATTCATGACCACCCCCAAAAAATCGAAAATTCCTTCGAAATCCTGAAAAAAATGAAATTTTTATATGAAAAACTTGTTTTGCTCATATCTCCTAAACTATGCGTCCTAGAGCGAAAAGGAGCTTAATTCATGACCACTCCCAAAAAATCGAAAATTCCATTCAAATCCTGAAAAATTGAAATTTTTATACGAAAAACTTGTTTTGCTCATATCTCCTAAACTATGCGTCCTAGAGCGAAAAGGAGCTTAATTCATGACCACCCCCAAAAAATCGAAAATTCCATCCAAATCCTGAAAAAAATTAAATTTTTATATGAAAAACTTGTTTTGCTCATATCTCCTAAACTATGCGTCCTAGAGCGAAAAGGAGCTTAATTCATGACCACCCCCAAAAAATCGAAAATTCCATCCAAATCCTGAAAAAATTGAAATTTTTATATGAAAAATTTGTTTTGCTCATATCTCCTAAACTATGCGTCCTAGAGCGAAAAGGAGCTTAATTCATGACCACCCCCAAGAAATCGAAAATTCCTTCGAAATCCTGAAAAAATTGAAATTTTTATATGAAAAACTTGTTTTGCTCATATCTCCTAAACTATGCGTCCTAGAGCGAAAAGGAGCTTAATTCATGACCACCCCCAAAAAATCGAAAATTCCTTTCCCCCCCAAAAAATCGAAAATTCCATCCAAATCCTGAAAAAATTGAAATTTTTATATGAAAAATTTGTTTTGCTCATATCTCCTAAACTATGCGTCCTAGAGCGAAAAGGAGCTTAATTCATGACCACCCCCAAAAAATCGAAAATTCCTTCGAAATCCTGAAAAAATTGAAAAGGAGCTTAATTCATGACCACCCCCAAGAAATCGAAAATTCCTTCGAAATCCTGAAAAAATTGAAATTTTTATATGAAAAACTTGTTTTGCTCATATCTCCTAAACTATGCGTCCTAGAGCGAAAAGGAGCTTAATTCATGACCACCCCCAAAAAATCGAAAATTCCTTTCCCCCCCAAAAAATCGAAAATTCCATCCAAATCCTGAAAAAATTGAAATTTTTATATGAAAAATTTGTTTTGCTCATATCTCCTAAACTATGCGTCCTAGAGTGAAAAGGAGCTTAATTCATGACCACCCCCAAAAAATCGAAAATTCCTTCGAAATCCTGAAAAAATTGAAATTTTTATATGAAAAACTTGTTTTGCTCATATCTCCTAAACTATGCGTCCTAGAGCGAAAAGGAGCTTAATTCATGACCACTCCCAAAAAATCGAAAATTCCATTCAAATCCTGAAAAAATTGAAATTTTTATACGAAAAACTTGTTTTGCTCATATCTCCTAAACTATGCGTCCTAGAGCGAAAAGGAGCTTAATTCATGACCACCCCCAAAAAATCGAAAATTCCATCCAAATCCTGAAAAAATTGAAATTTTTATATGAAAAATTTGTTTTGCTCATATCTCATAAACTATGCGTCCTAGAGTGAAAAGGAGCTTAATTCATGACCACCCCCAAAAAATCGAAAATTCCATCCAAATCCTGAAAAATTGAAATTTTTATATGAAAAACTTGTTTTGCTCATATCTCCTAAACTATGCGTCCTAGAGCGAAAAGGAGCTTAATTCATGACCACCCCCAAAAAAACGAAAATTCCATCCAAATCCTGAAAAAATTTAAATTTTTATATGAAAAACTTGTTTTGCTCATATCTCCTAAACTATGCGTCCTAGAGCGAAAAGGAGCTTAATTCATGACCACCCCCAAAAAATCGAAAATTCCATCCAAATCCTGAAAAAATTGAAATTTTTATATGAAAAACTTGTTTTGCTCATATCTCCTAAACTATGCGTCCTAGAGCGTAATTCATGACCACCCCCAAAAAATCGAAAATTCCATCCAAATCCTGAAAAAATTGAAATTTTTATATGAAAAACTTGTTTTGCTCATATCTCCTAAACTATGCGTCCTAGAGCGAAAAGGAGCTTAATTCATGACCACCCCCAAAAAATCGAAAATTCCTTCGAAATCCTGAAAAATTTGAATTTTTATACGAAAAACTTGTTTTGCTCATATCTCCTACACTATGCGTCCTAGAGCGAAAAGGAGCTTAATTCATTACCACCCGCAAAAAAAACGAAAATTCCATCCAAATCCTGAAAAAATTTAAATTTTTATATGAAAAACTTGTTTTGCTCATATCTCCTAAACTATGCGTCCTAGAGCGTAAAGGAGCTTAATTCATGACCACCCCCCAAAAAATCGAAAATTCCTTCAAAATCCTGAAAAATTTGAAATTTTTATATGAAAAACTTGTTTTGCTCATATCTCCTAAACTATGCGTCCTAGAGCGAAAAGGAGCTTAATTCATGACCACCCCCAAAAAATCGAAAATTCCATCCAAATCCTGAAAAAATTGAAATTTTTATATGAAAAACTTGTTTTGCTCATATCTCCTAAACTATGCGTCCTAGAGCGAAAAGGAGCTTAATTCATGACCACCCCCAAAAAATCGAAAATTCCTTCGAAATCCTGAAAAAATTGAAATTTTTATATGAAAAACTTGTTTTGCTCATATCTCCTGAACTATGCGTCCTAGAGCGAAAAGGAGCTTAATTCATGACCACCCCCAAAAAATCTAAAATTCCATCCAAATCCTGAAAAAATTGAAATTTTTATACGAAAAACTTGTTTTGCTCATATCTCCTAAACTATGCGTCCTAGAGCGAAAAGGAGCTTAATTCATGACCACCCCCAAAAATCGAAAATTCCATCCAAATCCTGAAAAAATTGAAATTTTTATATGAAAAATTTGTTTTGCTCATATCTCCTAAACTATGCGTCCTAGAGCGAAAAGGAGCTTAATTCATGACCACCCCCAAAAAATTGAAAATTCCTTCGAAATCCTGAAAAAATTGAAATTTTTATACGAAAAACTTGTTTTGCTCATATCTCCTAAACTATGCGTCCTAGAGCGAAAAGGAGCTTAATTCATGACCACCCCCAAAAAAACGAAAATTCCATCCAAATCCTGAAAAAATTTAAATTTTTATATGAAAAACTTGTTTTGCTCATATCTCCTAAACTATGCGTCCTAGAGCGAAAAGGAGCTTAATTCATGACCACCCCCAAAAAATCGAAAATTCCATCCAAATCCTGAAAAAAATTTAATTTTTGTATGAAAAACTTGTTTTGCTCATATCTCCTAAACTATGCGTCCTAGAGCGAAAAGGAGCTTAATTCATGACCACCCCAAAAAAATCGAAAATTCCATCCAAATCCTGAAAAAATTGAAATTTTTATATGAAAAACTTGTTTTGCTCATATCTCCTAAACTATGCGTCCTAGAGCGAAAAGGAGCTTAATTCATGACCACCCCCAAAAAATCGGAAATTCCTTCGAAATCCTGAAAAAAATTAAATTTTTATATGAAAAACTTGTTTTGCTCGTATCTCCTAAACTATGCGTCCTAGAGCGAAAAGGAGCTTAATTCATGACCACCCCCAAAAAATCGAAAATTCCATCCAAATCCTGAAAAAATTTAAATTTTTATATGAAAAACTTGTTTTGCTCATATCTCCTAAACTATGCGTCCTAGAGCGAAAAGGAGCTTAATTCATGACCACAACCAAAAAATCGAAAATTCCATCCAAATCCTGAAAAAATTGAAATTTTTATATGAAAAACTTGTTTTGCTCATATCTCCTAAACTATGCGTCCTATAGCGAAAAGGAGCTTAATTCATGACCACCCCCAAAAAATCGAAAATTCCTTCAAAATCCTGAAGAAATTTAAATTTTTATATGAAAAATTTGTTTTGCTCATATCTCCTAAACTATGCGTCCTAGAGCGAAAAGGAGCTTAATTCATGACCACCCCCAAAAAATCGAAAATTCCATCCAAATCCTGAAAAAATTGAAATTTTTATATGAAAAACTTGTTTTGCTCATATCTCCTAAACTATGCGTCCTAGAGCGAAAAGGAGCTTAATTCATGACCGCCCCCAAAAAATCTAAAATTCCATCCAAATCCTGAAAAAATTGAAATTTTTATATGAAAAACTTGTTTTGCTCATATCTCCTAAACTATGCGTCCTAGAGCGAAAAGGAGCTTAATTCATGACCACCCCCAAAAAATCGGAAATTCCTTCGAAATCCTGAAAAAATTTAAATTTTTATATGAAAAACTTGTTTTGCTCGTATCTCCTAAACTATGCGTCCTAGAGCGAAAAGGAGCTTAATTCATGACCACCCCCAAAAAATCTAAAATTCCATCCAAATCCTGAAAAAATTTAAATTTTTATATGAAAAACTTGTTTTGCTAATATCTCCTAAACTATGCGTCCTAGAGCGAAAAGGAGCTTAATTCATGACCACCCCCAAAAAATCGAAAATTCCATCCAAATCCTGAAAAAATTTTAATTTTTATATGAAAAACTTGTTTTGCTCATATCTCCTAAACTATGCGTCCTAGAGCGAAAAGGAGCTTAATTCATGACCACCCCAAAAAAATCGAAAATTCCATCCAAATCCTGAAAAAATTGAAATTTTTATATGAAAAACTTGTTTTGCTCATATCTCCTAAACTATGCGTCCTAGAGCGAAAAGGAGCTTAATTCATGACCACTCCCAAAAAATCGAAAATTCCATTCAAATCCTGAAAAAATTGAAATTTTTATACGAAAAACTTGTTTTGCTCATATCTCCTAAACTATGCGTCCTAGAGCGAAAAGGAGCTTAATTCATGACCACCCCCAAAAAATCGAAAATTCCATCCAAATCCTGAAAAAATTGAAATTTTTATATGAAAAATTTGTTTTGCTCATATCTTATAAACTATGCGTCCTAGAGCGAAAAGGAGCTTAATTCATGACCACCCCCAAAAAATCGAAAATTCCATCCAAATCCTGAAAAATTGAAATTTTTATATGAAAAACTTGTTTTGCTCATATCTCCTAAACTATGCGTCCTAGAGCGAAAAGGAGCTTAATTCATGACCACCCCCAAAAAAACGAAAATTCCATCCAAATCCTGAAAAAATTTAAATTTTTATATGAAAAACTTGTTTTGCTCATATCTCCTAAACTATGCGTCCTAGAGCGAAAAGGAGCTTAATTCATGACCACCCCCAAAAAATCGAAAATTCCATCCAAATCCTGAAAAAATTGAAATTTTTATATGAAAAACTTGTTTTGCTCATATCTCCTAAACTATGCGTCCTAGAGCGAAAATGAGCTTAATTCATGACCACCCCCAAAAAATCGAAAATTCCTTCGAAATCCTGAAAAAATTGAAATTTTTATATGAAAAACTTGTTTTGCTCATATCTCCTGAACTATGCGTCCTAGAGCGAAAAGGAGCTTA
This sequence comes from Haematobia irritans, assembly GCF_050003625.1. Lineage (NCBI taxonomy): Eukaryota > Metazoa > Arthropoda > Insecta > Diptera > Muscidae > Haematobia > Haematobia irritans. The sequence continues at coordinate 152,867,545 of NC_134399.1, forward strand.
ATTCATGACCACCCCCAAAAAATCGAAAATTCCTTCCAAATCCTGAAAAAATTGAAATTTTTATACGAAAAACTTGTTTTGCTCATATCTCCTAAACTATGCGTCCTAGAGCGAAAAGGAGCTTAATTCATGACCACCCCCAAAAATCGAAAATTCCATCCAAATCCTGAAAAAATTGAAATTTTTATATGAAAAATTTGTTTTGCTCATATCTCCTAAACTATGCGTCCTAGAGCGAAAAGGAGCTTAATTCATGACACCCCCAAAAAATTGAAAATTCCTTCGAAATCCTGAAAAAATTGAAATTTTTATACGAAAAACTTGTTTTGCTCATATCTCCTAAACTATGCGTCCTAGAGCGAAAAGGAGCTTAATTCATGACCACCCCCAAAAAAACGAAAATTCCATCCAAATCCTGAAAAAATTTAAATTTTTATATGAAAAACTTGTTTTGCTCATATCTCCTAAACTATGCGTCCTAGAGCGAAAAGGAGCTTAATTCATGACCACCCCCAAAAAATCGAAAATTCCATCCAAATCCTGAAAAAAATTTAATTTTTGTATGAAAAACTTGTTTTGCTCATATCTCCTAAACTATGCGTCCTAGAGCGAAAAGGAGCTTAATTCATGACCACCCCAAAAAAATCGAAAATTCCATCCAAATCCTGAAAAAATTGAAATTTTTATATGAAAAACTTGTTTTGCTCATATCTCCTAAACTATGCGTCCTTGAGCGAAAAGGAGCTTAATTCATGACCACAACCAAAAAATCGAAAATTCCATCCAAATCCTGAAAAAATTGAAATTTTTATATGAAAAACTTGTTTTGCTCATATCTCCTAAACTATGCGTCCTATAGCGAAAAGGAGCTTAATTCATGACCACCCCCAAAAAATCGAAAATTCCTTCAAAATCCTGAAGAAATTTAAATTTTTATATGAAAAATTTGTTTTGCTCATATCTCCTAAACTATGCGTCCTAGAGCGAAAAGGAGCTTAATTCATGACCACCCCCAAAAAATCGAAAATTCCATCCAAATCCTGAAAAAATTGAAATTTTTATATGAAAAACTTGTTTTGCTCATATCTCCTAAACTATGCGTCCTAGAGCGAAAAGGAGCTTAATTCATGACCGCCCCCAAAAAATCTAAAATTCCATCCAAATCCTGAAAAAATTGAAATTTTTATATGAAAAACTTGTTTTGCTCATATCTCCTAAACTATGCGTCCTAGAGCGAAAAGGAGCTTAATTCATGACCACCCCCAAAAAATCGGAAATTCCTTCGAAATCCTGAAAAAATTTAAATTTTTATATGAAAAACTTGTTTTGCTCGTATCTCCTAAACTATGCGTCCTAGAGCGAAAAGGAGCTTAATTCATGACCACCCCCAAAAAATCTAAAATTCCATCCAAATCCTGAAAAAATTTAAATTTTTATATGAAAAACTTGTTTTGCTAATATCTCCTAAACTATGCGTCCTAGAGCGAAAAGGAGCTTAATTCATGACCACCCCCAAAAAATCGAAAATTCCATCCAAATCCTGAAAAAATTTTAATTTTTATATGAAAAACTTGTTTTGCTCATATCTCCTAAACTATGCGTCCTAGAGCGAAAAGGAGCTTAATTCATGACCACCCCAAAAAAATCGAAAATTCCATCCAAATCCTGAAAAAATTGAAATTTTTATATGAAAAACTTGTTTTGCTCATATCTCCTAAACTATGCGTCCTAGAGCGAAAAGGAGCTTAATTCATGACCACCCCCAAAGAATCGAAAATTCCATCCAAATCCTGAAAAAATTGAAATTTTTGTATGAAAAACTTGTTTTGCTCACATCTCCTAAACTATGCGTCCTAGAGTGAAAAGGAGCTTAATTCATGACCACCCACAAAAAATCGAAAATTCCTTCGAAATCCTGAAAAAATTGAAATTTTTATATGAAAAACTTGTTTTGCTCATATCTCCTAAACTATGCGTCCTAGAGCGAAAAGGAGCTTAATTCATGACCACTCCCAAAAAATCGAAAATTCCATTCAAATCCTGAAAAAATTGAAATTTTTATACGAAAAACTTGTTTTGCTCATATCTCCTAAACTATGCGTCCTAGAGCGAAAAGGAGCTTAATTCATGACCACCCCCAAAAAATCGAAAATTCCATCCAAATCCTGAAAAAATTGAAACTATGCGTCCTAGAGCGAAAAGGAGCTTAATTCATGACCACCCCCAAAAAATCGAAAATTCCATCCAAATCCTGAAAAATTGAAATTTTTATATGAAAAACTTGTTTTGCTCATATCTCCTAAACTATGCGTCCTAGAGCGAAAAGGAGCTTAATTCATGACCACCCCCAAAAAAACGAAAATTCCATCCAAATCCTGAAAAAATTTAAATTTTTATATGAAAAACTTGTTTTGCTCATATCTCCTAAACTATGCGTCCTAGAGCGAAAAGGAGCTTAATTCATGACCACCCCCAAAAAATCGAAAATTCCATCCAAATCCTGAAAAAATTGAAATTTTTATATGAAAAACTTGTTTTGCTCATATCTCCTAAACTATGCGTCCTAGAGCGAAAATGAGCTTAATTCATGACCACCCCCAAAAAATCGAAAATTCCATCCAAATCCTGAAAAAATTGAAATTTTTATATGAAAAACTTGTTTTGCTCATATCTCCTAAACTATGCGTCCTAGAGCGAAAAGGAGCTTAATTCATGACCACCCCCAAAAAATCGAAAATTCCTTCGAAATCCTGAAAAATTTGAATTTTTATACGAAAAACTTGTTTTGCTCATATCTCCTACACTATGCGTCCTAGAGCGAAAAGGAGCTTAATTCATGACCACCCGCAAAAAAACGAAAATTCCATCCAAATCCTGAAAAAATTTAAATTTTTATATGAAAAACTCGTTTTGCTCATATCTCCTAATCTATGCGTCCTAGAGCGTAAAGGAGCTTAATTCATGACCACCCCCAAAAAATCGAAAATTCCTTCAAAATCCTGAAAAAATTGAAATTTTTATATGAAAAACTTGTTTTGCTCATATCTCCTAAACTATGCGTCCTAGAGCGAAAAGGAGCTTAATTCATGACCACCCCCAAAAAATCGAAAATTCCTTCGAAATCCTGAAAAAATTGAAATTTTTATATGAAAAACTTGTTTTGCTCATATCTCCTGAACTATGCGTCCTAGAGCGAAAAGGAGCTTAATTCATGACCACCCCCAAAAAATCGAAAATTCCATCCAAATCCTGAAAAAATTGAAATTTTTATACGAAAAACTTGTTTTGCTCATATCTCCTAAACTATGCGTCCTAGAGCGAAAAGGAGCTTAATTCATGACCACCCCCAAAAATCGAAAATTCCATCCAAATCCTGAAAAAATTGAAATTTTTATATGAAAAATTTGTTTTGCTCATATCTCCTAAACTATGCGTCCTAGAGCGAAAAGGAGCTTAATTCATGACCACCCCCAAAAAATCGAAAATTCCTTCGAAATCCTGAAAAAATTTAAATTTTTATATGAAAAACTTGTTTTGCTCATATCTCCTAAACTATGCGTCCTAGAGCGAAAAGGAGCTTAATTCATGACCACCCCCAAAAAATTGAAAATTCCTTCGAAATCCTGAAAAAATTGAAATTTTTATACGACAAACTTGTTTTGCTCATATCTCCTACACTATGCGTCCTAGAGCGAAAAGGAGCTTAATTCATGACCACCCGCAAAAAAACGAAAATTCCATCCAAATCCTGAAAAAATTTAAATTTTTATATGAAAAACTTGTTTTGCTCATATCTCCTAAACTATGCGTCCTAGAGCGAAAAGGAGCTTAATTCATGACCACCCCCAAAAAATCGAAAATTCCATCCAAATCCTGAAAAAAATTTAATTTTTATACGAAAAACTTGTTTTGCTCATATATCCTAAACTATGCGTCCTAGAGCGAAAAGGAGCTTAATTCATGACCACCCCAAAAAAATCGAAAATTCCATCCAAATCCTGAAAAAATTGAAATTTTTATATGAAAAACTTGTTTTGCTCATATCTCCTAAACTATGCGTCCTAGAGCGAAAAGGAGCTTAATTCATGACCACAACCAAAAAATCGAAAATTCCATCCAAATCCTGAAAAAATTGAAATTTTTATATGAAAAACTTGTTTTGCTCATATCTCCTAAACTATGCGTCCTAGAGCGTAAAGGAGCTTAATTCATGACCACCCCCAAAAAATCGAAAATTCCTTCAAAATCCTGAAAAAATTGAAATTTTTATATGAAAAACTTGTTTTGCTCATATCTCCTAAACTATGCGTCCTAGAGCGAAAAGGAGCTTAATTCATGACCACCCCCAAAAAATCGAAAATTCCATCCAAATCCTGAAAAAATTGAAATTTTTATATGAAAAACTTGTTTTGCTCATATCTCCTAAACTATGCGTCCTAGAGCGAAAAGGAGCTTAATTCATGACCACCCCCAAAAAATCGAAAATTCCTTCGAAATCCTGAAAAAATTGAAATTTTTATATGAAAAACTTGTTTTGCTCATATCTCCTAAACTATGCGTCCTAGAGCGAAAAGGAGCTTAATTCATGACCACCCCCAAAAAATCGAAAATTCCATCCAAATCCTGAAAAAATTGAAATTTTTATACGAAAAACTTGTTTTGCTCATATCTCCTAAACTATGCGTCCTAGAGCGAAAAGGAGCTTAATTCATGACCACCCCCAAAAATCGAAAATTCCATCCAAATCCTGAACAAATTGAAATTTTTATATGAAAAATTTGTTTTGCTCATATCTCCTAAACTATGCGTCCTAGAGCGAAAAGGAGCTTAATTCATGACCACCCCCAAAAAATCGAAAATTCCTTCGAAATCCTGAAAAAATTGAAATTTTTATATGAAAAACTTGTTTTGCTCATATCTCCTAAACTATGCGTCCTAGAGCGAAAAGGAGCTTAATTCATGACCACCCCCAAAAAATCTAAAATTCCTTCAAAATCCTGAAAAAATTGAAATTTTTATATGAAAAACTTGTTTTGCTCATATCTCCTAAACTATGCGTCCTAGAGCGAAAAGGAGCTTAATTCATGACCACCCCCAAAAAATCGAAAATTCCATCCAAATCCTGAAAAAATTGAAATTTTTATATGAAAAACTTGTTTTGCTCATATCTCCTAAACTATGCGTCCTAGAGCGAAAAGGAGCTTAATTCATGACCACCCCCAAAAAATCGAAAATTCCATCCAAATCCTGAAAAAATTGAAATTTTTATATGAAAAACTTGTTTTGCTCATATCTCCTAAACTATGCGTCCTAGAGCGAAAAGGAGCTTAATTCATGACCACCCCCAAAAATCGAAAATTCCATCCAAATCCTGAAGAAATTTAAATTTTTATATGAAAAATTTGTTTTGCTCATATCTCCTAAACTATGCGTCCTAGAGCGAAAAGGAACTTATTTAATGACCACCCCCAAAAAATAGAAAATTCCTTCGAAATCCTGAAAAAATTGAAATTTTTATATGAAAAACTTGTTTTGCTTATATCTCCTAAACTATGCGTCCTAGAGCGAAAAGGAGCTTAATTCATGACCGCCCCCAAAAAATCTAAAATTCCATCCAAATCCTGAAAAAATTGAAATTTTTATATGAAAAACTTGTTTTGCTCATATCTCCTAAACTATGCGTCCTAGAGCGAAAAGGAGCTTAATTCATGACCACCCCCAAAAAATCGGAAATTCCTTCGAAATCCTGAAAAAATTTAAATTTTTATATGAAAAACTTGTTTTGCTCATATCTCCTAAACTATGCGTCCTAGAGCGAAAAGGAGCTTAATTCATGACCACCCCCAAAAAAATCTAAAATTCCATCCAAATCCTGAAAAAATTTAAATTTTTATATGAAAAACTTGTTTTGCTAATATCTCCTAAACTATGCGTCCTAGAGCGAAAAGGAGCTTAATTCATGACCACCCCCAAAAAATCGAAAATTCCATCCAAATCCTGAAAAAATTTTAATTTTTATATGAAAAACTTGTTTTGCTCATATCTCCTAAACTATGCGTCCTAGAGCGAAAAGGAGCTTAATTCATGACCACCCCAAAAAAATCGAAAATTCCATCCAAATCCTGAAAAAATTGAAATTTTTATATGAAAAACTTGTTTTGCTCATATCTCCTAAACTATGCGTCCTAGAGCGAAAAGGAGCTTAATTCATGACCACCCCCAAAAAATCGAAAATTCCTTCGAAATCCTCAAAAAATTGAAATTTTTATATGAAAAACTTGTTTTGCTCATATCTCCTGAACTATGCGTCCTAGAGCGAAAAGGAGCTTAATTCATGACCACCCCCAAAAAATCGAAAATTCCATCCAAATCCTGAAAAAATTGAAATTTTTATACGAAAAACTTGTTTTGCTCATATCTCCTAAACTATGCGTCCTAGAGCGAAAAGGAGCTTAATTCATGACCACCCCCAAAAATCGAAAATTCCATCCAAATCCTGAAAAAATTGAAATTTTTATATGAAAAATTTGTTTTGTTCATATCTCCTAAACTATGCGTCCTAGAGCGAAAAGGAGCTTAATTCATGACCACCCCCAAAAAATCGAAAATTCCTTCGAAATCCTGAAAAAATTTAAATTTTTATATGAAAAACTTGTTTTGCTCATATCTCCTAAACTATGCGTCCTAGAGCGAAAAGGAGCTTAATTCATGACCACCCCCAAAAAATTGAAAATTCCTTCGATATCCTGAAAAAATTGAAATTTTTATACGAAAAACTTGTTTTGCTCATATCTCCTACACTATGCGTCCTAGAGCGAAAAGGAGCTTAATTCATGACCACCCGCAAAAAACGAAAATTCCATCCAAATCCTGAAAAAATTTAAATTTTTATATGAAAAACTTGTTTTGCTCATATCTCCTAAACTATGCGTCCTAGAGCGAAAAGGAGCTTAATTCATGACCACCCCCAAAAAATCTAAAATTCCATCCAAATCCTGAAAAAATTTAAATTTTTATATGAAAAACTTGTTTTGCTCATATCTCCTAAACTATGCGTCCTAGAGCGAAAAGGAGCTTAATTCATGACCACAACCAAAAAATCGAAAATTCCATCCAAATCCTGAAAAAATTGAAATTTTTATATGAAAAACTTGTTTTGCTCATATCTCCTAAACTATGCGTCCTAGAGCGAAAAGGAGCTTAATTCATGACCACCCCCAAAAAATCGAAAATTCCTTCAAAATCCTGAAAAAATTGAAATTTTTATATGAAAAACTTGTTTTGCTCATATCTCCTAAACTATGCGTCCTAGAGCGAAAAGGAGCTTAATTCATGACCACCCCCAAAAAATCGAAAATTCCATCCAAATCCTGAACAAAATTGAAATTTTTATATGAAAAACTTGTTTTGCTCATATCTCCTAAACTATGCGTCCTAGAGCGAAAAGGAGCTTAATTCATGACCACCCCCAAAAAATCGAAAATTCCTTCGAAATCCTGAAAAAATTGAAATTTTTATATGAAAAACTTGTTTTGCTCATATCTCCTAAACTATGCGTCCTAGAGCGAAAAGGAGCTTAATTCATGACCACCCCCAAAAAATCGAAAATTCCATCCAAATCCTGAAAAAATTGAAATTTTTATACGAAAAACTTGTTTTGCTCATATCTCCTAAACTATGCGTCCTAGAGCGAAAAGGAGCTTAATTCATGACCACCCCCAAAAATCGAAAATTCCATCCAAATCCTGAAAAAATTGAAATTTTTATATGAAAAATTTGTTTTGCTCATATCTCCTAAACTATGCGTCCTAGAGCGAAAAGGAGCTTAATTCATGACCACCCCCAAAAAATCGAAAATTCCATCCAAATCCTGAAAAAATTTAAATTTTTATATGAAAAATTTGTTTTGCTCATATCTCCTAAACTATGCGTCCTAGAGCGAAAAGGAGCTTAAATCATGACCACCCCCAAAAAATCGAAAATTCCATCCAAATCCTGAAAAAATTGAAATTTTTATATGAAAAATTTGTTTTGCTCATATCTCCTAAACTATGCGTCCTAGAGCGAAAAGGAGCTTAATTCATGACCACCCCCAAAAAATCGAAAATTCCTTCGAAATCCTGAAAAAATTGAAATTTTTATATGAAAAACTTGTTTTGCTCATATCTCCTAAACTATGCGTCCTAGAGCGAAAAGGAGCTTAATTCATGACCACGCCCAAAAAATCGAAAATTCCATCCAAATCCTGAAAAAATTGAAATTTTTATATGAAAAACTTGTTTTGCTCATATCTCCTAAACTATGCGTCCAGAGCGAAAAGGAGCTTAATTCATGACCACCCCCAAAAAATCTAAAATTCCATCCAAATCCTGAAAAAATTTAAATTTTTATATGAAAAACTTGTTTTGCTCATATCTCCTAAACTATGCGTCCTAGAGCGAAAAGGAGCTTAATTCATGACCACCCCAAAAAATCGGAAATTCCTTCGAAATCCTGGAAAAATTGAAATTTTTATATGAAAAACTTGTTTTGCTCATATCTCCTAAACTATGCGTCCTAGAGCGAAAAGGAGCTTAATTCATGACCACCCCCAAAAAATCTAAAATTCCATCCAAATCCTGAAAAAATTTAAATTTTTATATGAAAAACTTGTTTTGCTAATATCTCCTAAGCTATGCGTCCTAGAGCGAAAAGGAGCTTAATTCATGACCACCCCCAAAAAATCGAAAATTCCATCCAAATCCTGAAAAAATTTTAATTTTTATATGAAAAACTTGTTTTGCTCATATCTCCTAAACTATGCGTCCTAGAGCGAAAAGGAGCTTAATTCATGACCACCCCAAAAAAATCGAAAATTCCATCCAAATCCTGAAAAAATTGAAATTTTTATATGAAAAACTTGTTTTGCTCATATCTTCTAAACTATGCGTCCTAGAGCGAAAAGGAGCTTAATTCATGACCACAACCAAAAAATCGAAAATTCCATCCAAATCCTGAAAAAATTGAAATTTTTATATGAAAAACTTGTTTTGCTCATATCTCCTAAACTATGCGTCCTAGAGCGAAAAGGAGCTTAATTCATGACCACCCCCAAAAAATCGAAAATTCCATCCAAATCCTGAAAAAATTTAAATTTTTATATGAAAAACTTGTTTTGCTCATATCTCCTAAACTATGCGTCCTAGAGCGAAAAGGAGCTTAATTCATGACCACCCCCAAAAAATCGAAAATTCCTTCCAAATCCTGAAAAAATTTAAATTTTTATATGAAAAATTTGTTTTGCTCATATCTCCTAAACTATGCGTCCTAGAGCGAAAAGGAGCTTAATTCATGACCACCCCCAAAAAATCGAAAATTCCTTCGAAATCCTGAAAAAATTGAAATTTTTATATGAAAAAAATCGAAAATTCCATCCAAATCCTGAAAAAATTGAAATTTTTATACGAAAAACTTGTTTTGCTCATATCTCCTAAACTATGCGTCCTAGAGCGAAAAGGAGCTTAATTCATGACCACCCCCAAAAAATCGATAATTCCATCCAAATCCTGAAAAAATTTAAATTTTTATATGAAAAATTTGTTTTGCTCATATCTCCTAAACTATGCGTCCTAGAGCGAAAAGGAGCTTAATTCATGACCACCCCCAAAAAATCGAAAATTCCTTCGAAATCCTGAAAAAATTGAAATTTTTATATGCAAAACTTGTTTTGCTCATATCTCCTAAACTATACGTCCTAGAGCTTAATTCATGACCACCCCCAAAAAATCGAAAATTCCATCCAAATCCTGAAAAAATTGAAATTTTTATATGAAAAACTTGTTTTGCTCATATCTCCTAAACTATGCGTTCTAGAGCGAAAAGGAGCTTAATTCATGACCACCCCCAAAAAATCGAAAATTCCATCCAAATCCTGAAAAAATTGAAATTTTTATATGAAAAACTTGTTTTGCTCATATCTCCTAAACTATGCGTCCTAGAGCGAAAAGGAGCTTAATTCATGACCACCCCCAAAAAATCGAAAATTCCTTCCAAATCGTGAAAAAATTGAATTTTTTTTATGAAAAACTTGTTTTGCTCATATCTCCTAAACTATGCGTCCTAGAGCGAAAAGGAGCTTAATTCATGATCACCCCCAAAAAATCGAAAATTCCATCCAAATCCTGAAAAAATTTAAATTTTTATATGAAAAATTTGTTTTGCTCATATCTCCTAAACTATGCGTCCTAGAGCGAAAAGGAGCTTAATTCATGACCACCCCCAAAAAATCGAAAATTCCTTCGAAATCCTGAAAAAATTGAAATTTTTATATGAAAAACTTGTTTTGCTCATATCTCCTAAACTATGCGTCCTAGAGCGAAAAGGAGCTTAATTCATGACCACCCCCAAAAAATCGAAAATTCCATCCAAATCCTGAAAAAATTGAAATTTTTATACGAAAAACTTGTTTTGCTCATATCTCCTAAACTATGCGTCCTAGAGCGAAAAGGAGCTTAATTCATGACCACCCCCAAAAAATCGAAAATTCCATCCAAATCCTGAAAAAATTTAAATTTTTATATGAAAAACTTGTTTTGCTCATATCTCCTAAACTATGCGTCCTAGAGCGAAAAGGAGCTTAATTCATGACCACCCCCAAAAAATCGAAAATTCCATCCAAATCCTGAAAAAATTGAAATTTTTATATGAAAAACTTGTTTTGCTCATATCTCCTAAACTATGCGTCCTAGAGCGAAAAGGAGCTTAATTCATGACCACCCCCAAAAAATCGAAAATTCCTTCCAAATCCTGAAAAAATTTAAATTTTTATATGAAAAACTTGTTTTGCTCATATATCCTAAACTATGCGTCCTAGAGCGAAAAGGAGCTTAATTCATGACCACCCCCAAAAAATCGAAAATTCCATCCAAATCCTGAAAAAATTGAAATTTTTATATGAAAATTTTGTTTTGCTCATATCTTCTAAACTATGCGTCCTAGAGCGAAAAGGAGCTTAATTCATGACCACCCCCAAAATATCGAAAATTCCTTCGAAATCCTGAAAAAATTGAAATTTTTATATGAAAAACTTGTTTTGCTCATATCTCCTAAACTATGCGTCCTAGAGCTTAATTCATGACCACCCCCAAAAAATCGAAAATCCCATCCAAATCCTGAAAAAATTGAAATTTTTATATGAAAAACTTGTTTTGCTCATATCTCCTAAACTATGCGTCCTAGAGCGAAAAGGAGCTTAATTCATGACCACCCCCAAAAAATGGAAAATTCCATCCAAATCCTGAAAAAATTGAAATTTTTATATGAAAAACTTGTTTTGCTCATATCTCCTAAACTATGCGTCCTAGAGCGAAAAGGAGCTTAATTCATGACCACCCCCAAAAAATCGAAAATTCCTTCGAAATCCTGAAAAAATTGAAATTTTTATATGAAAAACTTGTTTTTCTCATATCTCCTAAACTATGCGTCCTAGAGCGAAAAGGAGCTTAATTCATGACCACCCCCAAAAAATCGAAAATTCCATCCAAATCCTGAAAAAATTGAAATTTTTATACGAAAAACTTGTTTTGCTCATATCTCCTAAACTATGCGTCCTAGAGCGAAAAGGAGCTTAATTCATGACCACCCCCAAAAAATCGAAAATTCCATCCAAATCCTGAAAAAATTTAAATTTTTATATGAAAAATTTGTTTTGCTCATATCTCCTAAACTATGCGTCCTAGAGCGAAAAGGAGCTTAAATCATGACCACCCCCAAAAAATCGAAAATTCCATCCAAATCCTGAAAAAATTGAAATTTTTATATGAAAAACTTGTTTTGCTCATATCTCCTAAACTATGCGTCCAGAGCGAAAAGGAGCTTAATTCATGACCACCCCCAAAAAATCGAAAATTCCATCCAAATCCTGAAAAAATTGAAATTTTTATATGAAAATTTTGTTTTGCTCATATCTCCTAAACTATGCGTCCTAGAGCGAAAAGGAGCTTAATTCATGACCACCCCCAAAAAATCGAAAATTCCTTCGAAATCCTGAAAAAATTGAAATTTTTATATGAAAAACTTGTTTTGCTCATATCTCCTAAACTATGCGTCCAGAGCGAAAAGGAGCTTAATTCATGACCACCCCCAAAAAATCGAAAATTCCATCCAAATCCTGAAAAAATTGAAATTTTTATATGAAAATTTTGTTTTGCTCATATCTCCTAAACTATGCGTCCTAGAGCGAAAAGGAGCTTAATTCATGACCACCCCCAAAAAATCGAAAATTCCTTCGAAATCCTGAAAAAATTGAAATTTTTATATGAAAAACTTGTTTTGCTCATATCTCCTAAACTATGCGTTCTAGAGCGAAAAGGAGCTTAATTCATGACCACCCCCAAAAAATCGAAAATTCCATCCAAATCCTGAAAAAATTGAAATTTTTATATGAAAAACTTGTTTTGCTCATATCTCCTAAACTATGCGTCCTAGAGCGAAAAGGAGCTTAATTCATGACCACCCCCAAAAAATCGAAAATTCCATCCAAATCCTGAAAAAATTTAAATTTTTATATGAAAAACTTGTTTTGCTCATATCTCCTAAACTATGCGTCCTAGAGCGAAAAGGAGCTTAATTCATGACCACCCCCAAAAAATCGAAAATTCCTTCCAAATCGTGAAAAAATTGAAATTTTTTTATGAAAAACTTGTTTTGCTCATATCTCCTAAACTATGCGTCCTAGAGCGAAAAGGAGCTTAATTCATGACCACCCCCAAAAAATCGAAAATTCCATCCAAATCCTGAAAAAATTTAAATTTTTATATGAAAAATTTGTTTTGCTCATATCTCCTAAACTATGCGTCCTAGAGCGAAAAGGAGCTTAATTCATGACCACCCCCAAAAAATCGAAAATTCCTTCGAAATCCTGAAAAAATTGAAATTTTTATATGAAAAACTTGTTTTGCTCATATCTCCTAAACTATGCGTCCTAGAGCGAAAAGGAGCTTAATTCATGACCACCCCCAAAAAATCGAAAATTCCATCCAAATCCTGAAAAAATTGAAATTTTTATACGAAAAACTTGTTTTGCTCATATCTCCTAAACTATGCGTCCTAGAGCGAAAAGGAGCTTAATTCATGACCACCCCCAAAAAATCGAAAATTCCATCCAAATCCTGAAAAAATTGAAATTTTTATATGAAAAACTTGTTTTGCTCATATCTCCTAAACTATGCGTCCTAGAGCGAAAAGGAGCTTAATTCATGACCACCCCCAAAAAATCGAAAATTCCATCCAAATCCTGAAAAAATTGAAATTTTTATATGAAAAACTTGTTTTGCTCATATCTCCTAAACTATGCGTCCTAGAGCGAAAAGGAGCTTAATTCATGACCACCCCCAAAAAATCGAAAATTCCTTCCAAAGCCTGAAAAAATTTAAATTTTTATATGAAAAACTTGTTTTGCTCATATATCCTAAACTATGCGTCCTAGAGCGAAAAGGAGCTTAATTCATGACCACCCCCAAAAAATCGAAAATTCCATCCAAATCCTGAAAAAATTGAAATTTTTATATGAAAAATTTGTTTTGCTCATATCTTCTAAACTATGCGTCCTAGAGCGAAAAGGAGCTTAATTCATGACCACCCCCAAAATATCGAAAATTCCTTCGAAATCCTGAAAAAATTGAAATTTTTATATGAAAAACTTGTTTTGCTCATATCTCCTAAACTATGCGTCCTAGAGCTTAATTCATGACCACCCCCAAAAAATCGAAAATCCCATCCAAATCCTGAAAAAATTGAAATTTTTATATGAAAAACTTGTTTTGCTCATATCTCCTAAACTATGCGTCCTAGAGCGAAAAGGAGCTTAATTCATGACCACCCCCAAAAAATGGAAAATTCCATCCAAATCCTGAAAAAATTAAATTTTTTATATGAAAAACTTGTTTTGCTCATATCTCCTAAACTATGCGTCCTAGAGCGAAAAGGAGCTTAATTCATGACCACCCCCAAAAAATCGAAAATTCCATCCAAATCCTGAAAAAATTGAAATTTTTATATGAAAAACTTGTTTTGCTCATATCTCCTAAACTATGCGTCCTAGAGCGAAAAGGAGCTTAATTCATGACCACCCCCAAAAAATCGAAAATTCCATCCAAATCCTGAAAAAATTTAAATTTTTATATGAAAAACTTGTTTTGCTCATATCTCCTAAACTATGCGTCCTAGAGCGAAAAGGAGCTTAATTCATGACCACCCCCAAAAAATCGAAAATTCCTTCCAAATCCTGAAAAAATTGAAATTTTTTATGAAAAACTTGTTTTGCTCATATCTCCTAAACTATGCGTCCTAGAGCGAAAAGGAGCTTAATTCATGACCACCCCCAAAAAATCGAAAATTCCATCCAAATCCTGAAAAAATTTAAATTTTTATATGAAAAATTTGTTTTGCTCATATCTCCTAAACTATGCGTCTTAGAGCGAAAAGGAGCTTAATTCATGACCACCCCCAAAAAATCGAAAATTCCTTCGAAATCCTGAAAAAATTGAAATTTTTATATGAAAAACTTGTTTTGCTCATATCTCCTAAACTATGCGTCCTAGAGCTTAATTCATGACCACCCCCAAAAAATCGAAAATTCCATCCAAATCCTGAAAAAATTGAAATTTTTATATGAAAGACTTGTTTTGCTCATATCTCCTAAACTATGCGTCCTAGAGCGAAAAGGAGCTTAATTCATGACCACCCCAAAAAAATCGAAAATTCCATCCAAATCCTGAAAAAATTGAAATTTTTATATGAAAAACTTGTTTTGCTCATATCTCCTAAACTATGCGTTCTAGAGCGAAAAGGAGCTTAATTCATGACCACCCCCAAAAAATCGAAAATTCCTTCCAAATCCTGAAAAAATTGAAATTTTTATAAGAAAAACTTGTTTTGCTCATATCTCCTAAACTATGCGTCCTAGAGCGAAAAGGAGCTTAATTCATGACCACCCCCAAAAAATCGAAAATTCCAAATCCTGAAAAAATTGAAATTTTTTTATGAAAAATTTGTTTTTCTCATATCTCCTAAACTATGCGTCCTAGAGCGAAAAGGAGCTTAATTCATGACCACCCCCAAAATATCGAAAATTCCTTCGAAATCCTGAAAAAATTGAAATTTTTATATGAAAAACTTGTTTTGCTCATATCTCCTAAACTATGCGTCCTAGAGCTTAATTCATGACCACCCCCAAAAAATCGAAAATTCCATCCAAATCCTGAAAAAATTGAAATTTTTATATGAAAAACTTGTTTTGCTCATATCTCCTAAACTATGCGTCCTAGAGCGAAAAGGAGCTTAATTCATGACCACCCCCAAAAAATCGAAAATTCCTTCCAAATCCTGAAAAAATTTAAATTTTTTTATGAAAAACTTGTTTTGCTCATATCTCCTAAACTATACGTCCTAGAGCGAAAAGGAGCTTAATTCATGACCACCCCAAAAAAATCGAAAATTCCATCCAAATCCTGAAAAAATTGAAATTTTTATATGAAAAACTTGTTTTGCTCATATCTCCTAAACTATGCGTCCTAGAGCGAAAAGGAGCTTACTTCATGACCACCCCCAAAAAATCGAAAATTCCATCCAAATCCTGAAAAAATTGAAATTTTTATATGAAAAACTTGTTTTGCTCATATCTCCTAAACTATGCGTCCTAGAGCGAAAAGGAGCTTAATTCATGACCACCCCCAAAAAATCGAAAATTCCTTCCAAATCCTGAAAAAATTGAAATTTTTTTATGAAAAACTTGTTTTGCTCATATCTCCTAAACTATGCGTCCTAGAGCGAAAAGGAGCTTAATTCATGACCACCCCCAAAAAATCGAAAATTCCTTCGAAATCCTGAAAAAATTGAAATTTTTATATGAAAAACTTGTTTTGCTCATATCTCCTAAACTATGCGTCCTAGAGCGAAAAGGAGCTTAATTCATGACCACCCCCAAAAAATCGAAAATTCCATCCAAATCCTGAAAAAATTGAAATTTTTATACGAAAAACTTGTTTTGCTCATATCTCCTAAACTATGCGTCCTAGAGCGAAAAGAAGCTTAATTCATGACCACCCCCAAAAAATCGAAAATTCCATCCAAATCCTGAAAAAATTGAAATTTTTATATGAAAAATTTGTTTTGCTCATATCTCCTAAACTATGCGTCCTAGAGCGAAAAGGAGCTTAATTCATGACCACCCCCAAAAAATCGAAAATTCCTTCGAAATCCTGAAAAAATTGAAATTTTTATATGAAAAACTTGTTTTGCTCATATCTCCTAAACTATGCGTCCTAGAGCTTAATTCATGACCACCCCCAAAAAACCGAAAATTCCATCCAAATCCTGAAAAAATTGAAATTTTTATATGAAAAACTTGTTTTGCTCATATCTCCTAAACTATGCGTTCTAGAGCGAAAAGGAGCTTAATTCATGACCACCCCCAAAAAATCGAAAATTCCATCCAAATCCTGAAAAAATTTAAATTTTTATATGAAAAGCTTGTTTTGCTCATATCTCCTAAACTATGCGTCCTAGAGCGAAAAGGAGCTTAATTCATGACCACCCCCAAAAAATCGAAAATTCCATCCAAATCCTGAAAAAATTGAAATTTTTATATGAAAAACTTGTTTTGCTCATATCTCCTAAACTATGCGTCCTAGAGCGAAAAGGAGCTTAATTCATGACCACCCCCAAAAAATCGAAAATTCCTTCCAAATCCTGAAAAAATTTAAATTTTTATATGAAAAACTTGTTTTGCTCATATCTCCTAAACTATGCGTCCTAGAGCGAAAAGGAGCTTAATTCATGACCACCCCCAAAAAATCGAAAATTCCATCCAAATCCTGAAAGAATTGAAATTTTTATATGAAAAACTTGTTTTGCTCATATCTCCTAAACTATGCGTTCTAGAGCGAAAAGGAGCTTAATTCATGACCACCCCCAAAAAATCGAAAATTCCTTCGAAATCCTGAAAAAATTGAAATTTTTATATGAAAAACTTGTTTTGCTCATATCTCCTAAACTATGCGTCCTAGAGCGAAAAGGAGCTTAATTCATGACCACCCCCAAAAAATCGAAAATTCCATCCAAATCCTGAAAAAATTGAAATTTTTATACGAAAAACTTGTTTTGCTCATATCTCCTAAACTATGCGTCCTAGAGCGAAAAGGAGCTTAATTCATGACCACCCCCAAAATATCGAAAATTCCTTTGAAATCCTGAAAAAATTGAAATTTTTATATGAAAAACTTGTTTTGCTCATATCTCCTAAACTATGCGTCCTAGAGCTTAATTCATGACCACCCCCAAAAAATCGAAAATTCCATCCAAATCCTGAAAAAATTGAAATTTTTATATGAAAAACTTGTTTTGCTCATATCTCCTAAACTATGCGTCCTAGAGCGAAAAGGAGCTTAATTCATGACCACCCCCAAAAAATCTAAAATTCCTTCCAAATCCTGAAAAAATTGAAATTTTTATATGAAAAACTTGTTTTGCTCATATCTCCTAAACTATGCGTCCTAGAGCGAAAAGGAGCTTAATTCATGACCACCCCCAAAAAATCGAAAATTCCATCCAAATCCTGAAAAAATTGAAATTTTTATATGAAAAACTTGTTTTGCTCATATCTCCTAAACTATGCGTCCTAGAGCGAAAAGGAGCTTAATTCATGACCACCCCCAAAAAATCGAAAATTCCATCCAAATCCTGAAAAAATTGAAATTTTTATACGAAAAACTTGTTTTGCTCATATCTCCTAAACTATGCGTCCTAGAGCGAAAAGGAGCTTAATTCATGACCACCCCCAAAATATCGAAAATTCCTTCGAAATCCTGAAAAAATTGAAATTTTTATATGAAAAACTTGTTTTGCTCATATCTCCTAAACTATGCGTCCTAGAGCTTAATTTTTGGGGGTGGTCCCCCAAAAAATCGAAAATTCCATCCAAATCCTGAAAAAATTGAAATTTTTATATGAAAAACTTGTTTTGCTCATATCTCCTAAACTATGCGTCCTAGAGCGAAAAGGAGCTTAATTCATGACCACCCCCAAAAAGTCTAAAATTCCTTCCAAATCCTGAAAAAATTGAAATTTTTATATGAAAAACTTGTTTTGCTCATATCTCCTAAACTATGCGTCCTAGAGCTTAATTCATGACCACCCCCAAAAAATCGAAAATTCCATCCAAATCCTTCATGACCACCCCCAAAAAATCTAAAATTCCTTCCAAATCCTGAAAAAATTGAAATTTTTATATGAAAAACTTGTTTTGCTCATATCTCCTAAACTATGCGTCCTAGAGCGAAAAGGAGCTTAATTCATGACCACCCCCTATGCGTCCTAGAGCGAAAAGGAGCTTAATTCATGACCACCCCCAAAAAATCGAAAATTCCATCCAAATCCTGAAAAAATTTAAATTTTTATATGAAAAATTTGTTTTGCTCATATCTCCTAAACTATGCGTCCTAGAGCGAAAAGGAGCTTAAATCATGACCACCCCCAAAAAATCGAAAATTCCATCCAAATCCTGAAAAAATTGAAATTTTTATATGAAAAACTTGTTTTGCTCATATCTCCTAAACTATGCGTCCAGAGCGAAAAGGAGCTTAATTCATGACCACCCCCAAAAAATCGAAAATTCCATCCAAATCCTGAAAAAATTGAAATTTTTATATGAAAATTTTGTTTTGCTCATATCTCCTAAACTATGCGTCCTAGAGCGAAAAGGAGCTTAATTCATGACCACCCCCAAAAAATCGAAAATTCCTTCGAAATCCTGAAAAAATTGAAATTTTTATATGAAAAACTTGTTTTGCTCATATCTCCTAAACTATGCGTCCAGAGCGAAAAGGAGCTTAATTCATGACCACCCCCAAAAAATCGAAAATTCCATCCAAATCCTGAAAAAATTGAAATTTTTATATGAAAATTTTGTTTTGCTCATATCTCCTAAACTATGCGTCCTAGAGCGAAAAGGAGCTTAATTCATGACCACCCCCAAAAAATCGAAAATTCCTTCGAAATCCTGAAAAAATTGAAATTTTTATATGAAAAACTTGTTTTGCTCATATCTCCTAAACTATGCGTTCTAGAGCGAAAAGGAGCTTAATTCATGACCACCCCCAAAAAATCGAAAATTCCATCCAAATCCTGAAAAAATTGAAATTTTTATATGAAAAACTTGTTTTGCTCATATCTCCTAAACTATGCGTCCTAGAGCGAAAAGGAGCTTAATTCATGACCACCCCCAAAAAATCGAAAATTCCATCCAAATCCTGAAAAAATTTAAATTTTTATATGAAAAACTTGTTTTGCTCATATCTCCTAAACTATGCGTCCTAGAGCGAAAAGGAGCTTAATTCATGACCACCCCCAAAAAATCGAAAATTCCTTCCAAATCGTGAAAAAATTGAAATTTTTTTATGAAAAACTTGTTTTGCTCATATCTCCTAAACTATGCGTCCTAGAGCGAAAAGGAGCTTAATTCATGACCACCCCCAAAAAATCGAAAATTCCATCCAAATCCTGAAAAAATTTAAATTTTTATATGAAAAATTTGTTTTGCTCATATCTCCTAAACTATGCGTCCTAGAGCGAAAAGGAGCTTAATTCATGACCACCCCCAAAAAATCGAAAATTCCTTCGAAATCCTGAAAAAATTGAAATTTTTATATGAAAAACTTGTTTTGCTCATATCTCCTAAACTATGCGTCCTAGAGCGAAAAGGAGCTTAATTCATGACCACCCCCAAAAAATCGAAAATTCCATCCAAATCCTGAAAAAATTGAAATTTTTATACGAAAAACTTGTTTTGCTCATATCTCCTAAACTATGCGTCCTAGAGCGAAAAGGAGCTTAATTCATGACCACCCCCAAAAAATCGAAAATTCCATCCAAATCCTGAAAAAATTGAAATTTTTATATGAAAAACTTGTTTTGCTCATATCTCCTAAACTATGCGTCCTAGAGCGAAAAGGAGCTTAATTCATGACCACCCCCAAAAAATCGAAAATTCCATCCAAATCCTGAAAAAATTGAAATTTTTATATGAAAAACTTGTTTTGCTCATATCTCCTAAACTATGCGTCCTAGAGCGAAAAGGAGCTTAATTCATGACCACCCCCAAAAAATCGAAAATTCCTTCCAAAGCCTGAAAAAATTTAAATTTTTATATGAAAAACTTGTTTTGCTCATATATCCTAAACTATGCGTCCTAGAGCGAAAAGGAGCTTAATTCATGACCACCCCCAAAAAATCGAAAATTCCATCCAAATCCTGAAAAAATTGAAATTTTTATATGAAAAATTTGTTTTGCTCATATCTTCTAAACTATGCGTCCTAGAGCGAAAAGGAGCTTAATTCATGACCACCCCCAAAATATCGAAAATTCCTTCGAAATCCTGAAAAAATTGAAATTTTTATATGAAAAACTTGTTTTGCTCATATCTCCTAAACTATGCGTCCTAGAGCTTAATTCATGACCACCCCCAAAAAATCGAAAATCCCATCCAAATCCTGAAAAAATTGAAATTTTTATATGAAAAACTTGTTTTGCTCATATCTCCTAAACTATGCGTCCTAGAGCGAAAAGGAGCTTAATTCATGACCACCCCCAAAAAATGGAAAATTCCATCCAAATCCTGAAAAAATTAAATTTTTTATATGAAAAACTTGTTTTGCTCATATCTCCTAAACTATGCGTCCTAGAGCGAAAAGGAGCTTAATTCATGACCACCCCCAAAAAATCGAAAATTCCATCCAAATCCTGAAAAAATTGAAATTTTTATATGAAAAACTTGTTTTGCTCATATCTCCTAAACTATGCGTCCTAGAGCGAAAAGGAGCTTAATTCATGACCACCCCCAAAAAATCGAAAATTCCATCCAAATCCTGAAAAAATTTAAATTTTTATATGAAAAACTTGTTTTGCTCATATCTCCTAAACTATGCGTCCTAGAGCGAAAAGGAGCTTAATTCATGACCACCCCCAAAAAATCGAAAATTCCTTCCAAATCCTGAAAAAATTGAAATTTTTTATGAAAAACTTGTTTTGCTCATATCTCCTAAACTATGCGTCCTAGAGCGAAAAGGAGCTTAATTCATGACCACCCCCAAAAAATCGAAAATTCCATCCAAATCCTGAAAAAATTTAAATTTTTATATGAAAAATTTGTTTTGCTCATATCTCCTAAACTATGCGTCTTAGAGCGAAAAGGAGCTTAATTCATGACCACCCCCAAAAAATCGAAAATTCCTTCGAAATCCTGAAAAAATTGAAATTTTTATATGAAAAACTTGTTTTGCTCATATCTCCTAAACTATGCGTCCTAGAGCTTAATTCATGACCACCCCCAAAAAATCGAAAATTCCATCCAAATCCTGAAAAAATTGAAATTTTTATATGAAAGACTTGTTTTGCTCATATCTCCTAAACTATGCGTCCTAGAGCGAAAAGGAGCTTAATTCATGACCACCCCAAAAAAATCGAAAATTCCATCCAAATCCTGAAAAAATTGAAATTTTTATATGAAAAACTTGTTTTGCTCATATCTCCTAAACTATGCGTTCTAGAGCGAAAAGGAGCTTAATTCATGACCACCCCCAAAAAATCGAAAATTCCTTCCAAATCCTGAAAAAATTGAAATTTTTATAAGAAAAACTTGTTTTGCTCATATCTCCTAAACTATGCGTCCTAGAGCGAAAAGGAGCTTAATTCATGACCACCCCCAAAAAATCGAAAATTCCAAATCCTGAAAAAATTGAAATTTTTTTATGAAAAATTTGTTTTTCTCATATCTCCTAAACTATGCGTCCTAGAGCGAAAAGGAGCTTAATTCATGACCACCCCCAAAATATCGAAAATTCCTTCGAAATCCTGAAAAAATTGAAATTTTTATATGAAAAACTTGTTTTGCTCATATCTCCTAAACTATGCGTCCTAGAGCTTAATTCATGACCACCCCCAAAAAATCGAAAATTCCATCCAAATCCTGAAAAAATTGAAATTTTTATATGAAAAACTTGTTTTGCTCATATCTCCTAAACTATGCGTCCTAGAGCGAAAAGGAGCTTAATTCATGACCACCCCCAAAAAATCGAAAATTCCTTCCAAATCCTGAAAAAATTTAAATTTTTTTATGAAAAACTTGTTTTGCTCATATCTCCTAAACTATACGTCCTAGAGCGAAAAGGAGCTTAATTCATGACCACCCCAAAAAAATCGAAAATTCCATCCAAATCCTGAAAAAATTGAAATTTTTATATGAAAAACTTGTTTTGCTCATATCTCCTAAACTATGCGTCCTAGAGCGAAAAGGAGCTTACTTCATGACCACCCCCAAAAAATCGAAAATTCCATCCAAATCCTGAAAAAATTGAAATTTTTATATGAAAAACTTGTTTTGCTCATATCTCCTAAACTATGCGTCCTAGAGCGAAAAGGAGCTTAATTCATGACCACCCCCAAAAAATCGAAAATTCCTTCCAAATCCTGAAAAAATTGAAATTTTTTTATGAAAAACTTGTTTTGCTCATATCTCCTAAACTATGCGTCCTAGAGCGAAAAGGAGCTTAATTCATGACCACCCCCAAAAAATCGAAAATTCCTTCGAAATCCTGAAAAAATTGAAATTTTTATATGAAAAACTTGTTTTGCTCATATCTCCTAAACTATGCGTCCTAGAGCGAAAAGGAGCTTAATTCATGACCACCCCCAAAAAATCGAAAATTCCATCCAAATCCTGAAAAAATTGAAATTTTTATACGAAAAACTTGTTTTGCTCATATCTCCTAAACTATGCGTCCTAGAGCGAAAAGAAGCTTAATTCATGACCACCCCCAAAAAATCGAAAATTCCATCCAAATCCTGAAAAAATTGAAATTTTTATATGAAAAATTTGTTTTGCTCATATCTCCTAAACTATGCGTCCTAGAGCGAAAAGGAGCTTAATTCATGACCACCCCCAAAAAATCGAAAATTCCTTCGAAATCCTGAAAAAATTGAAATTTTTATATGAAAAACTTGTTTTGCTCATATCTCCTAAACTATGCGTCCTAGAGCTTAATTCATGACCACCCCCAAAAAACCGAAAATTCCATCCAAATCCTGAAAAAATTGAAATTTTTATATGAAAAACTTGTTTTGCTCATATCTCCTAAACTATGCGTTCTAGAGCGAAAAGGAGCTTAATTCATGACCACCCCCAAAAAATCGAAAATTCCATCCAAATCCTGAAAAAATTTAAATTTTTATATGAAAAGCTTGTTTTGCTCATATCTCCTAAACTATGCGTCCTAGAGCGAAAAGGAGCTTAATTCATGACCACCCCCAAAAAATCGAAAATTCCATCCAAATCCTGAAAAAATTGAAATTTTTATATGAAAAACTTGTTTTGCTCATATCTCCTAAACTATGCGTCCTAGAGCGAAAAGGAGCTTAATTCATGACCACCCCCAAAAAATCGAAAATTCCTTCCAAATCCTGAAAAAATTTAAATTTTTATATGAAAAACTTGTTTTGCTCATATCTCCTAAACTATGCGTCCTAGAGCGAAAAGGAGCTTAATTCATGACCACCCCCAAAAAATCGAAAATTCCATCCAAATCCTGAAAGAATTGAAATTTTTATATGAAAAACTTGTTTTGCTCATATCTCCTAAACTATGCGTTCTAGAGCGAAAAGGAGCTTAATTCATGACCACCCCCAAAAAATCGAAAATTCCTTCGAAATCCTGAAAAAATTGAAATTTTTATATGAAAAACTTGTTTTGCTCATATCTCCTAAACTATGCGTCCTAGAGCGAAAAGGAGCTTAATTCATGACCACCCCCAAAAAATCGAAAATTCCATCCAAATCCTGAAAAAATTGAAATTTTTATACGAAAAACTTGTTTTGCTCATATCTCCTAAACTATGCGTCCTAGAGCGAAAAGGAGCTTAATTCATGACCACCCCCAAAATATCGAAAATTCCTTTGAAATCCTGAAAAAATTGAAATTTTTATATGAAAAACTTGTTTTGCTCATATCTCCTAAACTATGCGTCCTAGAGCTTAATTCATGACCACCCCCAAAAAATCGAAAATTCCATCCAAATCCTGAAAAAATTGAAATTTTTATATGAAAAACTTGTTTTGCTCATATCTCCTAAACTATGCGTCCTAGAGCGAAAAGGAGCTTAATTCATGACCACCCCCAAAAAATCTAAAATTCCTTCCAAATCCTGAAAAAATTGAAATTTTTATATGAAAAACTTGTTTTGCTCATATCTCCTAAACTATGCGTCCTAGAGCGAAAAGGAGCTTAATTCATGACCACCCCCAAAAAATCGAAAATTCCATCCAAATCCTGAAAAAATTGAAATTTTTATATGAAAAACTTGTTTTGCTCATATCTCCTAAACTATGCGTCCTAGAGCGAAAAGGAGCTTAATTCATGACCACCCCCAAAAAATCGAAAATTCCATCCAAATCCTGAAAAAATTGAAATTTTTATACGAAAAACTTGTTTTGCTCATATCTCCTAAACTATGCGTCCTAGAGCGAAAAGGAGCTTAATTCATGACCACCCCCAAAATATCGAAAATTCCTTCGAAATCCTGAAAAAATTGAAATTTTTATATGAAAAACTTGTTTTGCTCATATCTCCTAAACTATGCGTCCTAGAGCTTAATTTTTGGGGGTGGTCCCCCAAAAAATCGAAAATTCCATCCAAATCCTGAAAAAATTGAAATTTTTATATGAAAAACTTGTTTTGCTCATATCTCCTAAACTATGCGTCCTAGAGCGAAAAGGAGCTTAATTCATGACCACCCCCAAAAAGTCTAAAATTCCTTCCAAATCCTGAAAAAATTGAAATTTTTATATGAAAAACTTGTTTTGCTCATATCTCCTAAACTATGCGTCCTAGAGCTTAATTCATGACCACCCCCAAAAAATCGAAAATTCCATCCAAATCCTTCATGACCACCCCCAAAAAATCTAAAATTCCTTCCAAATCCTGAAAAAATTGAAATTTTTATATGAAAAACTTGTTTTGCTCATATCTCCTAAACTATGCGTCCTAGAGCGAAAAGGAGCTTAATTCATGACCACCCCCTATGCGTCCTAGAGCGAAAAGGAGCTTAATTCATGACCACCCCCAAAAAATCGAAAATTCCATCCAAATCCTGAAAAAATTGAAATTTTTATATGAAAAACTTGTTTTGCTCATATCTCCTAAACTATGCGTCCTAGAGCGAAAAGGAGCTTAATTCATGACCACCCCCAAAAAATCGAAAATTCCTTCCAAATCCTGAAAAAATTGAAATTGTTTTATGAAAAACTTGTTTTGCTCATATCTCCTAAACTATGCGTCCTAGAGCGAAAAGGAGCTTAATTCATGACCACCCCCAAAAAATCGAAAATTCCTTCGAAATCCTGAAAAAATTGAAATTTTTATATGAAAAACTTGTTTTGCTCATATCTCCTAAACTATGCGTCCTAGAGCGAAAAGGAGCTTAATTCATGACCACCCCCAAAAAATCGAAAATTCCATCCAAATCCTGAAAAAATTGAAATTTTTATACGAAAAACTTGTTTTGCTCATATCTCCTAAACTATGCGTCCTAGAGCGAAAAGGAGCTTAATTCATGACCACCCCCAAAAAATCGAAAATTCCTTCCAAATCCTGAAAAAATTGAAATTTTTTTATGAAAAACTTGTTTTGCTCATATCTCCTAAACTATGCGTCCTAGAGCGAAAAGGAGCTTAATTCATGACCACCCCCAAAAAATCGAAAATTCCTTCGAAATCCTGAAAAAATTGAAATTTTTATATGAAAAACTTGTTTTGCTCATATCTCCTAAACTATGCGTCCTAGAGCGAAAAGGAGCTTAATTCATGACCACCCCCAAAAAATCGAAAATTCCATCCAAATCCTGAAAAAATTGAAATTTTTATACGAAAAACTTGTTTTGCTCATATCTCCTAAACTATGCGTCCTAGAGCGAAAAGAAGCTTAATTCATGACCACCCCCAAAAAATCGAAAATTCCATCCAAATCCTGAAAAAATTGAAATTTTTATATGAAAAATTTGTTTTGCTCATATCTCCTAAACTATGCGTCCTAGAGCGAAAAGGAGCTTAATTCATGACCACCCCCAAAAAATCGAAAATTCCTTCGAAATCCTGAAAAAATTGAAATTTTTATATGAAAAACTTGTTTTGCTCATATCTCCTAAACTATGCGTCCTAGAGCTTAATTCATGACCACCCCCAAAAAATCGAAAATTCCATCCAAATCCTGAAAAAATTGAAATTTTTATATGAAAAACTTGTTTTGCTCATATCTCCTAAACTATGCGTTCTAGAGCGAAAAGGAGCTTAATTCATGACCACCCCCAAAAAATCGAAAATTCCATCCAAATCCTGAAAAAATTTAAATTTTTATATGAAAAGCTTGTTTTGCTCATATCTCCTAAACTATGCGTCCTAGAGCGAAAAGGAGCTTAATTCATGACCACCCCCAAAAAATCGAAAATTCCATCCAAATCCTGAAAAAATTGAAATTTTTATATGAAAAACTTGTTTTGCTCATATCTCCTAAACTATGCGTCCTAGAGCGAAAAGGAGCTTAATTCATGACCACCCCCAAAAAATCGAAAATTCCTTCCAAATCCTGAAAAAATTTAAATTTTTATATGAAAAACTTGTTTTGCTCATATCTCCTAAACTATGCGTCCTAGAGCGAAAAGGAGCTTAATTCATGACCACCCCCAAAAAATCGAAAATTCCATCCAAATCCTGAAAGAATTGAAATTTTTATATGAAAAACTTGTTTTGCTCATATCTCCTAAACTATGCGTTCTAGAGCGAAAAGGAGCTTAATTCATGACCACCCCCAAAAAATCGAAAATTCCTTCGAAATCCTGAAAAAATTGAAATTTTTATATGAAAAACTTGTTTTGCTCATATCTCCTAAACTATGCGTCCTAGAGCGAAAAGGAGCTTAATTCATGACCACCCCCAAAAAATCGAAAATTCCATCCAAATCCTGAAAAAATTGAAATTTTTATATGAAAAACTTGTTTTGCTCATATCTCCTAAACTATGCGTCCTAGAGCGAAAAGGAGCTTAATTCATGACCACCCCCAAAATATCGAAAATTCCTTCGAAATCCTGAAAAAATTGAAATTTTTATATGAAAAACTTGTTTTGCTCATATCTCCTAAACTATGCGTCCTAGAGCTTAATTCATGACCACCCCCAAAAAATCGAAAATTCCATCCAAATCCTGAAAAAATTGAAATTTTTATATGAAAAACTTGTTTTGCTCATATCTCCTAAACTATGCGTCCTAGAGCGAAAAGGAGCTTAATTCATGACCACCCCCAAAAAATCTAAAATTCCTTCCAAATCCTGAAAAAATTGAAATTTTTATATGAAAAACTTGTTTTGCTCATATCTCCTAAACTATGCGTCCTAGAGCGAAAAGGAGCTTAATTCATGACCACCCCCAAAAAATCGAAAATTCCATCCAAATCCTGAAAAAATTGAAATTTTTTCATCGAAAATTCCATCCAAATCCTGAAAAAATTGAAATTTTTATACGAAAAACTTGTTTTGCTCATATCTCCTAAACTATGCGTCCTAGAGCGAAAAGGAGCTTAATTCATGACCACCCCCAAAATATCGAAAATTCCTTCGAAATCCTGAAAAAATTGAAATTTTTATATGAAAAACTTGTTTTGCTCATATCTCCTAAACTATGCGTCCTAGAGCTTAATTTTTGGGGGTGGTCCCCCAAAAAATCGAAAATTCCATCCAAATCCTGAAAAAATTGAAATTTTTATATGAAAAACTTGTTTTGCTCATATCTCCTAAACTATGCGTCCTAGAGCGAAAAGGAGCTTAATTCATGACCACCCCCAAAAAGTCTAAAATTCCTTCCAAATCCTGAAAAAATTGAAATTTTTATATGAAAAACTTGATTTGCTCATATCTCCTAAACTATGCGTCCTAGAGCTTAATTCATGACCACCCCCAAAAAATCGAAAATTCCATCCAAATCCTTCATGACCACCCCCAAAAAATCTAAAATTCCTTCCAAATCCTGAAAAAATTGAAATTTTTATATGAAAAACTTGTTTTGCTCATATCTCCTAAACTATGCGTCCTAGAGCGAAAAGGAGCTTAATTCATGACCACCCCCTATGCGTCCTAGAGCGAAAAGGAGCTTAATTCATGAACACCCCCAAAAAATCGAAAATTCCTTCCAAATCCTGAAAAAATTGAAATTTTTATATGAAAAACTTGTTTTGCTCATATCTCCTAAACTATGCGTCCTAGAGCGAAAAGGAGCTTAATTCATGACCACCCCCAAAAAATCGAAAATTCCTTCCAAATCCTGAAAA
Source organism: Haematobia irritans (assembly GCF_050003625.1). Classification (NCBI taxonomy): domain Eukaryota; kingdom Metazoa; phylum Arthropoda; class Insecta; order Diptera; family Muscidae; genus Haematobia; species Haematobia irritans. The sequence continues at coordinate 152,895,946 of NC_134399.1, forward strand.
AATTGAAATTGTTTTATGAAAAACTTGTTTTGCTCATATCTCCTAAACTATGCGTCCTAGAGCGAAAAGGAGCTTAATTCATGACCACCCCCAAAAAATCGAAAATTCCTTCGAAATCCTGAAAAAATTGAAATTTTTATATGAAAAACTTGTTTTGCTCATATCTCCTAAACTATGCGTCCTAGAGCGAAAAGGAGCTTAATTCATGACCACCCCCAAAAAATCGAAAATTCCATCCAAATCCTGAAAAAATTGAAATTTTTATACGAAAAACTTGTTTTGCTCATATCTCCTAAACTATGCGTCCTAGAGCGAAAAGGAGCTTAATTCATGAACACCCCCAAAAAATCGAAAATTCCTTCCAAATCCTGAAAAAATTGAAATTTTTATATGAAAAACTTGTTTTGCTCATATCTCCTAAACTATGCGTCCTAGAGCGAAAAGGAGCTTAATTCATGACCACCCCCAAAAAATCGAAAATTCCTTCGAAATCCTGAAAAAATTGAAATTTTTATATGAAAAACTTGTTTTGCTCATATCTCCTAAACTATGCGTCCTAGAGCGAAAACGAGCTTAATTCATGACCACCCCTAAAAAATCGAAAATTCCATCCAAATCCTGAAAAAATTGAAATTTTTATACGAAAAACTTGTTTTGCTCATATCTCCTAAACTATGCGTCCTAGAGCGAAAAGGAGCTTAATTCATGACCACCCCCAAAAAATCGAAAATTCCATCCAAATCCTGAAAAAATTTAAATTTTTATATGAAAAATTTGTTTTGCTCATATCTCCTAAACTATGCGTCCTAGAGCGAAAAGGAGCTTAATTCATGACCACCCCCAAAAAATCGAAAATTCCTTCGAAATCCTGAAAAAATTGAAATTTTTATATGAAAAACTTGTTTTGCTCATATCTCCTAAACTATGCGTCCTAGAGCTTAATTCATGACCACCCCCAAAAAATCGAAAATTCCATCCAAATCCTGAAAAAATTGAAATTTTTATATGAAAGACTTGTTTTGCTCATATCTCCTAAACTATGCGTCCTAGAGCGAAAAGGAGCTTAATTCATGACCACCCCAAAAAAATCGAAAATTCCATCCAAATCCTGAAAAAATTGAAATTTTTATATGAAAAACTTGTTTTGCTCATATCTCCTAAACTATGCGTTCTAGAGCGAAAAGGAGCTTAATTCATGACCACCCCCAAAAAATCGAAAATTCCTTCGAAATCCTGAAAAAATTGAAATTTTTATATGAAAAACTTGTTTTGCTCATATCTCCTAAACTATGCGTCCTAGAGCTTAATTCATGACCACCCCCAAAAAATCGAAAATTCCATCCAAATCCTGAAAAAATTGAAATTTTTATATGAAAGACTTGTTTTGCTCATATCTCCTAAACTATGCGTCCTAGAGCGAAAAGGAGCTTAATTCATGACCACCCCAAAAAAATCGAAAATTCCATCCAAATCCTGAAAAAATTGAAATTTTTATATGAAAAACTTGTTTTGCTCATATCTCCTAAACTATGCGTTCTAGAGCGAAAAGGAGCTTAATTCATGACCACCCCCAAAAAATCGAAAATTCCTTCCAAATCCTGAAAAAATTGAAATTTTTATAAGAAAAACTTGTTTTGCTCATATCTCCTAAACTATGCGTCCTAGAGCGAAAAGGAGCTTAATTCATGACCACCCCCAAAAAATCGAAAATTCCATCCAAATCCTGAAAAAATTGAAATTTTTATATGAAAAATTTGTTTTGCTCATATCTCCTAAACTATGCGTCCTAGAGCGAAAAGGAGCTTAATTCATGACCACCCCCAAAATATCGAAAATTCCTTCGAAATCCTGAAAAAATTGAAATTTTTATATGAAAAACTTGTTTTGCTCATATCTCCTAAACTATGCGTCCTAGAGCTTAATTCATGACCACCCCCAAAAAATCGAAAATTCCATCCAAATCCTGAAAAAATTGAAATTTTTATATGAAAAACTTGTTTTGCTCATATCTCCTAAACTATGCGTCCTAGAGCGAAAAGGAGCTTAATTCATGACCACCCCCAAAAAATCGAAAATTCCTTCCAAATCCTGAAAAAATTTAAATTTTTTTATGAAAAACTTGTTTTGCTCATATCTCCTAAACTATACGTCCTAGAGCGAAAAGGAGCTTAATTCATAACCACCCCAAAAAAATCGAAAATTCCATCCAAATCCTGAAAAAATTGAAATTTTTATATGAAAAACTTGTTTTGCTCATATCTCCTAAACTATGCGTCCTAGAGCGAAAAGGAGCTTAATTCATGACCACCCCCAAAAAATCGAAAATTCCATCCAAATCCTGAAAAAATTGAAATTTTTATATGAAAAACTTGTTTTGCTCATATCTCCTAAACTATGCGTCCTAGAGCGAAAAGGAGCTTAATTCATGACCACCCCCAAAAAATCGAAAATTCCTTCCAAATCCTGAAAAAATTGAAATTTTTTTATGAAAAACTTGTTTTGCTCATATCTCCTAAACTATGCGTCCTAGAGCGAAAAGGAGCTTAATTCATGACCACCCCCAAAAAATCGAAAATTCCTTCGAAATCCTGAAAAAATTGAAATTTTTATATGAAAAACTTGTTTTGCTCATATCTCCTAAACTATGCGTCCTAGAGCGAAAAGGAGCTTAATTCATGAACACCCCCAAAAAATCGAAAATTCCATCCAAATCCTGAAAAAATTGAAATTTTTATACGAAAAACTTGTTTTGCTCATATCTCCTAAACTATGCGTCCTAGAGCGAAAAGGAGCTTAATTCATGACCACCCCCAAAAAATCGAAAATTCCATCCAAATCCTGAAAAAATTGAAATTTTTATATGAAAAATTTGTTTTGCTCATATCTCCTAAACTATGCGTCCTAGAGCGAAAAGGAGCTTAATTCATGACCACCCCCAGAAAATAGAAAATTCCTTCGAAATCCTGAAAAAATTGAAATTTTTATATGAAAAACTTGTTTTGCTCATATCTCCTAAACTATGCGTCCTAGAGCTTAATTCATGACCACCCCCAAAAAATCGAAAATTCCTTCCAAATCCTAAAAAAATTGAAATTTTTATATGAAAAACTTGTTTTGCTCATATCTCCTAAACTATGCGTTCTAGAGCGAAAAGGAGCTTAATTCATGACCACCCCCAAAAAATCGAAAATTCCATCCAAATCCTGAAAAAATTGAAATTTTTATATGAAAAGGTTGTTTTGCTCATATCTCCTAAACTATGCGTTCTAGAGCGAAAAGGAGCTTAATTCATGACCACCCCCAAAAAATCGAAAATTCCATCCAAATCCTGAAAAAATTGAAATTTTTATATGAAAAACTTGTTTTGCTCATATCTCCTAAACTATGCGTCCTAGAGCGAAAAGGAGCTTAATTCATGACCACCCCCAAAAAATCGAAAATTCCATCCAAATCCTGAAAAAATTGAAATTTTTATATGAAAAACTTGTTTTGCTCATATCTCCTAAACTATGCGTCCTAGAGCGAAAAGGAGCTTAATTCATGACCACCCCCAACAAATCGAAAATTCCTTCCAAATCCTGAAAAAATTTAAATTTTTATATGAAAAACTTGTTTTGCTCATATCTCCTAAACTATGCGTCCTAGAGCGAAAAGGAGCTTAATTCATGACCACCCCCAAAAAATCGAAAATTCCATCCAAATCCTGAAAGAATTGAAATTTTTATATGAAAAACTTGTTTTGCTCATATCTCCTAAACTATGCGTTCTAGAGCGAAAAGGAGCTTAATTCATGACCACCCCCAAAAAATCGAAAAATCCTTCGAAATCCTGAAAAAATTGAAATTTTTATATGAAAAACTTGTTTTGTTCATATCTCCTAAACTATGCGTCCTAGAGCGAAAAGGAGCTTAATTCATGACCACCCCCAAAAAATCGAAAATTCCATCCAAATCCTGAAAAAATTGAAATTTTTATACGAAAAACTTGTTTTGCTCATATCTCCTAAACTATGCGTCCTAGAGCGAAAAGGAGCTTAATTCATGACCACCCCCAAAAAATCGAAAATTCCTTCGAAATCCTGAAAAAATTGAAATTTTTATATGAAAAACTTGTTTTGCTCATATCTCCTAAACTATGCGTCCTAGAGCTTAATTCATGACCACCCCCAAAAAATCGAAAATTCCATCCAAATCCTGCAAAAATTGAAATTTTTATATGAAAAACTTGTTTTGCTCATATCTCCTAAACTATGCGTCCTAGAGCGAAAAGGAGCTTAATTCATGACCACCCCCAAAAAATCTAAAATTCCTTCCAAATCCTGAAAAAATTGAAATTTTTATATGAAAAACTTGTTTTGCTCATATCTCCTAAACTATGCGTCCTAGAGCGAAAAGGAGCTTAATTCATGACCACCCCCAAAAAATCGAAAATTCCATCCAAATCCTGAAAAAATTGAAATTTTTATATGAAAAACTTGTTTTGCTCATATCTCCTAAACTATGCGTCCTAGAGCGAAAAGGAGCTTAATTCATGACCACCCCCAAAAAATCTAAAATTCCTCCAAATCCTGAAAAAATTGAAATTTTTATATGAAAAACTTGTTTTGCTCATATCTCCTAAACTATGCGTCCTAGAGCGAAAAGGAGCTTAATTCATGACCACCCCCAAAAAATCGAAAATTCCATCCAAATCCTGAAAAAATTGAAATTTTTATATGAAAAACTTGTTTTGCTCATATCTCCTAAACTATGCGTCCTAGAGCGAAAAGGAGCTTAATTCATGACCACCCCCAAAAAATCGAAAATTCCATCCAAATCCTGAAAAAATTGAAATTTTTATATGAAAAACTTGTTTTGCTCATATCTCCTAAGCTATGCGTCCTAGAGCGAAAAGGAGCTTAATTCATGACCACCCCCAAAAAATCGAAAATTCCTTCCAAATCCTGAAAAAATTGAAATTTTTTGATGAAAAACTTGTTTTGCTCATATCTCCTAAACTATGCGTCCTAGAGCGAAAAGGAGCTTAATTCATGACCACCCCCAAAAAATCGAAAATTCCTTCGAAATTCTGAAAAAATTGAAATTTTTATATGAAAAACTTGTTTTGCTCATATCTCCTAAACTATGCGTCCTAGAGCGAAAAGGAGCTTAATTCATGACCACCCCCAAAATATCGAAAATTCCATCCAAATCCTGAAAAATTGAAATTTTTATACGAAAAACTTGTTTTGCTCATATCTCCTAAACTATGCGTCCTAGAGCTTAATTCATGACCACCCCCAAAAAATCGAAAATTCCATCCAAATCCTGAAAAAATTGAAATTTTTATATGAAAAACTTGTTTTGCTCATATCTCCTAAACTATGCGTCCTAGAGCGAAAAGGAGCTTAATTCATGACCACCCCCAAAAAATCTAAAATTCCTTCCAAATCCTGAAAAAATTGAAATTTTTATATGAAAAACTTGTTTTGCTCATATCTCCTAAACTATGCGTCCTAGAGCGAAAAGGAGCTTAATTCATGACCACCCCCAAAAAATCGAAAATTCCATCCAAATCCTGAAAAAAGTGAAATTTTTATATGAAAAACTTGTTTTGCTCATATCTCCTAAACTATGCGTCCTAGAGCGAAAAGGAGCTTAATTCATGACCACCCCCAAAAAATCGAAAATTCCATCCAAATCCTGAAAAAATTTAAATTTTTATATGAAAAACTTGTTTTGCTCATATCTCCTAAACTATGCGTCCTAGAGCGAAAAGGAGCTTAATTCATGACCACCCCCAAAAAATCGAAAATTCCATCCAAATCCTGAAAAAATTTAAATTTTTATATGAAAAACTTGTTTTGCTCATATCTCCTAAACTATGCGTCCTAGAGCGAAAAGGAGCTTAATTCATGACCACCCCCAAAAAATCGAAAATTCCTTCGAAATCCTGAAAACATTGAAATTTTTATATGAAAAACTTGTTTTGCTCATATCTCCTAAACTATGCGTCCTAGAGCGAAAAGGAGCTTAATTCATGACCACCCCCAAAAAATCGAAAATTCCTTCCAAATCCTGAAAAAATTGAAATTTTTTTATGAAAAACTTGTTTTGCTCATATCTCCTAAACTATGCGTCCTAGAGCGAAAAGGAGCTTAATTCATGACCACCCCCAAAAAATCGAAAATTCCTTCGAAATCCTGAAAAAATTGAAATTTTTATATGAAAAACTTGTTTTGCTCATATCTCCTAAACTATGCGTCCTAGAGCGAAAAGGAGCTTAATTCATGACCATCCCCAAAAAATCGAAAATTCCATCCAAATCCTGAAAAAATTGAAATTTTTATACGAAAAACTTGTTTTGCTCATATCTCCTAAACTATGCGTCCTAGAGCGAAAAGGAGCTTAATTCATGACCACCCCCAAAAAATCGAAAATTCCATCCAAATCCTGAAAAAATTGAAATTTTTATATGAAAAACTTGTTTTGCTCATATCTCCTAAACTATGCGTCCTAGAGCGAAAAGGAGCTTAATTCATGACCACCCCCAAAAAATTGAAAATTCCATCCAAATCCTGAAAAAATTGAAATTTTTATATGAAAAATTTGTTTTGCTCATATCTCCTAAACTATGCGTAATAGAGCGAAGAGGAGCTTAATTCATGACCACCCCCAAAAAGTCGAAAATTCCATCCAAATCCTGAAAAAATTGAAATTTTTATACGAAAAACTTGTTTTGCTCATATCTCCTAAACTATGCGTCCTAGAGCGAAAAGGAGCTTAATTCATGACCACCCCCAAAAAATCGAAAATTCCATCCAAATCCTGAAAAAATTTAAATTTTTATATGAAAAATTTGTTTTGCTCATATCTCCTAAACTATGCGTCCTAGAGCGAAAAGGAGCTTAATTCATGACCACCCCCAAAAAATCGAAAATTCCATCCAAATCCTGAAAAAATTGAAATTTTTATATGAAAAACTTGTTTTGCTCATATCTCCTAAGCTATGCGTCCTAGAGCGAAAAGGAGCTTAATTCATGACCACCCCCAAAAAATCGAAAATTCCTTCCAAATCCTGAAAAAATTGAAATTTTTTGATGAAAAACTTGTTTTGCTCATATCTCCTAAACTATGCGTCCTAGAGCGAAAAGGAGCTTAATTCATGACCACCCCCAAAAAATCGAAAATTCCTTCGAAATTCTGAAAAAATTGAAATTTTTATATGAAAAACTTGTTTTGCTCATATCTCCTAAACTATGCGTCCTAGAGCGAAAAGGAGCTTAATTCATGACCACCCCCAAAATATCGAAAATTCCATCCAAATCCTGAAAAATTGAAATTTTTATACGAAAAACTTGTTTTGCTCATATCTCCTAAACTATGCGTCCTAGAGCTTAATTCATGACCACCCCCAAAAAATCGAAAATTCCATCCAAATCCTGAAAAAATTGAAATTTTTATATGAAAAACTTGTTTTGCTCATATCTCCTAAACTATGCGTCCTAGAGCGAAAAGGAGCTTAATTCATGACCACCCCCAAAAAATCTAAAATTCCTTCCAAATCCTGAAAAAATTGAAATTTTTATATGAAAAACTTGTTTTGCTCATATCTCCTAAACTATGCGTCCTAGAGCGAAAAGGAGCTTAATTCATGACCACCCCCAAAAAATCGAAAATTCCATCCAAATCCTGAAAAAAGTGAAATTTTTATATGAAAAACTTGTTTTGCTCATATCTCCTAAACTATGCGTCCTAGAGCGAAAAGGAGCTTAATTCATGACCACCCCCAAAAAATCGAAAATTCCATCCAAATCCTGAAAAAATTTAAATTTTTATATGAAAAACTTGTTTTGCTCATATCTCCTAAACTATGCGTCCTAGAGCGAAAAGGAGCTTAATTCATGACCACCCCCAAAAAATCGAAAATTCCATCCAAATCCTGAAAAAATTTAAATTTTTATATGAAAAACTTGTTTTGCTCATATCTCCTAAACTATGCGTCCTAGAGCGAAAAGGAGCTTAATTCATGACCACCCCCAAAAAATCGAAAATTCCTTCGAAATCCTGAAAACATTGAAATTTTTATATGAAAAACTTGTTTTGCTCATATCTCCTAAACTATGCGTCCTAGAGCGAAAAGGAGCTTAATTCATGACCACCCCCAAAAAATCGAAAATTCCTTCCAAATCCTGAAAAAATTGAAATTTTTTTATGAAAAACTTGTTTTGCTCATATCTCCTAAACTATGCGTCCTAGAGCGAAAAGGAGCTTAATTCATGACCACCCCCAAAAAATCGAAAATTCCTTCGAAATCCTGAAAAAATTGAAATTTTTATATGAAAAACTTGTTTTGCTCATATCTCCTAAACTATGCGTCCTAGAGCGAAAAGGAGCTTAATTCATGACCATCCCCAAAAAATCGAAAATTCCATCCAAATCCTGAAAAAATTGAAATTTTTATACGAAAAACTTGTTTTGCTCATATCTCCTAAACTATGCGTCCTAGAGCGAAAAGGAGCTTAATTCATGACCACCCCCAAAAAATCGAAAATTCCATCCAAATCCTGAAAAAATTGAAATTTTTATATGAAAAACTTGTTTTGCTCATATCTCCTAAACTATGCGTCCTAGAGCGAAAAGGAGCTTAATTCATGACCACCCCCAAAAAATTGAAAATTCCATCCAAATCCTGAAAAAATTGAAATTTTTATATGAAAAATTTGTTTTGCTCATATCTCCTAAACTATGCGTAATAGAGCGAAGAGGAGCTTAATTCATGACCACCCCCAAAAAGTCGAAAATTCCATCCAAATCCTGAAAAAATTGAAATTTTTATACGAAAAACTTGTTTTGCTCATATCTCCTAAACTATGCGTCCTAGAGCGAAAAGGAGCTTAATTCATGACCACCCCCAAAAAATCGAAAATTCCATCCAAATCCTGAAAAAATTTAAATTTTTATATGAAAAATTTGTTTTGCTCATATCTCCTAAACTATGCGTCCTAGAGCGAAAAGGAGCTTAATTCATGACCACCCCCAAAAAATCGAAAATTCCATCCAAATCCTGAAAAAATTGAAATTTTTATATGAAAAACTTGTTTTGCTCATATCTCCTAAACTATGCGTCCTAGAGCGAAAAGGAGCTTAATTCATGACCACCCCCAAAAAATCGAAAATTCCATCCAAATTCTGAAAAAATTGAAATTTTTATATGAAAAACTTGTTTTGCTCATATCTCCTAAACTATGCGTCCTAGAGCGAAAAGGAGCTTAATTCATGACCACCACCAAAAAATCGAAAATTCCTTCCAAATCCTGAAAAAATTGAAATTTTTATATGAAAAACTTGTTTTGCTCATATCTCCTAAACTATGCGTCCTAGAGCGAAAAGGAGCTTAATTCATGACCACCCCCAAAAAATCGAAAATTCCTTCGAAATCCTGAAAAAAAATGAAATTTTTATATGAAAAACTTGTTTTACTCATATCTCCTAAACTATGCGTCCTAGAGCGAAAAGGAGCTTAATTCATGACCACCCCCAAAAAATCGAAAATTCCATCCAAATCCTGAAAAAATTTAAATTTTTATACGAAAAACTTGTTGTGCTCATATCTCCTAAACTATGCGTCCTAGAGCGAAAAGGAGCTTAATTCATGACCACCCCCAAAAAATCGAAAATTCCATCAAAATCCTGAAAAAATTTAAATTTTTATATGAAAAAAAAATCGAAAATTCCTTCGAAATCCTGAAAAAATTTAAATTTTTATATGAAAAACTTGTTTTGCTCATATCTCCTAAACTATGCGTCCTAGAGCGAAAAGGAGCTTAATTCATGACCACCACCAAAAAATCGAAAATTCCTTCCAAATCCTGAAAAAATTGAAATTTTTATATGAAAAACTTGTTTTGCTCATATCTCCTAAACTATGCGTCCTAGAGCGAAAAGGAGCTTAATTCATGACCACCCCCAAAAAATCGAAAATTCCTTCGAAATCCTGAAAAAAAATGAAATTTTTATATGAAAAACTTGTTTTACTCATATCTCCTAAACTATGCGTCCTAGAGCGAAAAGGAGCTTAATTCATGACCACCCCCAAAAAATCGAAAATTCCTTCGAAATCCTGAAAAAAAATGAAATTTTTATATGAAAAACTTGTTTTACTCATATCTCCTAAACTATGCGTCCTAGAGCGAAAAGGAGCTTAATTCATGACCACCCCCAAAAAATCGAAAATTCCTTCCAAATCCTGAAAAAATTGAAATTTTTTTATGAAAAACTTGTTTTGCTCATATCTCCTAAACTATGCGTCCTAGAGCGAAAAGGAGCTTAATTCATGACCACCCCCAAAAAATCGAAAATTCCTTCGAAATCCTGAAAAAATTGAAATTTTTATATGAAAAACTTGTTTTGCTCATATCTCCTAAACTATGCGTCCTAGAGCGAAAAGGAGCTTAATTCATGACCATCCCCAAAAAATCGAAAATTCCATCCAACTCCTGAAAAAATTGAAATTTTTATACGAAAAACTTGTTTTGCTCATATCTCCTAAACTATGCGCCCTAGACCGAAAAGGAGCTTAATTCATGACCACCCCCCAAAAAATCGAAAATTCCATCCAAATCCTGAAAAAATTGAAATTTTTATATGAAAAACTTGTTTTGCTCATATCTCCTAAACTATGCGTCCTAGAGCGAAAAGGAGCTTAATTCATGACCACCCCCAAAAAATCGAAAATTCCATCCAAATCCTGAAAAAATTGAAATTTTTATACGAAAAACTTGTTTTGCTCATATCTCCTAAACTATGCGTCCTAGAGCGAAAAGGAGCTTAATTCATGACCACCCCCAAAAAAATCGAAAATTCCATCCAAATCCTGAAAAAATTGAAATTTTTATACGAAAAACTTGTTTTGCTCATATCTCCTAAACTATGCGTCCTAGAGCGAAAAGGAGCTTAATTCATGACCACCCGCAAAAAATCGAAAATTCCATCCAAATCCTGAAAAAATTTAAATTTTTATATGAAAAATTTGTTTTGCTCATATCTCCTAAACTATGCGTCCTAGAGCGAAAAGGAGCTTAATTCATGACCACCCCCAAAAAATCGAAAATTCCATCCAAATCCTGAAAAAATTTAAATTTTTATATGAAAAACTTGTTTTGCTCATATCTCCTAAACTATGCGTCCTAGAGCGAAAAGGAGCTTAATTCATGACCACCCCCAAAAAATCGAAAATTCCATCCAAATCCTGAAAAAATTGAAATTTTTATATGAAAAACTTGTTTTGCTCATATCTCCTAAACTATGCATCCTAGAGCGAAAAGGAGCTTAATTCATGACCACCCCCAAAAAATCGAAAATTCCATCCAAATGCTGAAAAAATTTAAATTTTTATATGAAAAACTTGTTTTGCTCATATCTCCTAAACTATGCGTCCTAGAGCGAAAAGGAGCTTAATTCATGACCATCCCCAAAAAATCGAAAATTCCATCCAAATTCTGAAAAAATTGAAATTTTTATATGAAAAACTTGTTTTGCTCATATCTCCTAAACTATGCGTCCTAGAGCGAAAAGGAGCTTAATTCAGGACCACCACCAAAAAATCGAAAATTCCTTCCAAATCCTGAAAAAATTGAAATTTTTATATGAAAAACTTGTTTTGCTCATATCTCCTAAACTATGCGTCCTAGAGCGAAAAGGAGCTTAATTCATGACCACCCCCAAAAAATCGAAAATTCCTTCGAAATCCTGAAAAAAAATGAAATTTTTATATGAAAAACTTGTTTTACTCATATCTCCTAAACTATGCGTCCTAGAGCGAAAAGGAGCTTAATTCATGACCACCCCCAAAAAATCGAAAATTCCATCCAAATCCTGAAAAAATTTGAATTTTTATACGAAAAACTTGTTGTGCTCATATCTCCTAAACTATGCGTCCTAGAGCGAAAAGGAGCTTAATTCATGACCACCCCCAAAAAATCGAAAATTCCATCCAAATCCTGAAAAAATTTAAATTTTTATATGAAAAAAAAATCGAAAATTCCTTCGAAATCCTGAAAAAATTTAAATTTTTATATGAAAAACTTGTTTTGCTCATATCTCCTAAACTATGCGTCCTAGAGCGAAAAGGAGCTTAATTCATGACCACCCCCAAAAAATCGAAAATTCCTTCCAAATCCTGAAAAAATTGAAATTTTTTTATGAAAAACTTGTTTTGCTCATATCTCCTAAACTATGCGTCCTAGAGCGAAAAGGAGCTTAATTCATGACCACCCCCAAAAAATCGAAAATTCCTTCGAAATCCTGAAAAAATTGAAATTTTTATATGAAAAACTTGTTTTGCTCATATCTCCTAAACTATGCGTCCTAGAGCGAAAAGGAGCTTAATTCATGACCATCCCCAAAAAATCGAAAATTCCATCCAACTCCTGAAAAAATTGAAATTTTTATACGAAAAACTTGTTTTGCTCATATCTCCTAAACTATGCGCCCTAGACCGAAAAGGAGCTTAATTCATGACCACCCCCCAAAAAATCGAAAATTCCATCCAAATCCTGAAAAAATTGAAATTTTTATATGAAAAACTTGTTTTGCTCATATCTCCTAAACTATGCGTCCTAGAGCGAAAAGGAGCTTAATTCATGACCACCCCCAAAAAATCGAAAATTCCATCCAAATCCTGAAAAAATTGAAATTTTTATACGAAAAACTTGTTTTGCTCATATCTCCTAAACTATGCGTCCTAGAGCGAAAAGGAGCTTAATTCATGACCACCCCCAAAAAATCGAAAATTCCATCCAAATCCTGAAAAAATTGAAATTTTTATACGAAAAACTTGTTTTGCTCATATCTCCTAAACTATGCGTCCTAGAGCGAAAAGGAGCTTAATTCATGACCACTCCCAAAAAATCGAAAATTCCATCCAAATCCTGAAAAAATTTAAATTTTTATATGAAAAATTTGTTTTGCTCATATCTCCTAAACTATGCGTCCTAGAGCGAAAAGGAGCTTAATTCATGACCACCCCCAAAAAATCGAAAATTCCATCCAAATCCTGAAAAAATTTAAATTTTTATATGAAAAACTTGTTTTGCTCATATCTCCTAAACTATGCGTCCTAGAGCGAAAAGGAGCTTAATTCATGACCACCCCCAAAAAATCGAAAATTCCATCCAAATCCTGAAAAAATTGAAATTTTTATATGAAAAACTTGTTTTGCTCATATCTCCTAAACTATGCATCCTAGAGCGAAAAGGAGCTTAATTCATGACCACCCCCAAAAAATCGAAAATTCCATCCAAATGCTGAAAAAATTTAAATTTTTATATGAAAAACTTGTTTTGCTCATATCTCCTAAACTATGCGTCCTAGAGCGAAAAGGAGCTTAATTCATGACCACCCCCAAAAAATCGAAAATTCCATCCAAATTCTGAAAAAATTGAAATTTTTATATGAAAAACTTGTTTTGCTCATATCTCCTAAACTATGCGTCCTAGAGCGAAAAGGAGCTTAATTCAGGACCACCACCAAAAAATCGAAAATTCCTTCCAAATCCTGAAAAAATTGAAATTTTTATATGAAAAACTTGTTTTGCTCATATCTCCTAAACTATGCGTCCTAGAGCGAAAAGGAGCTTAATTCATGACCACCCCCAAAAAATCGAAAATTCCTTCGAAATCCTGAAAAAAAATGAAATTTTTATATGAAAAACTTGTTTTACTCATATCTCCTAAACTATGCGTCCTAGAGCGAAAAGGAGCTTAATTCATGACCACCCCCAAAAAATCGAAAATTCCATCCAAATCCTGAAAAAATTTAAATTTTTATACGAAAAACTTGTTTTGCTCATATCTCCTAAACTATGCGTCCTAGAGCGAAAAGGAGCTTAATTCATGACCACCCCCAAAAAATCGAAAATTCCATCCAAATCCTGAAAAAATTTAAATTTTTATATGAAAAAAAAATCGAAAATTCCTTCGAAATCCTGAAAAAATTGAAATTTTTATATGAAAAACTTGTTTTGCTCATATCTCCTAAACTATGCGTCCTAGAGCGAAAAGGAGCTTAATTCATGACCATCCCCAAAAAATCGAAAATTCCATCCAACTCCTGAAAAAATTGAAATTTTTATACGAAAAACTTGTTTTGCTCATATCTCCTAAACTATGCGCCCTAGAGCGAAAAGGAGCTTAATTCATGACCACCCCCAAAAAATCGAAAATTCCATCCAAATCCTGAAAAAATTTAAATTTTTATATGAAAAACTTGTTTTGCTCATATCTCCTAAACTATGCGTCCTAGAGCGAAAAGGAGCTTAATTCATGACCACCCCCAAAAAATCGAAAATTCCATCCAAATCCTGAAAAAATTGAAATTTTTATACGAAAAACTTGTTTTGCTCATATCTCCTAAACTATGCGTCCTAGAGCGAAAAGGAGCTTAATTCATGACCACCCCCAAAAAATCGAAAATTCCATCCAAATCCTGAAAAAATTGAAATTTTTATATGAAAAACTTGTTTTGCTCATATCTCCTAAACTATGCGTCCTAGAGCGAAGAGGAGCTTAATTCATGACCACCCCCAAAAAATCGAAAATTCCATCCAAATCCTGAAAAAATTGAATTTTTTATACGAAAAACTTGTTTTGCTCATATCTCCTAAACTATGCGTCCTAGAGCGAAAAGGAGCTTAATTCATGACCACCCCCAAAAATGGAAAATTCCATCCAAATCCTGAAAAAATTTAAATTTTTATATGAAAAATTTGTTTTGCTCATATCTCCTAAACTATGCGTCCTAGAGCTAAAAGGAGCTTAATTCATGACCACCCCCAAAAAATCGAAAATTCCATCCAAATCCTGAAAAAATTGAAATTTTTATATGAAAAACTTGTTTTGCTCATATCTCCTAAACTATGCATCCTAGAGCGAAAAGGAGCTTAATTCATGACCACCCCCAAAAAATCGAAAATTCCATCCAAATCCTGAAAAAATTTAAATTTTTATATGAAAAACTTGTTTTGCTCATATCTCCTAAACTATGCGTCCTAGAGCGAAAAGGAGCTTAATTCATGACCACCCCCAAAAAATCGAAAATTCCATCCAAATTCTGAAAAAATTGAAATTTTTATATGAAAAACTTGTTTTGCTCATATCTCCTAAACTATGCGTCCTCGAGCGAAAAGGAGCTTAATTCATGACCACCACCAAAAAATCGAAAATTCCTTCCAAATCCTGAAAATATTGAAATTTTTATATGAAAAACTTGTTTTGCTCATATCTCCTAAACTATGCGTCCTAGAGCGAAAAGGAGCTTAATTCATGACCACCCCCAAAAAATCGAAAATTCCTTCAAAATCCTGAAAAAAATGAAATTTTTATATGAAAAACTTGTTTTACTCATATCTCCTAAACTATGCGTCCTAGAGCGAAAAGGAGCTTAATTCATGACCACCCCCAAAAAATCGAAAATTCCATCCAAATCCTGAAAAAATTGAAATTTTTATATGAAAAACTTGTTTTGCTCATATCTCCTAAACTATGCGTTCTAGAGCGAAAAGGAGCTTAATTCATGACCACCCCCACAAAATCGAAAATTCCATCCAAATCCTGAAAAAATTGAAATTTTTATATGAAAAACTTGTTTTGCTCATATCTCCTAAACTATGCGTTCTAGAGCGAAAAGGAGCTTAATTCATGACCACCCCCAAAAAATCGAAAATTCCATCCAAATCCTGAAAAAATTTAAATTTTTATATGAAAAAAAATCGAAAATTCCTTCGAAATCCTAAAAAAATTGAAATTTTTATATGAAAAACTTGTTTTGCTCATATCTCCTAAACTATGCGTCCTAGAGCGAAAAGGAGCTTAATTCATGACCATCCCCAAAAAATCGAAAATTCCATCCAACTCCTGAAAAAATTGAAATTTTTATACGAAAAACTTGTTTTGCTCATATCTCCTAAACTATGCGTCCTAGAGCGAAGAGGAGCTTAATTCATGACCACCCCCAAAAAATCGAAAATTCCATCCAAATCCTGAAAAAAATGAAATTTTTATACGAAAAACTTGTTTTGCTCATATCTCCTAAACTATGCGTCCTAGAGCGAAAAGGAGCTTAATTCATGACCACCCCCAAAAAATGGAAAATTCCATCCAAATCCTGAAAAAATTCAAATTTTTATATGAAAAATTTGTTTTGCTCATATCTCCTAAACTATGCGTCCTAGAGCGAAAAGGAGCTTAATTCATGACCACCCCCAAAAAATCGAAAATTCCATCCAAATCCTGAAAAAATTGAAATTTTTATATGAAAAACTTGTTTTGCTCATATCTCCTAAACTATGCATCCTAGAGCGAAAAGGAGCTTAATTCATGACCACCCCCAAAAAATCGAAAATTCCATCCAAATCCTGAAAAAATTTAAATTTTTATATGAAAAACTTGTTTTGCTCATATCTCCTAAACTATGCGTCCTAGAGCGAAAAGGAGCTTAATTCATGACCACCCCCAAAAAATCGAAAATTCCATCCAAATTCTGAAAAAATTGAAATTTTTATATGAAAAACTTGTTTTGCTCATATCTCCTAAACTATGCGTCCTCGAGCGAAAAGGAGCTTAATTCATGACCACCACCAAAAAATCGAAAATTCCTTCCAAATCCTGAAAAAATTGAAATTTTTATATGAAAAACTTGTTTTGCTCATATCTCCTTAACTATGCGTCCTAGAGCGAAAAGGAGCTTAATTCATGACCACCCCCAAAAAATCGAAAATTCCTTCAAAATCCTGAAAAAAATGAAATTTTTATATGAAAAACTTGTTTTACTCATATCTCCTAAACTATGCGTCCTAGAGCGAAAAGGAGCTTAATTCATGACCACCCCCAAAAAATCGAAAATTCCATCCAAATCCTGAAAAAATTAAAATTTTTATATGAAAAATTTGTTTTGCTCATATCTCCTAAACTATGCGTCCTAGAGCGAAAAGGAGCTTAATTCATGACCACCCCCAAAAAATCGAAAACTCCATCCAAATCCTGAAAAAATTGAAATTTTTATATGAAAAACTTATTTATTTATTTATTTACATATTTAGATTATAATTAAAATTACAAACTAAATTAATTAGGGCTATGGCAACGGCGGCCTTAAGCACAATGGAACATAAAAAGTCATTTAAACTTAACTAAATAGAATGCATCAAATTTGTTTGTCTAAGGAATTCAAGAAGTTTCCGTGTGTTATCATTGTCTTCATAATTTAAAACCAATGAAGGTTTCTGAGAGGTAAATATTTCAGTTCTAATTTTGTGGAGATTTGGGCATATATCCAATATATGCTCAACATCAACATCTTCCACATGACAAAGAGGGCAATCGGTCGGGTTATTTCTATCCATGTATTTTTGATGTGTGATCAACGTATGTCCGAGTCTTAGTCGTACGATTTTGGTCATTTCGTATCTGTCAATATTAGCATGGGCAAGTTTCTTAATTGTATTTTTCTTAACGTTTACCATTTTGTACCATTCTGTGGTATTATTCAGTCCAAAGTGAACTTTCTCTCTAAGTTTGGAATTTAATAACCGGTTGATATCTCTTGTATTAAAGTTTTGTATCATTGATACTGGCGATGATTTGGCACTACGTGCCATAGAATCCGCATATTCATTTCCGATTATTCCCACATGACCGGGAATCCACATAATTTTTATATTTGGATAATGATCAATCAATTCTCCTCTAATATGGGATGGATAGTAATCACGATTGTTGATATTCTTGATTGCATCAATGGCTGATAAAGAATCCGTGCAAATTATGTGTTTCTCATCTATGCCTTTAATGTATTGTATGGCTTTAAAAATAATAACGTAATAATGATGTGGTAATGGTACTGTCAATTTTAGTCACGCTGAATGCGGTACTAAATTCATCCTTTGATCCGTCCGTGTATAAAAATTTATATTCTTGCAGTTTGTTTTGTATTTCTTTAAAATTCTGTTGATATATTTCTTGCGGTGTATTGTCCTTTCTGTGTAAACATAATGATTCTATTATAGAATCCTGTAAATGCCATGGGGGATTTTTGAATTTATCAACGGATAATGGCTTATAGGGTAAGTCATATCGCCTGCAAATTCGAATAACTTTCTGATTAGTCGATTCAATTCTCGTAGGTCTTTTCCTTCTAAAAATCTTTTTCAAGTGCGAATGATTGGGCGTGCTGTAAGAGTATAATATTGATTTATATAGCTTTGCTGTAGCATGTGATCTAAGGTCCTCGATAGAGGGCATTTCAGCTTCAAAATATAAATTACGGATTGGGGTTGATTTGAATGCTGCTAGCGCTACACGTATACTGCTGTTGTATATAGCCTTTACCTTGTCTAAGTTTCTCTTGGTTGTATAACCGTAAAGGTAGATACCATAAACTATTTTACTTCTAATCATCGCATTAATAACTCCTAGAATTGAAAGGATGTCACATTTGAACTTTAATGAAGAAAGACATTTAATTATATCTAACCGCTTCATTAGAGAGGAAATTAAGTGTTCTATGTGTGATAGCCATTTGTATCGAGAGTCAATAGTAACTCCCAAAATCTTCAGAGACTGAACTCGTTCGATAGAATTATTGCGTAAAGGAACAGATATAGTGCAAATACGTTTCCGACATATGTGTAGATGCTTACTTTTCGGTATCGAAAGTCGAGCACCAGAATACTTGGACCAATCAGATATTTCACGAAAAACAGGATCTAAGTTGCATCTATTGGATCGTCCTCGGAACTCTTTTATAATTAAAAAATCATCTGCATATGCACAAAATGAAATATCCTTATAAAGAGTAAGCTTGGAACATAATTTCTCGTAAGATATTAAAAATAAAATAACTGAGATAGGCGAACCCTGGGGTATTCCATTGCTCAAACTGAAAGTATCAGATGTATTATTTCCTATTTTAACCCTAAATTGCCTCTTAGTCATGAAATTAAAAATATATTTAATTATGTTTGGTCCCAGCTTCCATTCCTTAAGCTGGTCAATAATCGTATGCACACCAATTCTATCGACTGCCTTAGCAAAATCTAATGATATTATGGATAAGTGTCCCTTCCTTGAAAGCGAATCAGTAATCAGATTATCTACATAAAGTAGATTATCAGCTACTGACTTTCCTTGTCTAAATGCGATTTGTTGACTACTAATAAGTTTGTTTGTATTAACAAACCACCATAGCCTTTTCGCAACAATTTTATCAAGAACCTTTGAAAAACATGAGTTTAGGGATATGGGTCTATAGCTAGTCAGTATGTCTTTGCTGGAATTAGGTTTCAAAACCGGAGTTACAAGACTTCGCTTGTAGGACTGAGGTATATAGCTATGGAAAATATTATCGAATAACCCACATAGTCTCCTTTTAACGTAATACGGTAAATTCTTAATCATAGCATAATTTACGCGATCCTCTCCTGGAGTCCTTCCCCTAAAACTTTCAATAACCGAGTTCATCTCTAAATAGGTTATGTTCCCATCTATAATACGAGACCTTCGGAGGGGTACGTAATCAATAGATAAGTCTATAGCTGATTTCCGTTCTTTAAAAGTTTGATCAAAATTGTTATCCCTCGACTCATTAGACCAATAATTTCCAAACAAATTCACAATCTCTACTTTGTCGGTAATTCCTTTGTCAAGCTCATTTTCTGCTCTGATACAATGAATACCAGCTCGCATTTTGACGCCACACAAGCGCCTTATATTTCTCCATACCGTCGAAGTGGAAGTCTTAGAATTAATTTCTGAAGTGAACTTCTCTAAGCTTAATCGCTTAGATAATTTCAATTCCCGTTTAAAAATAGCGTTTGCCCGTTTAAAATTAATAACATTAACACTCGATATGTCCCTTTTAACAATGTTCCACATTCTATTTCGCTCTTTCTTTAATTTTTCTAGCTTTTTATTCCACCAAGGAACTTGAAAACTACTCTGTCTATTATGGTTTTGTGGTATGGAAATATTTGCGGCACGATGTATAATCCTAGTCAAATTTGCTGCCTCCTTATTTACTTCTTCAGATATAGGAATTTCTGCGCTAAACCTGCTGACGTTTTCCATATAAGCATCCCAGTTTGCTAGATCCGTCTTAAATCTGGGCTTAAGTCTAATATTTTTACTAAATTCTCGAGGGAAAAGTGTGGCCAAAATCGGATAATGATCACTCCCGTGCAAATCATTTAAGATTTGCCACTGACTGTCCAAAGCTAGTCTTGGAGAACAAAATGTCAAATCAATATGAGTAAACGTACTATGAGTGGTAAAATGTGTTGGACTGCCGTCGTTGAGCAAAATGTAATTAGAATCATTTAAAAATGAGGCAATTTTATTACCTCTACTATTATTGGCCGAAGATCCCCAAAGGCGATTCCAGCCGTTAAAATCTCCAACTACAAAATGTTGTTGGTTCGAATTTGGAAAAAGTTCTTCTAGAGTGTCCTTGTCAAAAGTCGTACTAGGAGAAAAATAAGCCGATGTCATCATAAATTTTACTTTCGATTCTACAGTTATCGAAACTATATCAAAATTCGACTCTATGTCGTGTACATTATGCTGAATTTGAGCATGGACCAGAATTGCTGAACCTCCATAAGAATTATCAGAACTATTTTTACTATAAAGTGTGTAATTTAAAGGCACTGGAATTCCCATTGTAGTTTGTAAATGTGTTTCCTGCAAAGCAATGATGTGTGGGCTATGAGACTTAATGATAAGTTGCAATTCTTGATAATTATTTAAATATCCTTTCATGTTCCACTGAATTATTTTTAATGACATTATAAACTATATATATAAAAAAGAAAACTATTTAAAATATACTAACTAAAGTAAGTTATGTAATAAAAAATTAAAAAGTAAATTCTATGTGATATCAAAAATTTCTTCACCATCTGATAAAAGAATGTCCATTGGCAGCGTAGACTTCATTGGCGTGCTTTTTATTTTCGACGCTTTAGTTGTTTGTGTTGTTGTTGTCTTTCGAAGTTTGGCTTTGAGCTCCAATTGTTTTCGTCTAGACAAATTCTTGGTTGCAATTTTTATTGCTGATGATTTCAATGGGGTTGTGTGCTTTGTTGTTGTTGTTGCTGTGTGTGGTGTACTGCTTGGAGTAGGTTGGCTATGGTTTGAACAACTGGTATGAGTGGACATGTTCGATGGGGGCATGGAGCCCGATGCAAGGTTTGATGACGTCATACTTTTATCAAACATATCAATGTTGCTATAGCTAACCGATGGTCGGACTACAGAAGCGAAGGAAGAGTGGGTTTGATGTCTTTCGTGATATATTTCTCTTGCTTTTTTGTTGTCGACTTTTTTAGTTGTTTTTATTGCTTGGATCTCTTTCTCTTTTAAGAATATTGGACATTTTTTATCCATTGTGTTGTGGTTCTTATTCTCCATATTATGGGCATCACAATTGATGCAGCGTTTCTCATTTTGACACAATTCGTTTTTCTCTGGATCTGTATGGAATGGCAAAGAGCAATTGCAGCATTTTTTCTCTGCATTACAATATTTTGTTCGGTGACCAAATTTAAAACACTTGAAACATCTCAGGGGAAAGGGAATAAATGTACGAACAGGCGTAATTTCGTAACCAACCTTTACTTCTTCTGGGTGTTCTGGCTTCGAAAATGTAAGAATGATAAGTCCCGTTTCATTTAATCGCTCACCATCTTTTCTCATTATTTTTCTTATCTCAGAGACACTCTGAGGCTTCATTTCTTCAAGAATTTCTTCATCTTTCGTACCAATCAAATCACCTGCATATATAACGCCTTTAGAACTGTTCAAATATTCGTGTTCTTTGACTTCTACTTCAATGGAGGGGGTAAGAGATGTAAGCTGCACGAGTTTGGTTGCTTGAGTTAAGTTTTTGGTTTTTAGCAAAATGTTACCATTTCTTAATTTTTTGCAACTTTCAATTTCACCGTTACAAACATAGTCAATTGTTTTCTTTAACAAGAATGGGGAAACTTGAGATAATGTATTATTTTCACTATTAACTCTGCTCATTACCAAATATTTTGGTCCCATAGAAATGTTTTTTAATTTTTTTGTCTTGTCAATCCTCATTGAGAGATTAGGGTCAGGTGGTTCACCCATTTTGTATCACAAATTAAACATAAAAATTTAATATCTTCTTTTATAACTATTTGTGTTTTTTTTCCTTTTTATTTAAAAATCCAATTTTTTATCAGAAACACTTCACTTATTTATCTTTTGTTATTCTTTCACACGTAATTCCTTTCTCACTTTATTAGATATTTGTTTTTGTTTTTCTTAAAATTTAAACTGAAAGAGAGTTTTATAACGGTTCTCTACTAATTAATTGCCGACGGCACAATCAGTGTATTCAAGCGCGACTTATAACTGTCTTGTCAATCCTCATTGAGAGATTAGGGTCAGGTGGTTCACCCATTTTGTATCACAAATTAAACATAAAAATTTAATATCTTCTTTTATAACTATTTGTGTTTTTTTTCCTTTTTATTTAAAAATCCAATTTTTTATCAGAAACACTTCACTTATTTATCTTTTGTTATTCTTTCACACGTAATTCCTTTCTCACTTTATTAGATATTTGTTTTTGTTTTTCTTAAAATTTAAACTGAAAGAGAGTTTTATAACGGTTCTCTACTAATTAATTGCCGACGGCACAATCAGTGTATTCAAGCGCGACTTATAACTGCTCACGAAGAAGGTCAAAGACAGACTGATATGAAAAACTTGTTTTGCTCATATCTCCTAAACTATGCGTCCTAGAGCGAAAAGGAGCTTAATTCATGACCACCCCCAAAAAATCGAAAATTCCTTCGAAATCCTGAAAAAATTGAAATTTTTATATGAAAAACTTGTTTTGCTCATATCTCCTAAACTATGCGTCCTAGAGCGAAAAGGAGCTTAATTCATGACCACCCCCAAAAAATCGAAAATTCCATCCAAATTCTGAAAAAATTGAAATTTTTATACGAAAAACTTGTTTTGCTCATATCTCCTAAACTATGCGTCCTAGAGCGAAAAGGAGCTTAATTCATGACCACCCCCAAAAAATCGAAAATTCCATCCAAATCCTGAAAAAAGTTAAATTTTTATATGAAAAATTTGTTTTGCTCATATCTCCTAAACTATGCGTCCTAGAGCGAAAAGGAGCTTAATTCATGACCACCCCCAAAAAATCGAAAATTCCATCCAAATCCTGAAAAAATTGAAATTTTTATATGAAAAACTTGTTTTGCTCATATCTCCTAAACTATGCGTCCTAGAGCGAAAAGGAGCTTAATTCATGACCACCCCCAAAAAATCGAAAATTCCATCCAAATCCTGAAAAAATTGAAATTTTTATATGAAAAACTTGTTTTGCTCATATCTCCTAAACTATGCGTCCTAGAGCGAAAAGGAGCTTAATTCATGACCACCCCCAAAAAATCGAAAATTCCTTCCAAATCCTGAAAAAATTGAAATTTTTATATGAAAAACTTGTTTTGCTCATATCTCCTAAACTATGCGTCCTAGAGCGAAAAGGAGCTTAATTCATGACCACCCCCAAAAAATCGAAAATTCCTTCGAAATCCTGAAAAAATTGAAATTTTTATATGAAAAACTTGTTTTGCTCATATCTCCTAAACTATGCGTCCTAGAGCGAAAAGGAGCTTAATTCATGACCACCCCCAAAAAATCGAAAATTCCATCCAAATCCTGAAAAAATTGAAATTTTTATATGAAAAACTTGTTTTGCTCATATCTCCTAAACTATGCGTCCTAGAGCTTAATTCATGACCACCCCCAAAAAATCGAAAATTCCTTCGAAATCCTGAAAAAATTGAAATTTTTATATGAAAAACTTGTTTTGCTCATATCTCCTAAACTATGCGTTCTAGAGCGAAAAGGAGCTTAATTCATGACCACCCCCAAAAAATCGAAAATTCCATCCAAATCCTGAAAAATTGAAATTTTTATATGAAAAACTTGTTTTTCTCATATCTCCTAAACTATGCGTCCTAGAGCGAAAAGGAGCTTGATTCATGACCACCCCCAAAAAATCGAAAATTCCTTCCAAATCCTGAAAAAATTGAAATTTTTATATGAAAAACTTGTTTTGCTCATATCTCCTAAACTATGCGTCCTAGAGCGAAAAGGAGCTTAATTCATGACCACCCCCAAAAAATCGAAAATTCCTTCGAAATCCTGAAAAAAT
Source organism: Haematobia irritans (assembly GCF_050003625.1). Taxonomy (NCBI): domain Eukaryota; kingdom Metazoa; phylum Arthropoda; class Insecta; order Diptera; family Muscidae; genus Haematobia; species Haematobia irritans. The sequence continues at coordinate 152,920,185 of NC_134399.1, forward strand.
TGAAATTTTTATATGAAAAACTTGTTTTGCTCATATCTCCTAAACTATGCGTCCTAGAGCGAAAAGGAGCTTAATTCATGACCACCCCCAAAAAATCGAAAATTCCTTCGAAATCCTGAAAAAATTGAAATTTTTATATGAAAAACTTGTTTTGCTCATATCTCCTAAACTATGCGTCCTAGAGCGAAAAGGAGCTTAATTCATGACCACCCCCAAAAAATCGAAAATTCCATCCAAATCCTGAAAAAATTGAAATTTTTATATGAAAAACTTGTTTTGCTCATATCTCCTAAACTATGCGTCCTAGAGCGAAAAGGAGCTTAATTCATGACCACCCCCAAAAAATCGAAAATTCCTTCCAAATCCTGAAAAAATTGAAATTTTTATATGAAAAACTTGTTTTGCTCATATCTCCTAAACTATGCGTCCTAGAGCGAAAAGGAGCTAAATTCATGACCACCCCCAAAAAATCGAAAATTCCATCCAAATCCTGAAAAAATTGAAATTTTTATATGAAAAACTTGTTTTGCTCATATCTCCTAAACTATGCGTCCTAGAGCGAAAAGGAGCTTAATTCATGACCACCCCCAAAAAATCGAAAATTCCATCCAAATCCTGAAAAAATTGAAATGTTTATATGAAAAACTTGTTTTGCTCATATCTCCTAAACTATGCGTTCTAGAGCGAAAAGGAGCTTAATTCATGACCACCCCCAAAAAATCGAAAATTCCATCCAAATCCTGAAAAAATTTAAATTTTTATATGAAAAACTTGTTTTGCTCATATCTCCTAAACTATGCGTCCTAGAGCGAAAAGGAGGTTAATTCATGACCACCCCAAAAAAATCGAAAATTCCATCCAAATCCTGCAAAAATTGAAATTTTTATATGAAAAACTTGTTTTGCTCATATCTCCTAAACTATGCGTCCTAGAGCGAAAAGGAGCTTAATTCATGACCACCCCCAAAAAATCGAAAATTCCATCCAAATCCTGAAAAAATTGAAATTTTTATATGAAAAACTTGTTTTGCTCATATCTCCTAAACTATGCGTCCTAGAGCGAAAAGGAACTTAATTCATGACCACCCCCAAAAAATCGAAAATTCCATCCAAATCCTGAAAAAATTGAAATTTTTATATGAAAAACTTGTTTTGCTCATATCTCCTAAACTATGCGTCCTAGAGCGAAAAGGAGCTTAATTCATGACCACCCCCAAAAAATCGAAAATTCCTTCGAAATCCTGAAAAAATTGAAATTTTTATATGAAAAACTTGTTTTGCTCATATCTCCTAAACTATGCGTCCTAGAGCGAAAAGGAGCTTAATTCATGACCACCCCCAAAAAATCGAAAATTCCATCCAAATCCTGAAAAAAGTTAAATTTTTATATGAAAAATTTGTTTTGCTCATATCTCCTAAACTATGCGTCCTAGAGCGAAAAGGAGCTTAATTCATGACCACCCCCAAAAAATCGAAAATTCCTTCGAAATCCTGAAAAAAATGAAATTTTTATATGAAAAACTTGTTTTGCTCATATCTCCTAAACTATGCGTCCTAGAGCTTAATTCATGACCACCCCCAAAAAATCGAAAATTCCATCCAAATCCTGAAAAAATTTAAATTTTTATATGAAAAACTTGTTTTGCTCATATCTCCTAAACTATGCGTCCTAGAGCGAAAAGGAGGTTAATTCATGACCACCCCAAAAAAATCGAAAATTCCATCCAAATCCTGAAAAAATTGAAATTTTTATATGAAAAATTTGTTTTGCTCATATCTCCTAAACTATGCGTCCTAGAGCGAAAAGGAGCTAAATTCATGACCACCCCCAAAAAATCGAAAATTCCATCCAAATCCTGAAAAAATTGAAATTTTTATATGAAAAACTTGTTTTGCTCATATCTCCTAAACTATGCGTCCTAGAGCGAAAAGGAGCTTAATTCATGACCACCCCCAAAAAATCGAAAATTCCATCCAAATCCTGAAAAAATTTAAATTTTTATATGAAAAACTTGTTTTGCTCATATCTCCTAAACTATGCGTCCTAGAGCGAAAAGGAGCTTAATTCATGACCACCCCCAAAAAATCGAAAATTCCATCCAAATCCTGAAAAAATTGAAATTTTTATATGAAAAACTTGTTTTGCTCATATCTCCTAAACTATGCGTCCTAGAGCTTAATTCATGACCACCCCCAAAAAATCGAAAATTCCATCCAAATCCTGAAAAAATTGAAATTTTTATATGAAAAACTTGTTTTGTTCATATCTCCTAAACTATGCGTTCTAGAGCGAAAAGGAGCTTAATTCATGACCACCCCCCAAAAAATCGAAAATTCCATCCAAATCCTGAAAAAATTTAAATTTTTATATGAAAAACTTGTTTTGCTCATATCTCCTAAACTATGCGTCCTAGAGCGAAAAGGAGCTTAATTCATGACCACCCCCAAAAAATCGAAAATTCCTTCGAAATCCTGAAAAAATTGAAATTTTTATATGAAAAACTTGTTTTGCTCATATCTCCTAAACTATGCGTCCTAGAGCGAAAAGGAGCTTAATTCATGACCACCCCCAAAAAATCGAAAATTCCTTCGAAATCCTGAAAAAATTGAAATGTTTATATGAAAAACTTGTTTTGCTCATATCTCCTAAACTATGCGTCCTAGAGCGAAAAGGAGCTTAATTCATGACCACCCCCAAAAAATCGAAAATTCCATCCAAATCCTGAAAAACTTGAAATTTTTATACGAAAAACTTGTTTTGCTCATATCTCCTAAACTATGCGTCCTAGAGCGAAAAGGAGCTTAATTCATGACCACCCCCAAAAAATCGAAAATTCCATCCAAATCCTGAAAAAATTGAAATTTTTATATGAAAAACTTGTTTTGCTCATATCTCCTAAACTATGCGTCCTAGAGCGAAAAGGAGCTTAATTCATGACCACCCCCAAAAAATCGAAAATTCCTTCCAAATCCTGAAAAAATTGAAATTTTTATATGAAAAACTTGTTTTGCTCATATCTCCTAAACTATGCGTCCTAGAGCGAAAAGGAGCTTAATTCATGACCACCCCCAAAAAATCGAAAATTCCTTCGAAATCCTGAAAAAATTGAAATTTTTATATGAAAAACTTGTTTTGCTCATATCTCCTAAACTATGCGTCCTAGAGCGAAAAGGAGCTTAATTCATGACCACCCCCAAAAAATCGAAAATTCCATCCAAATCCTGAAAAAATTTAAATTTTTATATGAAAAACTTGTTTTGCTCATATCTCCTAAACTATGCGTCCTAGAGCTTAATTCATGACCACCCCCAAAAAATCGAAAATTCCATCCAAATCCTGAAAAAATTTAAATGTTTATATGAAAAACTTGTTTTGCTCATATCTCCTAAACTATGCGTTCTAGAGCGAAAAGGAGGTTAATTCATGACCACCCCCAAAAAATCGAAAATTCCATCCAAATCCTGAAAAAATTTAAATTTTTATATGAAAAACTTGTTTTGCTCATATCTCCTAAACTATGCGTCCTAGAGCGAAAAGGAGGTTAATTCATGACCACCCCAAAAAAATCGAAAATTCCATCCAAATCCTGCAAAAATTGAAATTTTTATATGAAAAATTTGTTTTGCTCATATCTCCTAAACTATGCGTTCTAGAGCGAAAAGGAGCTAAATTCATGACCACCCCCAAAAAATCGAAAATTCCATCCAAATCCTGAAAAAATTGAAATTTTTATATGAAAAACTTGATTTGCTCATATCTCCTAAATTATGCGTCCTAGAGCGAAAAGGAGCTTAATTCATGACCACCCCCAAAAAATCGAAAATTCCATCCAAATCCTGAAAAAATTTAAATTTTTATATGAAAAACTTGTTTTGCTCATATCTCCTAAACTATGCGTCCTAGAGCGAAAAGGAGCTTAATTCATGACCACCCCCAAAAAATCGAAAATTCCATCCAAATCCTGAAAAAATTGAAATTTTTATATGAAAAACTTGTTTTGCTCATATCTCCTAAACTATGCGTCCTAGAGCGAAAAGGAGCTAAATTCATGACCACCCCCAAAAAATCGAAAATTCCATCCAAATCCTGAAAAAATTGAAATTTTTATATGAAAAACTTGTTTTGCTCATATCTCCTAAATTATGCGTCCTAGAGCGAAAAGGAGCTTAATTCATGACCACCCCCAAAAAATCGAAAATTCCATCCAAATCCTGAAAAAATTGAAATTTTTATATGAAAAACTTGTTTTGCTCATATCTCCTAAACTATGCGTCCTAGAGCGAAAAGGAGCTTAATTCATGACCACCCCCAAAAAATCGAAAATTCCATCCAAATCCTGAAAAAAATGAAATTTTTATATGAAAAACTTGTTTTGCTCATATCTCCTAAACTATGCGTCCTAGAGCGAAAAGGAGCTTAATTCATGACCACCCCCAAAAAATCGAAAATTCCATCCAAATCCTGAAAAAAGTTAAATTTTTATATGAAAAATTTGTTTTGCTCATATCTCCTAAACTATGCGTCCTAGAGCGAAAAGGAGCTTAATTCATGACCACCCCCAAAAAATCGAAAATTCCTTCGAAATCCTGAAAAAAATGAAATTTTTATATGAAAAACTTGTTTTGCTCATATCTCCTAAACTATGCGTCCTAGAGCTTAATTCATGACCACCCCCAAAAAATCGAAAATTCCATCCAAATCCTGAAAAAATTGAAATTTTTATATGAAAAACTTGTTTTGCTCATATCTCCTAAACTATGCGTTCTAGAGCGAAAAGGAGCTTAATTCATGACCACCCCCAAAAAATCGAAAATTCCATCCAAATCCTGAAAAAATTTAAATTTTTATATGAAAAACTTGTTTTGCTCATATCTCCTAAACTATGCGTCCTAGAGCGAAAAGGAGGTTAATTCATGACCACCCCAAAAAAATCGAAAATTCCATCCAAATCCTGAAAAAATTGAAATTTTTATATGAAAAATTTGTTTTGCTCATATCTCCTAAACTATGCGTCCTAGAGCGAAAAGGAGCTAAATTCATGACCACCCCCAAAAAATCGAAAATTCCATCCAAATCCTGAAAAAATTGAAATTTTTATATGAAAAACTTGTTTTGCTCATATCTCCTAAACTATGCGTCCTAGAGCGAAAAGGAGCTTAATTCATGACCACCCCCAAAAAATCGAAAATTCCATCCAAATCCTGAAAAAATTTAAATTTTTATATGAAAAACTTGTTTTGCTCATATCTCCTAAACTATGCGTCCTAGAGCGAAAAGGAGCTTAATTCATGACCACCCCCAAAAAATCGAAAATTCCATCCAAATCCTGAAAAAATTGAAATTTTTATATGAAAAACTTGTTTTGCTCATATCTCCTAAACTATGCGTCCTAGAGCGAAAAGGAGCTTAATTCATGACCACCCCCAAAAAATCGAAAATTCCATCCAAATCCTGAAAAAATTGAAATTTTTATATGAAAAACTTGTTTTGCTCATATCTCCTAAACTATGCGTTCTAGAGCGAAAAGGAGCTTAATTCATGACCACCCCCCAAAAAATCGAAAATTCCATCCAAATCCTGAAAAAATTTAAATTTTTATATGAAAAACTTGTTTTGCTCATATCTCCTAAACTATGCGTCCTAGAGCTCCTAGGAGCTTAATTCATGACCACCCCCAAAAAATCGAAAATTCCTTCGAAATCCTGAAAAAATTGAAATGTTTATATGAAAAACTTGTTTTGCTCATATCTCCTAAACTATGCGTCCTAGAGCGAAAAGGAGCTTAATTCATGACCACCCCCAAAAAATCGAAAATTCCTTCGAAATCCTGAAAAAATTGAAATGTTTATATGAAAAACTTGTTTTGCTCATATCTCCTAAACTATGCGTTCTAGAGCGAAAAGGAGCTAAATTCATGACCACCCCCAAAAAATCGAAAATTCCATCCAAATCCTGAAAAAATTGAAATTTTTATATGAAAAACTTGTTTTGCTCATATCTCCTAAATTATGCGTCCTAGAGCGAAAAGGAGCTTAATTCATGACCACCCCCAAAAAATCGAAAATTCCATCCAAATCCTGAAAAAATTTAAATTTTTATATGAAAAACTTGTTTTGCTCATATCTCCTAAACTATGCGTCCTAGAGCGAAAAGGAGCTTAATTCATGACCACCCCCAAAAAATCGAAAATTCCATCCAAATCCTGAAAAAATTGAAATTTTTATATGAAAAACTTGTTTTGCTCATATCTCCTAAACTATGCGTCCTAGAGCGAAAAGGAACTTAATTCATGACCACCTCCAAAAAATCGAAAATTCCTTCGAAATCCTGAAAAAATTGAAATTTTTATATGAAAAACTTGTTTTGCTCATATCTTCTAAACTATGCGTCCTAGAGCGAAAAGGAGCTTAATTCATGACCACCCCCAAAAAATCGAAAATTCCATCCAAATCCTGAAAAAATTGAAATTTTTATATGAAAAACTTGTTTTGCTCATATCTCCTAAACTATGCGTCCTAGAGCGAAAAGGTGCTTAATTCATGACCACCCCCAAAAAATCGAAAATTCCATCCAAATCCTGAAAAAAATGAAATTTTTATATGAAAAACTTGTTTTGCTCATATCTCCTAAACTATGCGTCCTAGAGCGAAAAGGAGCTTAATTCATGACCACCCCCAAAAAATCGAAAATTCCATCCAAATCCTGAAAAAAGTTAAATTTTTATATGAAAAATTTGTTTTGCTCATATCTCCTAAACTATGCGTCCTAGAGCGAAAAGGAGCTTAATTCATGACCACCCCCAAAAAATCGAAAATTCCTTCGAAATCCTGAAAAAAATGAAATTTTTATATGAAAAACTTGTTTTGCTCATATCTCCTAAACTATGCGTCCTAGAGCTTAATTCATGACCACCCCCAAAAAATCGAAAATTCCATCCAAATCCTGAAAAAATTGAAATTTTTATATGAAAAACTTGTTTTGCTCATATCTCCTAAACTATGCGTTCTAGAGCGAAAAGGAGCGTAATTCAATTCCATCCAAATCCTGAAAAAATTTAAATTTTTATATGAAAAACTTGTTTTGCTCATATCTCCTAAACTATGCGTCCTAGAGCGAAAAGGAGGTTAATTCATGACCACCCCAAAAAAATCGAAAATTCCATCCAAATCCTGAAAAAATTGAAATTTTTATATGAAAAATTTGTTTTGCTCATATCTCCTAAACTATGCGTCCTAGAGCGAAAAGGAGCTAAATTCATGACCACCCCCAAAAAATCGAAAATTCCATCCAAATCCTGAAAAAATTGAAATTTTTATATGAAAAACTTGTTTTGCTCATATCTCCTAAACTATGCGTCCTAGAGCGAAAAGGAGCTTAATTCATGACCACCCCCAAAAAATCGAAAATTCCATCCAAATCCTGAAAAAATTTAAATTTTTATATGAAAAACTTGTTTTGCTCATATCTCCTAAACTATGCGTCCTAGAGCGAAAAGGAGCTTAATTCATGACCACCCCCAAAAAATCGAAAATTCCATCCAAATCCTGAAAAAATTGAAATTTTTATATGAAAAACTTGTTTTGCTCATATCTCCTAAACTATGCGTCCTAGAGCTTAATTCATGACCACCCCCAAAAAATCGAAAATTCCATCCAAATCCTGAAAAAATTGAAATTTTTATATGAAAAACTTGTTTTGCTCATATCTCCCAAACTATGCGTTCTAGAGCGAAAAGGAGCTTAATTCATGACCACCCCCCAAAAAAACGAAAATTCCATCCAAATCCTGAAAAAATTTAAATTTTTATATGAAAAACTTGTTTTGCTCATATCTCCTAAACTATGCGTCCTAGAGCTCCTAGGAGCTTAATTCATGACCACCCCCAAAAAATCGAAAATTCCTTCCAAATCCTGAAAAAATTGAAATTTTTATATGAAAAACTTGTTTTGCTCATATCTCCTAAACTATGCGTCCTAGAGCGAAAAGGAGCTTAATTCATGACCACCCCCAAAAAATCGAAAATTCCTTCGAAATCCTGAAAAAATTGAAATGTTTATATGAAAAACTTGTTTTGCTCATATCTCCTAAACTATGCGTCCTAGAGCGAAAAGGAGCTTAATTCATGACCACCCCCAAAAAATCGAAAATTCCATCCAAATCCTGAAAAACTTGAAATTTTTATACGAAAAACTTGTTTTGCTCATATCTCCTAAACTATGCGTCCTAGAGCGAAAAGGAGCTTAATTCATGACCACCCCCAAAAAATCGAAAATTCCATCCAAATCCTGAAAAAATTGAAATTTTTATATGAAAAACTTGTTTTGCTCATATCTCCTAAACTATGCGTCCTAGAGCGAAAAGGAGCTTAATTCATGACCACCCCCAAAAAATCGAAAATTCCATCCAAATCCTGAAAAAATTTAAATTTTTATATGAAAAACTTGTTTTGCTCATATCTCCTAAACTATGCGTCCTAGAGCGAAAAGGAGCTTAATTCATGACCACCCCCAAAAAATCGAAAATTCCATCCAAATCCTGAAAAAATTGAAATTTTTATATGAAAAACTTGTTTTGCTCATATCTCCTAAACTATGCGTCCTAGAGCTTAATTCATGACCACCCCCAAAAAAATCGAAAATTCCATCCAAATCCTGAAAAAATTGAAATGTTTATATGAAAAACTTGTTTTGCTCATATCTCCTAAACTATGCGTTCTAGAGCGAAAAGGAGCTTAATTCATGACCACCCCCAAAAAATCGAAAATTCCATCCAAATCCTGAAAAAATTTAAATTTTTATATGAAAAACTTGTTTTGCTCATATCTCCTAAACTATGCGTCCTAGAGCGAAAAGGAGGTTAATTCATGACCACCCCAAAAAAATCGAAAATTCCATCCAAATCCTGCAAAAATTGAAATTTTTATATGAAAAATTTGTTTTGCTCATATCTCCTAAACTATGCGTCCTAGAGCGAAAAGGAGCTAAATTCATGACCACCCCCAAAAAATCGAAAATTCCATCCAAATCCTGAAAAAATTGAAATTTTTATATGAAAAACTTGTTTTGCTCATATCTCCTAAACTATGCGTCGTAGAGCGAAAAGGAGCTTAATTCATGACCACCCCCAAAAAATCGAAAATTCCATCCAAATCCTGAAAAAATTGAAATTTTTATATGAAAAACTTGTTTTGCTCATATCTCCTAAACTATGCGTCCTAGAGCGAAAAGGAACTTAATTCATGACCACCTCCAAAAAATCGAAAATTCCTTCGAAATCCTGAAAAAATTGAAATTTTTATATGAAAAACTTGTTTTGCTCATATCTCCTAAACTATGCGTCCTAGAGCGAAAAGGAGCTTAATTCATGACCACCCCCAAAAAATCGAAAATTCCATCGAAATCCTGAAAAAATTTAAATTTTTATATGAAAAACTTGTTTTGCTCATATCTCCTAAACTATGCGTCCTAGAGCGAAAAGGAGCTTAATTCATGACCACCCCCAAAAAATCGAAAATTCCTTCGAAATCCTGAAAAAATTGAAATTTTTATATGAAAAACTTGTTTTGCTCATATCTCCTAAACTATGCGTCCTAGAGCGAAAAGGAGCTTAATTCATGACCACCCCCAAAAAATCGAAAATTCCATCCAAATCCTGAAAAAAGTTAAATTTTTATATGAAAAATTTGTTTTGCTCATATCTCCTAAACTATGCGTCCTAGAGCGAAAAGGAGCTTAATTCATGACCACCCCCAAAAAATCGAAAATTCCTTCGAAATCCTGAAAAAAATGAAATTTTTATATGAAAAACTTGTTTTGCTCATATCTCCTAAACTATGCGTCCTAGAGCTTAATTCATGACCACCCCCAAAAAATCGAAAATTCCATCCAAATCCTGAAAAAATTGAAATTTTTATATGAAAAACTTGTTTTGCTCATATCTCCTAAACTATGCGTCCTAGAGCGAAAAGGAGCTTAATTCATGACCACCCCCCAAAAAATCGAAAATTCCATCCAAATCCTGAAAAAATTTAAATTTTTATATGAAAAACTTGTTTTGCTCATATCTCCTAAACTATGCGTCCTAGAGCTCCTAGGAGCTTAATTCATGACCACCCCCAAAAAATCGAAAATTCCTTCCAAATCCTGAAAAAATTGAAATTTTTATATGAAAAACTTGTTTTGCTCATATCTCCTAAACTATGCGTCCTAGAGCGAAAAGGAGCTTAATTCATGACCACCCCCAAAAAATCGAAAATTCCTTCGAAATCCTGAAAAAATTGAAATGTTTATATGAAAAACTTGTTTTGCTCATATCTCCTAAACTATGCGTCCTAGAGCGAAAAGGGGCTTAATTCATGACCACCCCCAAAAAATCGAAAATTCCATCCAAATCCTGAAAAACTTGAAATTTTTATACGAAAAACTTGTTTTGCTCATATCTCCTAAACTATGCGTCCTAGAGCGAAAAGGAGCTTAATTCATGACCACCCCCAAAAAATCGAAAATTCCATCCAAATCCTGAAAAAATTGAAATTTTTGTATGAAAAACTTGTTTTGCTCATATCTCCTAAACTATGCGTCCTAGAGCGAAAAGGAGCTTAATTCATGACCACCCCCAAAAAATCGAAAATTCCTTCCAAATCCTGAAAAAATTGAAATTTTTATATGAAAAACTGGTTTTGCTCATATCTCCTAAACTATGCGTCCTAGAGCGAAAAGGAGCTTAATTCATGACCACCCCCAAAAAATCGAAAATTCCTTCGAAATCCTGAAAAAATTGAAATTTTTATATGAAAAACTTGTTTTGCTCATATCTCCTAAACTATGCGTCCTAGAGCGAAAAGGAGCTTAATTCATGACCACCCCCAAAAAATCGAAAATTCCATCCAAATCCTGAAAAAATTGAAATTTTTATATGAAAAACTTGTTTTGCTCATATCTCCTAAACTATGCGTCCTTGAGCTTAATTCATGACCACCCCCAAAAAAATCGAAAATTCCATCCAAATCCTGAAAAAATTGAAATGTTTATATGAAAAACTTGTTTTGCTCATATCTCCTAAACTATGCGTTCTAGAGCGAAAAGGAGCTTAATTCATGACCACCCCCAAAAAATCGAAAATTCCATCCAAATCCTGAAAAAATTTAAATTTTTATATGAAAAACTTGTTTTGCTCATATCTCCTAAACTATGCGTCCTAGAGCGAAAAGGAGGTTAATTCATGACCACCCCAAAAAAATCGAAAATTCCATCCAAATCCTGCAAAAATTGAAATTTTTATATGAAAAATTTGTTTTGCTCATATCTCCTAAACTATGCGTCCTAGAGCGAAAAGGAGCTAAATTCATGACCACCCCCAAAAAATCGAAAATTCCATCCAAATCCTGAAAAAATTGAAATTTTTATATGAAAAACTTGTTTTGCTCATATCTCCTAAACTATGCGTCGTAGAGCGAAAAGGAGCTTAATTCATGACCACCCCCAAAAAATCGAAAATTCCATCCAAATCCTGAAAAAATTGAAATTTTTATATGAAAAACTTGTTTTGCTCATATCTCCTAAACTATGCGTCCTAGAGCGAAAAGGAACTTAATTCATGACCACCTCCAAAAAATCGAAAATTCCTTCGAAATCCTGAAAAAATTGAAATTTTTATATGAAAAACTTGTTTTGCTCATATCTCCTAAACTATGCGTCCTAGAGCGAAAAGGAGCTTAATTCATGACCACCCCCAAAAAATCGAAAATTCCATCGAAATCCTGAAAAAATTTAAATTTTTATATGAAAAACTTGTTTTGCTCATATCTCCTAAACTATGCGTCCTAGAGCGAAAAGGAGCTTAATTCATGACCACCCCCAAAAAATCGAAAATTCCTTCGAAATCCTGAAAAAATTGAAATTTTTATATGAAAAACTTGTTTTGCTCATATCTCCTAAACTATGCGTCCTAGAGCGAAAAGGAGCTTAATTCATGACCACCCCCAAAAAATCGAAAATTCCATCCAAATCCTGAAAAAAGTTAAATTTTTATATGAAAAATTTGTTTTGCTCATATCTCCTAAACTATGCGTCCTAGAGCGAAAAGGAGCTTAATTCATGACCACCCCCAAAAAATCGAAAATTCCTACGAAATCCTGAAAAAAATGAAATTTTTATATGAAAAACTTGTTTTGCTCATATCTCCTAAACTATGCGTCCTAGAGCTTAATTCATGACCACCCCCAAAAAATCGAAAATTCCATCCAAATCCTGAAAAAATTGAAATTTTTATATGAAAAACTTGTTTTGCTCATATCTCCTAAACTATGCGTCCTAGAGCGAAAAGGAGCTTAATTCATGACCACCCCCCAAAAAATCGAAAATTCCATCCAAATCCTGAAAAAATTTAAATTTTTATATGAAAAACTTGTTTTGCTCATATCTCCTAAACTATGCGTCCTAGAGCTCCTAGGAGCTTAATTCATGACCACCCCCAAAAAATCGAAAATTCCTTCCAAATCCTGAAAAAATTGAAATTTTTATATGAAAAACTTGTTTTGCTCATATCTCCTAAACTATGCGTCCTAGAGCGAAAAGGAGCTTAATTCATGACCACCCCCAAAAAATCGAAAATTCCTTCGAAATCCTGAAAAAATTGAAATGTTTATATGAAAAACTTGTTTTGCTCATATCTCCTAAACTATGCGTCCTAGAGCGAAAAGGGGCTTAATTCATGACCACCCCCAAAAAATCGAAAATTCCATCCAAATCCTGAAAAACTTGAAATTTTTATACGAAAAACTTGTTTTGCTCATATCTCCTAAACTATGCGTCCTAGAGCGAAAAGGAGCTTAATTCATGACCACCCCCAAAAAATCGAAAATTCCATCCAAATCCTGAAAAAATTGAAATTTTTGTATGAAAAACTTGTTTTGCTCATATCTCCTAAACTATGCGTCCTAGAGCGAAAAGGAGCTTAATTCATGACCACCCCCAAAAAATCGAAAATTCCTTCCAAATCCTGAAAAAATTGAAATTTTTATATGAAAAACTGGTTTTGCTCATATCTCCTAAACTATGCGTCCTAGAGCGAAAAGGAGCTTAATTCATGACCACCCCCAAAAAATCGAAAATTCCTTCGAAATCCTGAAAAAATTGAAATTTTTATATGAAAAACTTGTTTTGCTCATATCTCCTAAACTATGCGTCCTAGAGCGAAAAGGAGCTTAATTCATGACCACCCCCAAAAAATCGAAAATTCCATCCAAATCCTGAAAAAATTGAAATTTTTATATGAAAAACTTGTTTTGCTCATATCTCCTAAACTATGCGTCCTAGAGCGAAAAGGAACTTAATTCATGACCACCTCCAAAAAATCGAAAATTCCTTCGAAATCCTGAAAAAATTTAAATTTTTATATGAAAAACTTGTTTTGCTCATATCTCCTAAACTATGCGTCCTAGAGCGAAAAGGAGCTTAATTCATGACCACCCCCAAAAAATCGAAAATTCCATCCAAATCCTGAAAAAATTGAAATTTTTATATGAAAAACTTGTTTTGCTCATATCTCCTAAACTATGCGTCCTAGAGCGAAAAGGAGCTTAATTCATGACCACCCCCAAAAAATCTAAAATTCCTTCGAAATCCTGAAAAAAATGAAATTTTTATATGAAAAACTTGTTTTGCTCATATCTCCTAAACTATGCGTCCTAGAGCTTAATTCATGACCACCCCCAAAAAATCGAAAATTCCATCCAAATCCTGAAAAAATTGAAATTTTTATATGAAAAACTTGTTTTGCTCATATCTCCTAAACTATGCGTTCTAGAGCGAAAAGGAGCTTAATTCATGACCACCCCCAAAAAATCGAAAATTCCATCCAAATCATGAAAAAATTTAAATTTTTATATGAAAAACTTGTTTTGCTCATATCTCCTAAACTATGCGTCCTAGAGCGAAAAGGAGGTTAATTCATGACCACCCCAAAAAAATCGAAAATTCCATCCAAATCCTGAAAAAATTGAAATTTTTATATGAAAAATTTGTTTTGCTCATATCTCCTAAACTATGCGTCCTAGAGCGAAAAGGAGCTAAATTCATGACCACCCCCAAAAAATCGAAAATTCCATCCAAATCCTGAAAAAATTGAAATTTTTATATGAAAAACTTGTTTTGCTCATATCTCCTAAACTATGCGTCCTAGAGCGAAAAGGAGCTTAATTCATGACCACCCCCAAAAAATCGAAAATTCCATCCAAATCCTGAAAAAATTTAAATTTTTATATGAAAAACTTGTTTTGCTCATATCTCCTAAACTATGCGTCCTAGAGCGAAAAGGAGCTTAATTCATGACCACCCCCAAAAAATCGAAAATTCCATCCAAATCCTGAAAAAATTGAAATTTTTATATGAAAAACTTGTTTTGCTCATATCTCCTAAACTATGCGTCCTAGAGCTTAATTCATGACCACCCCCAAAAAATCGAAAATTCCATCCAAATCCTGAAAAAATTGAAATTTTTATATGAAAAACTTGTTTTGCTCATATCTCCTAAACTATGCGTTCTAGAGCGAAAAGGAGCTTAATTCATGACCACCCCCCAAAAACTCGAAAATTCCATCCAAATCCTGAAAAAATTTAAATTTTTATATGAAAAACTTGTTTTGCTCATATCTCCTAAACTATGCGTCCTAGAGCGAAAAGGAGCTTAATTCATGACCACCCCCAAAAAATCGAAAATTCCTTCCAAATCCTGAAAAAATTGAAATTTTTATATGAAAAACTTGTTTTGCTCATATCTCCTAAACTATGCGTCCTAGAGCGAAAAGGAGCTTAATTCATGACCACCCCCAAAAAATCGAAAATTCCTTCGAAATCCTGAAAAAATTGAAATGTTTATATGAAAAACTTGTTTTGCTCATATCTCCTAAACTATGCGTCCTAGAGCGAAAAGGAGCTTAATTCATGACCACCCCCAAAAAATCGAAAATTCCATCCAAATCCTGAAAAACTTGAAATTTTTATACGAAAAACTTGTTTTGCTCATATCTCCTAAACTATGCGTCCTAGAGCGAAAAGGAGCTTAATTCATGACCACCCCCAAAAAATCGAAAATTCCATCCAAATCCTGAAAAAATTGAAATTTTTATATGAAAAACTTGTTTTGCTCATATCTCCTAAACTATGCGTCCTAGAGCGAAAAGGAGCTTAATTCATGACCACCCCCAAAAAATCGAAAATTCCTTCCAAATCCTGAAAAAATTGAAATTTTTATATGAAAAACTTGTTTTGCTCATATCTCCTAAACTATGCGTCCTAGAGCGAAAAGGAGCTTAATTCATGACCACCCCCAAAAAATCGAAAATTCCTTCGAAATCCTGAAAAAATTGAAATTTTTATATGAAAAACTTGTTTTGCTCATATCTCCTAAACTATGCGTCCTAGAGCGAAAAGGAGCTTAATTCATGACCACCCCCAAAAAATCGAAAATTCCATCCAAATCCTGAAAAAATTTAAATTTTTATATGAAAAACTTGTTTTGCTCATATCTCCTAAACTATGCGTCCTAGAGCTTTATTCATGACCACCCCCAAAAAATCGAAAATTCCATCCAAATCCTGAAAAAATTGAAATTTTTATATGAAAAACTTGTTTTGCTCATATCTCCTAAATTATGCGTTCTAGAGCGAAAAGGAGGTTAATTCATGACCACCCCCAAAAAATCGAAAATTCCATCCAAATCCTGAAAAAATTTAAATTTTTATATGAAAAACTTGTTTTGCTCATATCTCCTAAACTATGCGTCCTAGAGCGAAAAGGAGGTTAATTCATGACCACCCCAAAAAAATCGAAAATTCCATCCAAATCCTGAAAAAACTGAAGTTTTTATATGAAAAATTTGTTTTGCTCATATCTCCTAAACTATGCGTCCTAGAGCGAAAAGGAGCTAAATTCATGACCACCCCCAAAAAGTCGAAAATTCCATCCAAACTGAAAAGATTGAAATTTTTATATGAAAAACTTGTTTTGCTCATATCTCCTAAACTATGCGTCCTAGAGCGAAAAGGATAATTCATGACCACCCCCAAAAAATCGAAAATTCCATCCAAATCCTGAAAAAATTTAAATTTTTATATGAAAAACTTGTTTTGCTCATATCTCCTAAACTATGCGTCCTAGAGCGAAAAGGAGCTTAATTCATGACCACCCCCAAAAAATCGAAAATTCCATCCAAATCCTGAAAAAATTTAAATTTTTATATGAAAAACTTGTTTTGCTCATATCTCCTAAACTATGCGTCCTAGAGCGAAAAGGAGCTTAATTCATGACCACCCCCAAAAAATCGAAAATTCCATCCAAATCCTGAAAAAATTTAAATTTTTATATGAAAAACTTGTTTTGCTCATATCTCCTAAACTATGCGTCCTAGAGCGAAAAGGAGGTTAATTCATGACCACCCCAAAAAAATCGAAAATTCCATCCAAATCCTGAAAAAACTGAAGTTTTTATATGAAAAATTTGTTTTGCTCATATCTCCTAAACTATGCGTCCTAGAGCGAAAAGGAGCTAAATTCATGACCACCCCCAAAAAGTCGAAAATTCCATCCAAACTGAAAAGATTGAAATTTTTATATGAAAAACTTGTTTTGCTCATATCTCCTAAACTATGCGTCCTAGAGCGAAAAGGATAATTCATGACCACCCCCAAAAAATCGAAAATTCCATCCAAATCCTGAAAAAATTGAAATTTTTATATGAAAAACTTGTTTTGCTCATATCTCCTAAACTATGCGTCCTAGAGCGAAAAGGAGCTTAATTCATGACCACCCCCAAAAAATCGAAAATTCCATCCAAATCCTGAAAAAATTTAAATTTTTATATGAAAAACTTGTTTTGCTCATATCTCCTAAACTATGCGTCCTAGAGCGAAAAGGAGCTTAATTCATGACCACCCCCAAAAAATCGAAAATTCCATCCAAATCCTGAAAAAATTTAAATTTTTATATGAAAAACTTGTTTTGCTCATATCTCCTAAACTATGCGTCCTAGAGCGAAAAGGAGCTTAATTCATGACCACCCCCAAAAAATCGAAAATTCCATCCAAATCCTGAAAAAATTGAAATTTTTATATGAAAAACTTGTTTTGCTCATATCTCCTAAACTATGCGTCCTAGAGCTTAATTCATGACCACCCCCAAAAAATCGAAAATTCCATCCAAATCCTGAAAAAATTGAAATTTTTATATGAAAAACTTGTTTTGCTCATATCTCCTAAACTATGCGTTCTAGAGCGAAAAGGAGCTTAATTCATGACCACCCCCAAAAAATCGAAAATTCCATCCAAATCCTGAAAAAATTTAAATTTTTATATGAAAAACTTGTTTTGCTCATATCTCCTAAACTATGCGTCCTAGAGCGAAAAGGAGCTTAATTCATGACCACCCCCAAAAAATCGAAAATTCCATCCAAATCCTGAAAAAATTTAAATTTTTATATGAAAAACTTGTTTTGCTCATATCTCCTAAACTATGCGTCCTAGAGCGAAAAGGAGCTTAATTCATGACCACCCCACAAAAATCGAAAATTCCATCCAAATCCTGAAAAAATTGAAATTTTTATATGAAAAACTTGTTTTGCTCATATCTCCTAAACTATGCGTCCTAGAGCGAAAAGGAGCTTAATTCATGACCACCCCCAAAAAATCGAAAATTCCATCCAAATCCTGAAAAAATTGAAATTTTTATATGAAAAACTTGTTTTGCTCATATCTCCTAAACTATGCGTCCTAGAGCGAAAAGGAGCTTAATTCATGACCACCCCCAAAAAATCGAAAATTCCTTCCAAATCCTGAAAAAATTGAAATTTTTATATGAAAAACTTGTTTTGCTCATATCTCCTAAACTATGCGTCCTAGAGCGAAAAGGAGCTTAATTCATGACCACCCCCAAAAAATCGAAAATTCCTTCGAAATCCTGAAAAAATTGAAATGTTTATATGAAAAACTTGTTTTGCTCATATCTCCTAAACTATGCGTCCTAGAGCGAAAAGGAGCTTAATTCATGACCACCCCCAAAAAATCAAAAATTCCATCCAAATCCTGAAAAACTTGAAATTTTTATACGAAAAACTTGTTTTGCTCATATCTCCTAAACTATGCGTCCTAGAGCGAAAAGGAGCTTAATTCATGACCACCCCCAAAAAATCGAAAATTCCATCCAAATCCTGAAAAAATTGAAATTTTTATATGAAAAACTTGTTTTGCTCATATCTCCTAAACTATGCGTCCTAGAGCGAAAAGGAGCTTAATTCATGACCACCCCCAAAAAATCGAAAATTCCTTCGAAATCCTGAAAAAATTGAAATTTTTATATGAAAAACTAGTTTTGCTCATATCTCCTAAACTATGCGTCCTAGAGCGAAAAGGAGCTTAATTCATGACCACCCCCAAAAAATCGAAAATTCCATCCAAATCCTGAAAAAATTGAAATTTTTATATGAAAAACTTGTTTTGCTCATATCTCCTAAACTATGCGTCCCAGAGCGAAAAGGAGCTTAATTCATGACCACCCCCAAAAAATCGAAAATTCCATCCAAATCCTGAAAAAATTTAAATTTTTATATGAAAAACTTGTTTTGCTCATATCTCCTAAACTATGCGTCCTAGAGCGAAAAGGAGCTTAATTCATGACCACCCCCAAAAAATCGAAAATTCCATCCAAATCCTGAAAAAATTGAAATTTTTATATGAAAAACTTGTTTTGCTCATATCTCCTAAACTATGCGTCCTAGAGCGAAAAGGAGCTTAATTCATGACCACCTCCAAAAAATCGAAAATTCCATCCAAATCCTGAAAAAATTGAAATTTTTATATGAAAAACTTGTTTTGCTCATATCTCCTAAACTATGCGTTCTAGAGCGAAAAGGAGCTTAATTCATGACCACCCCCATATCTTGCTCATATCTCCTAAACTATGCGTCCTAGAGCGAAAAGGAGGTTAATTCATGACCACCCCAAAAAAATCGAAAATTCCATCCAAATCCTAAAAAAATTGAAATTTTTATATGAAAAATTTGTTTTGCTCATATCTCCTAAACTATGCGTCCTAGAGCGAAAAGGAGCTAAATTCATGACCACCCCCAAAAAATCGAAAATTCCATCCAAATCCTGAAAAAATTGAAATTTTTATATGAAAAACTTGTTTTGCTCATATCTCCTAAACTATGCGTCCTAGAGCGAAAAGGAGCTTAATTCATGACCACCCCCAAAAAATCGAAAATTCCTTCCAAATCCTGAAAAAATTGAAATGTTTATATGAAAAACTTGTTTTGCTCATATCTCCTAAACTATGCGTCCTAGAGCGAAAAGGAGCTTAATTCATGACCACCCCCAAAAAATCGAAAATTCCATCCAAATCCTGAAAAACTTGAAATTTTTATACGAAAAACTTGTTTTGCTCATATCTCCTAAACTATGCGTCCTAGAGCGAAAAGGAGCTTAATTCATGACCACCCCCAAAAAATCGAAAATTCCATCCATATCCTGAAAAAATTGAAATTTTTGTATGAAAAACTTGTTTTGCTCATATCTCCTAAACTATGCGTCCTAGAGCGAAAAGGAGCTTAATTCATGACCACCCCCAAAAAATCGAAAATTCCATCCAAATCCTGAAAAAATTGAAATTTTTATATGAAAAACTTGTTTTGCTCATATCTCCTAAACTATGCGTCCTAGAGCTTAATTCATGACCACCCCCAAAAAATCGAAAATTCCATCCAAATCCTGAAAAAATTGAAATTTTTATATGAAAAACTTGTTTTGCTCATATCTCCTAAACTATGCGTTCTAGAGCGAAAAGGAACTTAATTCATGACCACCCCCAAAAAATCGAAAATTCCATCCAAATCCTGAAAAAATTTAAATTTTTATATGAAAAACTTGTTTTGCTCATATCTCCTAAACTATGCGTACTAGAGCGAAAAGGAGGTTAATTCATGACCACCCCAAAAAAAATCGAAAATTCCATCCAAATCCTGCAAAAATTGAAATTTTTATATGAAAAATTTGTTTTGCTCATATCTCCTAAACTATGCGTCCTAGAGCGAAAAGGAGCTAAATTCATGACCACCCCCAAAAAATCGAAAATTCCATCAAAATCCTGAAAAAATTGAAATTTTTATATGAAAAACTTGTTTTGCTCATATCTCCTAAACTATGCGTCCTAGAGCGAAAAGGAGCTTAATTCATGACCACCCCCAAAAAATCGAAAATTCCATCCAAATCCTGAAAAAATTTAAATTTTTATATGAAAAACTTGTTTTGCTCATATCTCCTAAACTATGCGTCCTAGAGCGAAAAAGAGCTTAATTCATGACCACCCCCAAAAAATCGAAAATTCCATCCAAATCCTGAAAAAATTGAAATTTTTATATGAAAAACTTGTTTTGCTCATATCTCCTAAACTATGCGTCCTAGAGCGAAAAGGAGCTTAATTCATGACCACCCCCAAAAAATCGAAAATTCCATCCAAATCCTGAAAAACTTGAAATTTTTATACGAAAAACTTGTTTTGCTCATATCTCCTAAACTATGCGTCCTAGAGCGAAAAGGAACTTAATTCATGACCATCGAAATCGAAAATTCCATCCAAATCCAAAAAAAATTTAAATTTTTATATGAAAAACTTGTTTTGCTCATATCTCCTAAACTATGCGTCCTAGAGCGAAAAAGAGCTTAATTCATGACCACCCCCAAAAAATCGAAAATTCCATCAAAATCCTGAAAAAATTGAAATTTTTATATGAAAAACTTGTTTTGCTCATATCTCCTAAACTATGCGTCCTAGAGCGAAAAGGAGCTTAATTCATGACCACCCCCAAAAAATCGAAAATTCCATCCAAATCCTGAAAAAATTTAAATTTTTATATGAAAAACTTGTTTTGCTCATATCTCCTAAACTATGCGTACTAGAGCGAAAAGGAGGTTAATTCATGACCACCCCAAAAAAAATCGAAAATTCCATCCAAATCCTGCAAAAATTGAAATTTTTATATGAAAAATTTGTTTTGCTCATATCTCCTAAACTATGCGTCCTAGAGCGAAAAGGAGCTAAATTCATGACCACCCCCAAAAAATCGAAAATTCCATCAAAATCCTGAAAAAATTGAAATTTTTATATGAAAAACTTGTTTTGCTCATATCTCCTAAACTATGCGTCCTAGAGCGAAAAGGAGCTTAATTCATGACCACCCCCGAAAAATCGAAAATTCCTTCCAAATCCTGAAAAAATTGAAATTTTTATATGAAAAACTTGTTTTGCTCATATCTCCTAAACTATGCGTCCTAGAGCGAAAAGGAGCTTAATTCATGACCACCCCCAAAAAATCGAACATTCCTTCGAAATCCTGAAAAAATTGAAATGTTTATATGAAAAACTTGTTTTGCTCATATCTCCTAAACTATGCGTCCTAGAGCGAAAAGGAGCTTAATTCATGACCACCCCCAAAAAATCGAAAATTCCATCCAAATCCTGAAAAACTTGAAATTTTTATACGAAAAACTTGTTTTGCTCATATCTCCTAAACTATGCGTCCTAGAGCGAAAAGGAACTTAATTCATGACCATCGAAATCGAAAATTCCATCCAAATCCAAAAAAAATTGAAATTTTTATATGAAAAACTTGTTTTGCTCATATCTCCTAAACTATGCGTCCTAGAGCGAAAAGGAGCTTAATTCATGACCACCCCCAAAAAATCGAAAATTCCATCCAAATCCTGAAAAAATTGAAATTTTTATATGAAAAACTTGTTTTGCTCATATCTCCTAAACTATGCGTCCTAGAGCTTAATTCATGACCACCCCCAAAAAATCGAAAATTCCATCCAAATCCTGAAAAAATTGAAATTTTTATATGAAAAACTTGTTTTGCTCATATCTCCTAAACTATGCGTTCTAGAGCGAAAAGGAGCTTAATTCATGACCACCCCCAAAAAATCGAAAATTCCATCCAAATCCTGAAAAAATTGAAATTTTTATATGAAAAACTTGTTTTGCTCATATCTCCTAAACTATGCGTCCTAGAGCGAAAAGGAGCTTAATTCATGACCACCCCCAAAAAATCGAAAATTCCATCCAAATCCTGAAAAAATTTAAATTTTTATATGAAAAACTTGTTTTGCTCATATCTCCTAAACTATGCGTCCTAGAGCGAAAAGGAGCTTAATTCATGACCACCCCCAAAAAATCGAAAATTCCATCCAAATCCTGAAAAAATTGAAATTTTTATATAAAAAACTTGTTTTGCTCATATCTCCTAAACTATGCGTCCTAGAGCGAAAAGGAGCTTAATTCATGACCACCTCCAAAAAATCGAAAATTCCTTCGAAATCCTGAAAAAATTGAAATTTTTATATGAAAAACTTGTTTTGCTCATATCTCCTAAACTATGCATCCTAGAGCGCAAAGGAGCTTAATTCATGACCACCCCCAAAAAATCGAAAATTCCCCAAATTCTGAAAAAATTGAAATTTTTATACGAAAAACTTGTTTTGCTCATATCTCCTAAACTATGCGTCCTAGAGCGAAAAGCAGCTTAATTCATGACCACCCCCAAAAAATCGAAAATTCCATCCAAATCCTGAAAAAAGTTAAATTTTTATATGAAAAATTTGTTTTGCTCATATCTCCTAAACTATGCGTCCTAGAGCGAAAAGGAGCTTAATTCATGACCACCCCCAAAAAATCGAAAATTCCTTCGAAATCCTGAAAAAATTGAAATTTTTATATGAAAAACTTGTTTTGCTCATATCTCCTAAACTATGCGTTCTAGAGCTTAATTCATGACCACCCCCAAAAAATCGAAAATTCCATCCAAATCCTGAAAAAATTGAAATTTTTATATGAAAAACTTGTTTTGCTCATATCTCCTAAACTATGCGTCCTAGAGCGAAAAGGAGGTTAATTCATGACCACATCAAAAAAATCGAAAATTCCATCCAAATCCTGAAAAAATTGAAATTTTTATATGAAAAATTTGTTTTGCTCATATCTCCTAAACTATGCGTCCTAGAGCGAAAAGGAGCTAAATTCATGACCACCCCCAAAAAATCGAAAATTCCATCCAAATCCTGAAAAAATTGAAATTTTTATATGAAAAACTTGTTTTGCTCATATCTCCTAAACTATGCGTCCTAGAGCGAAAAGGAGCTTAATTCATGACCACCCCCAAAAAATCGAAAATTCCTTCCAAATCCTGAAAAAATTGAAATGTTTATATGAAAAACTTGTTTTGCTCATATCTCCTAAACTATGCGTCCTAGAGCGAAAAGGAGCTTAATTCATGACCACCCCCAAAAAATCGAAAATTCCATCCAAATCCTGAAAAACTTGAAATTTTTATACGAAAAACTTGTTTTGCTCATATCTCCTAAACTATGCGTCCTAGAGCGAAAAGGAGCTTAATTCATGACCACCCCCAAAAAATCGAAAATTCCATCCAAATCCTGAATTGAAATTTTTATATGAAAAACTTGTTTTGCTCATATCTCCTAAACTATGCGTCCTAGAGCGAAAAGGAGCTTAATTCATGACCACCCCCAAAAAATCGAAAATTCCTTCCAAATCCTGAAAAAATTGAAATTTTTATATGAAAAACTTGTTTTGCTCATATCTCCTAAACTATGCGTCCTAGAGCGAAAAGGAGTTTAATTCATGACCACCCCCAAAAAATCGAAAATTCCTTCGAAATCTAAACTATGCGTCCTAGAGCGAAAAGGAGCTAAATTCATGACCACCCCCAAAAAATCGAAAATTCCATCCAAATCCTGAAAAAATTGAAATTTTTATATGAAAAACTTGTTTTGCTCATATCTCCTAAACTATGCGTCCTAGAGCGAAAAGGAGCTTAATTCATGACCACCCCCAAAAAATCGAAAATTCCTTCCAAATCCTGAAAAAATTGAAATGTTTATATGAAAAACTTGTTTTGCTCATATCTCCTAAACTATGCGTCCTAGAGCGAAAAGGAGCTTAATTCATGACCACCCCCAAAAAATCGAAAATTCCATCCAAATCCTGAAAAACTTGAAATTTTTATACGAAAAACTTGTTTTGCTCATATCTCCTAAACTATGCGTCCTAGAGCGAAAAGGAGCTTAATTCATGACCACCCCCAAAAAATCGAAAATTCCATCCAAATCCTGAAAAAATTGAAATTTTTATATGAAAAACTTGTTTTGCTCATATCTCCTAAACTATGCGTCCTAGAGCGAAAAGGAGCTTAATTCATGACCACCCCCAAAAAATCGAAAATTCCTTCCAAATCCTGAAAAAATTGAAATTTTTATATGAAAAAATTGTTTTGCTCATATCTCCTAAACTATGCGTCCTAGAGCGAAAAGGAGCTTAATTCATGACCACCCCCAAAAAATCGAAAATTCCTTCGAAATCCTGAAAAAATTGAAATTTTTATATGAAAAACTTGTTTTGCTCATATCTCCTAAACTATGCGTCCTAGAGCGAAAAGGAGCTTAATTCATGACCACCCCCAAAAAATCGAAAATTCCTTCCAAATCCTGAAAAAATTGAAATTTTTATATGAAAAACTTGTTTTGCTCATATCTCCTAAACTATGCGTCCTAGAGCTTAATTCATGACCACCCCCAAAAAATCGAAAATTCCATCCAAATCCTGAAAAAATTGAAATTTTTATATGAAAAACTTGTTTTGCTCATATCTCCTAAACTATGCGTTCTAGAGCGAAAAGGAGCTTAATTCATGACCACCCCCAAAAAATCGAAAATTCCATCCAAATCCTGAAAAAATTTAAATTTTTATATGAAAAACTTGATTTGCTCATATCTCCTAAACTATGCGTCCTAGAGCGAAAAGGAGGTTAATTCATGACCACCCCAAAAAAATCGAAAATTCCATCCAAATCCTGAAAAAATTGAAATTTTTATATGAAAAATTTGTTTTGCTCATATCTCCTAAACTATGCGTCCCAGAGCGAAAAGGAGCTAAATTCATGACCACCCCCAAAATATCGAAAATTCCATCCAAATCCTGAAAAAATTTAAATTTTTATATGAAAAACTTGTTTTGCTCATATCTCCTAAACTATGCGTCCTAGAGCGAAAAGGAGCTTAATTCATGACCACCCCCAAAAAATCGAAAATTCCATCCAAATCCTGAAAAAATTGAAATTTTTATATGAAAAACTTGTTTTGCTCATATCTCCTAAACTATGCGTCCTAGAGCGAAAAGGAGCTTAATTCATGACCACCCCCAAAAAATCGAAAATTCCTTCCAAATCCTGAAAAAATTGAAATTTTTATATGAAAAACTTGTTTTGCTCATATCTCCTAAACTATGCGTCCTAGAGCTTAATTCATGACCACCCCCAAAAAATCGAAAATTCCATCCAAATCCTGAAAAAATTTAAATTTTTATATGAAAAACTTGTTTTGCTCATATCTCCTAAACTATGCGTCCTAGAGCGAAAAGGAGCTTAATTCATGACCACCCCCAAAAAATCGAAAATTCCATCCAAATCCTGAAAAAATTTAAATTTTTATATGAAAAACTTGTTTTGCTCATATCTCCTAAACTATGCGTCCTAGAGCGAAAAGGAGGTTAATTCATGACCACCCCAAAAAAATCGAAAATTCCATCCAAATCCTGAAAAAATTGAAATTTTTATATGAAAAATTTGTTTTGCTCATATCTCCTAAACTATGCGTCCCAGAGCGAAAAGGAGCTAAATTCATGACCACCCCCAAAAAATCGAAAATTCCATCCAAATCCTGAAAAATTTTAAATTTTTATATGAAAAACTTGTTTTGCTCATATCTCCTAAACTATGCGTCCTAGAGCGAAAAGGAGCTTAATTCATGACCACCCCCAAAAAATCGAAAATTCCATCCAAATCCTGAAAAAATTGAAATTTTTATATGAAAAACTTGTTTTGCTCATATCTCCTAAACTATGCGTCCTAGAGTGAAAAGGAGCTTAATTCATGACCACCCCCAAAAAATCGAAAATTCCATCCAAATCCTGAAAAAATTGAAATTTTTATATGAAAAACTTGTTTTGCTCATATCTCCTAAACTATGCGTCCTAGAGCTTAATTCATGACCACCCCCAAAAAATCGAAAATTCCATCCAAATCATGAAAAAATTGAAATTTTTATATGAAAAACTTGTTTTGCTCATATCTCCTAAACTATGCGTCCTAGAGCGAAAAGGAGCTTAATTCATGACCACCCCCAAAAAATCGAAAATTCCTTCCAAATCCTGAAAAAATTGAAATGTTTATATGAAAAACTTGTTTTGCTCATATCTCCTAAACTATGCGTCCTAGAGCGAAAAGGAGCTTAATTCATGACCACAACAAAAAAATCGAAAATTCCATCCAAATCCTGAAAAAATTGAAATTTTTATATGAAAAATTTGTTTTGCTCATATCTCCTAAACTATGCGTCCTAGAGCGAAAAGGAGCTTAATTCATGACCACCACAAAAAAATCGAAAATTCCATCCAAATCCTGAAAAAATTGAAATTTTTATATGAAAAACTTGTTTTGCTCATATCTCCTAAACTATGCGTCCTAGAGCGAAAAGGAGGTTAATTCATGACCACCCCAAAAAAATCGAAAATTCCATCCAAATCCTGCAAAAATTGAAATTTTTATATGAAAAATTTGTTTTGCTCATATCTCCTAAACTATGCGTCCTAGAGCGAAAAGGAGCTAAATTCATGACCACCCCCAAAAAATCGAAAATTCCATCCAAATCCTGCAAAAATTGAAATTTTTATATGAAAAACTTGTTTTGCTCATATCTCCTAAACTATGCGTCCTAGAGCGAAAAGGAGCTAAATTCATGACCACCCCCAAAAAATCGAAAATTCCATCCAAATCCTGAAAAAATTTAAATTTTTATATGAAAAACTTGTTTTGCTCATATCTCCTAAACTATGCGTCCTAGAGCGAAAAGGAGCTTAATTCATGACCACCCCCAAAAAATCGAAAATTCCATCCAAATCCTGAAAAAATTTAAATTTTTATATGAAAAACTTGTTTTGCTCATATCTCCTAAACTATGCGTCCTAGAGCTTAATTCATGACCACCCCCAAAAAATCGAAAATTCCATCCAAATCCTGAAAAAATTGAAATTTTTATATGAAAAACTTGTTTTGCTCATATCTCCTAAACTATGCGTTCTAGAGCGAAAAGGAGCTTAATTCATGACCACCCCCAAAAAATCGAAAATTCCATCCAAATCCTGAAAAAATTTAAATTTTTATATGAAAAACTTGTTTTGCTCATATCTCCTAAACTATGCGTCTTAGAGCGAAAAGGAGCTTAATTCATGACCACCCCAAAAAAATCGAAAATTCCTTCCAAATCCTGAAAAAATTGAAATTTTTATATGAAAAATTTGTTTTGCTCATACCTCCTAAACTATGCGTCCTAGAGCGAAAAGGAGCTAAATTCATGACCACCCCCAAAAAATCGAAAATTCCATCCAAATCCTGAAAAAATTGAAATTTTTATATGAAAAACTTGTTTTGCTCATATCTCCTAAACTATGCGTCCTAGAGCGAAAAGGAGCTTAATTCATGACCACCCCCAAAAAATCGAAAATTCCTTCCAAATCCTGAAAAAATTGAAATTTTTATATGAAAAACTTGTTTTGCTCATATCTCCTAAACTATGCGTCCTAGAGCGAAAAAGGAGCTTAATTCATGACCACCCCCAAAAAATCGAAAATTCCTTCCAAATCCTGAAAAAATTGAAATTTTTATATGAAAAACTTGTTTTGCTCATATCTCCTAAACTATGCGTCCTAGAGCGAAAAGGAGCTTAATTCATGACCACCCCCAAAAAATCGAAAATTCCTTCGAAATCTAAACTATGCGTCCTAGAGCGAAAAGGAGCTAAATTCATGACCACCCCCAAAAAATCGAAAATTCCATCCAAATCCTGAAAAAATTGAAATTTTTATATGAAAAACTTGTTTTGCTCATATCTCCTAAACTATGCGTCCTAGAGCGAAAAGGAGCTTAATTCATGACCACCCCCAAAAAATCGAAAATTCCTTCCAAATCCTGAAAAAATTGAAATGTTTATATGAAAAACTTGTTTTGCTCATATCTCCTAAACTATGCGTCCTAGAGCGAAAAGGAGCTTAATTCATGACCACCCCCAAAAAATCGAAAATTCCATCCAAATCCTGAAAAACTTGAAATTTTTATACGAAAAACTTGTTTTGCTCATATCTCCTAAACTATGCGTCCTAGAGCGAAAAGGAGCTTAATTCATGACCACCCCCAAAAAATCGAAAATTCCATCCAAATCCTGAAAAAATTGAAATTTTTATATGAAAAACTTGTTTTGCTCATATCTCCTAAACTATGCGTTCTAGAGCGAAAAGGAGCTTAATTCATGACCACCCCCAAAAAATCGAAAATTCCATCCAAATCCTGAAAAAATTTAAATTTTTATATGAAAAACTTGATTTGCTCATATCTCCTAAACTATGCGTCCTAGAGCGAAAAGGAGGTTAATTCATGACCACCCCAAAAAAATCGAAAATTCCATCCAAATCCTGAAAAAATTGAAATTTTTATATGAAAAATTTGTTTTGCTCATATCTCCTAAACTATGCGTCCCAGAGCGAAAAGGAGCTAAATTCATGACCACCCCCAAAATATCGAAAATTCCATCCAAATCCTGAAAAAATTGAAATTTTTATATGAAAAACTTGTTTTGCTCATATCTCCTAAACTATGCGTCCTAGAGCGAAAAGGAGCTTAATTCATGACCACCCCCAAAAAATCGAAAATTCCATCCAAATCCTGAAAAAATTGAAATTTTTATATGAAAAACTTGTTTTGCTCATATCTCCTAAACTATGCGTCCTAGAGCGAAAAGGAGCTTAATTCATGACCACCCCCAAAAAATCGAAAATTCCTTCCAAATCCTGAAAAAATTGAAATTTTTATATGAAAAACTTGTTTTGCTCATATCTCCTAAACTATGCGTCCTAGAGCTTAATTCATGACCACCCCCAAAAAATCGAAAATTCCTTCGAAATCCTGAAAAAATTGAAATTTTTATATGAAAAACTTGTTTTGCTCATATCTCCTAAACTATGCGTTCTAGAGCGAAAAGGAGCTTAATTCATGACCACCCCCAAAAAATCGAAAATTCCATCCAAATCCTGAAAAAATTTAAATTTTTATATGAAAAACTTGTTTTGCTCATATCTCCTAAACTATGCGTCCTAGAGCGAAAAGGAGGTTAATTCATGACCACCCCAAAAAAATCGAAAATTCCATCCAAATCCTGAAAAAATTGAAATTTTTATATGAAAAATTTGTTTTGCTCATATCTCCTAAACTATGCGTCCCAGAGCGAAAAGGAGCTAAATTCATGACCACCCCCAAAAAATCGAAAATTCCATCCAAATCCTGAAAAAATTTAAATTTTTATATGAAAAACTTGTTTTGCTCATATCTCCTAAACTATGCGTCCTAGAGCGAAAAGGAGCTTAATTCATGACCACCCCCAAAAAATCGAAAATTCCATCCAAATCCTGAAAAAATTGAAATTTTTATATGAAAAACTTGTTTTGCTCATATCTCCTAAACTATGCGTCCTAGAGTGAAAAGGAGCTTAATTCATGACCACCCCCAAAAAATCGAAAATTCCATCCAAATCCTGAAAAAATTGAAATTTTTATATGAAAAACTTGTTTTGCTCATATCTCCTAAACTATGCGTCCTAGAGCTTAATTCATGACCACCCCCAAAAAATCGAAAATTCCATCCAAATCATGAAAAAATTGAAATTTTTATATGAAAAACTTGTTTTGCTCATATCTCCTAAACTATGCGTCCTAGAGCGAAAAGGAGCTTAATTCATGACCACCCCCAAAAAATCGAAAATTCCTTCCAAATCCTGAAAAAATTGAAATGTTTATATGAAAAACTTGTTTTGCTCATATCTCCTAAACTATGCGTCCTAGAGCGAAAAGGAGCTTAATTCATGACCACAACAAAAAAATCGAAAATTCCATCCAAATCCTGAAAAAATTGAAATTTTTATATGAAAAATTTGTTTTGCTCATATCTCCTAAACTATGCGTCCTAGAGCGAAAAGGAGCTTAATTCATGACCACCACAAAAAAATCGAAAATTCCATCCAAATCCTGAAAAAATTGAAATTTTTATATGAAAAACTTGTTTTGCTCATATCTCCTAAACTATGCGTCCTAGAGCGAAAAGGAGGTTAATTCATGACCACCCCAAAAAAATCGAAAATTCCATCCAAATCCTGCAAAAATTGAAACTTTTATATGAAAAATTTGTTTTGCTCATATCTCCTAAACTATGCGTCCTAGAGCGAAAAGGAGCTAAATTCATGACCACCCCCAAAAAATCGAAAATTCCATCCAAATCCTGCAAAAATTGAAATTTTTATATGAAAAACTTGTTTTGCTCATATCTCCTAAACTATGCGTCCTAGAGCGAAAAGGAGCTAAATTCATGACCACCCCCAAAAAATCGAAAATTCCATCCAAATCCTGAAAAAATTTAAATTTTTATATGAAAAACTTGTTTTGCTCATATCTCCTAAACTATGCGTCCTAGAGCGAAAAGGAGCTTAATTCATGACCACTCCCAAAAAATCGAAAATTCCATCCAAATCCTGAAAAAATTTAAATTTTTATATGAAAAACTTGTTTTGATCATATCTCCTAAACTATGCGTCCTAGAGCTTAATTCATGACCACCCCCAAAAAATCGAAAATTCCATCCAAATCCTGAAAAAATTGAAATTTTTATATGAAAAACTTGTTTTGCTCATATCTCCTAAACTATGCGTTCTAGAGCGAAAAGGAGCTTAATTCATGACCACCCCCAAAAAATCGAAAATTCCATCCAAATCCTGAAAAAATTTAAATTTTTATATGAAAAACTTGTTTTGCTCATATCTCCTAAACTATGCGTCTTAGAGCGAAAAGGAGCTTAATTCATGACCACCCCAAAAAAATCGAAAATTCCATCCAAATCCTGAACAAATTGAAATTTTTATATGAAAAATTTGTTTTGCTCATACCTCCTAAACTATGCGTCCTAGAGCGAAAAGGAGCTAAATTCATGACCACCCCCAAAAAATCGAAAATTCCATCCAAATCCTGAAAAAATTGAAATTTTTATATGAAAAACTTGTTTTGCTCATATCTCCTAAACTATGCGTCCTAGAGCGAAAAGGAGCTTAATTCATGACCACCCCCAAAAAATCGAAAATTCCTTCCAAATCCTGAAAAAATTGAAATTTTTATATGAAAAACTTGTTTTGCTCATATCTCCTAAACTATGCGTCCTAGAGCGAAAAGGAGCTTAATTCATGACCACCCCCAAAAAATCGAAAATTCCTTCCAAATCCTGAAAAAATTGAAATTTTTATATGAAAAACTTGTTTTGCTCATATCTCCTAAACTATGCGTCCTAGAGCGAAAAGGAGCTTAATTCATGACCACCCCCAAAAAATCGAAAATTCCTTCGAAATCTAAACTATGCGTCCTAGAGCGAAAAGGAGCTAAATTCATGACCACCCCCAAAAAATCGAAAATTCCATCCAAATCCTGAAAAAATTGAAATTTTTATATGAAAAACTTGTTTTGCTCATATCTCCTAAACTATGCGTCCTAGAGCGAAAAGGAGCTTAATTCATGACCACCCCCAAAAAATCGAAAATTCCTTCCAAATCCTGAAAAAATTGAAATGTTTATATGAAAAACTTGTTTTGCTCATATCTCCTAAACTATGCGTCCTAGAGCGAAAAGGAGCTTAATTCATGACCACCCCCAAAAAATCGAAAATTCCATCCAAATCCTGAAAAACTTGAAATTTTTATACGAAAAACTTGTTTTGCTCATATCTCCTAAACTATGCGTCCTAGAGCGAAAAGGAGCTTAATTCATGACCACCCCCAAAAAATCGAAAATTCCATCCAAATCCTGAAAAAATTGAAATTTTTATATGAAAAACTTGTTTTGCTCATATCTCCTAAACTATGCGTCCTAGAGCGAAAAGGAGCTTAATTCATGACCACCCCCAAAAAATCGAAAATTCCTTCCAAATCCTGAAAAAATTGAAATTTTTATATGAAAAACTTGTTTTGCTCATATCTCCTAAACTATGCGTCCTAGAGCGAAAAGGAGCTTAATTCATGACCACCCCCAAAAAATCGAAAATTCCTTCGAAATCCTGAAAAAATTGAAATTTTTATATGAAAAACTTGTTTTGCTCATATCTCCTAAACTATGCGTCCTAGAGCGAAAAGGAGCTTAATTCATGACCACCCCCAAAAAATCGAAAATTCCATCCAAATCCTGAAAAAATTGAAATTTTTATATGAAAAACTTGTTTTGCTCATATCTCCTAAACTATGCGTTCTAGAGCGAAAAGGAGCTTAATTCATGACCACCCCCAAAAAATCGAAAATTCCATCCAAATCCTGAAAAAATTGAAATTTTTATATGAAAAACTTGTTTTGCTCATATCTCCTAAACTATGCGTTCTAGAGCGAAAAGGAGCTTAATTCATGACCACCCCCAAAAAATCGAAAATTCCATCCAAATCCTGAAAAAATTGAAATTTTTATATGAAAAACTTGTTTTGCTCATATCTCCTAAACTATGCGTTCTAGAGCGAAAAGGAGCTTAATTCATGACCACCCCCAAAAAATCGAAAATTCCATCCAAATCCTGAAAAAATTTAAATTTTTATATGAAAAACTTGTTTTGCTCATATCTCCTAAACTATGCGTCCTAGAGCGAAAAGGAGGTTAATTCATGACCACCCCAAAAAAATCGAAAATTCCATCCAAATCCTGAAAAAATTGAAATTTTTATATGAAAAATTTGTTTTGCTCATATCTCCTAAACTATGCGTCCCAGAGCGAAAAGGAGCTAAATTCATGACCACCCCCAAAAAATCGAAAATTCCATCCAAATCCTGAAAAAATTGAAATTTTTATATGAAAAACTTGTTTTGCTCATATCTCCTAAACTATGCGTCCTAGAGCGAAAAGGAGCTTAATTCATGACCACCCCCAAAAAATCGAAAATTCCATCCAAATCCTGAAAAAATTGAAATTTTTATATGAAAAACTTGTTTTGCTCATATCTCCTAAACTATGCGTCCTAGAGTGAAAAGGAGCTTAATTCATGACCACCCCCAAAAAATCGAAAATTCCATCCAAATCCTGAAAAAATTGAAATTTTTATATGAAAAACTTGTTTTGCTCATATCTCCTAAACTATGCGTCCTAGAGCTTAATTCATGACCACCCCCAAAAAATCGAAAATTCCATCCAAATCATGAAAAAATTGAAATTTTTATATGAAAAACTTGTTTTGCTCATATCTCCTAAACTATGCGTTCTAGAGCGAAAAGGAGCTTAATTCATGACCACCCCCAAAAAATCGAAAATTCCATCCAAATCCTGAAAAAATTTAAATTTTTATATGAAAAACTTGTTTTGCTCATATCTCCTAAACTATGCGTCCTAGAGCGAAAAGGAGGTTAATTCATGACCACCCCAAAAAAATCGAAAATTCCATCCAAATCCTGCAAAAATTGAAATTTTTATATGAAAAATTTGTTTTGCTCATATCTCCTAAACTATGCGTCCTAGAGCGAAAAGGAGCTAAATTCATGACCACCCCCAAAAAATCGAAAATTCCATCAAAATCCTGAAAAAATTGAAATTTTTATATGAAAAACTTGTTTTGCTCATATCTTCTAAACTATGCGTCCTAGAGCGAAAAGGAGCTTAATTCATGACCACCCCCAAAAAATCGAAAATTCCATCCAAATCCTGAAAAAATTTAAATTTTTATATGAAAAACTTGTTTTGCTCATATCTCCTAAACTATGCGTCCTAGAGCGAAAAGGAGCTTAATTCATGACCACCCCCAAAAAATCGAAAATTCCATCCAAATCCTGAAAAAATTGAAATTTTTATATGAAAAACTTGTTTTGCTCATATCTCCTAAACTATGCGTCCTAGAGCTTAATTCATGACCACCCCCAAAAAATCGAAAATTCCATCCAAATCCTGAAAAAATTGAAATTTTTATATGAAAAACTTGTTTTGCTCATATCTCCTAAACTATGCGTTCTAGAGCGAAAAGGAGCTTAATTCATGACAACCCCCAAAAAATCGAAAATTCCATCCAAATCCTGAAAAAATTTAAATTTTTATATGAAAAACTTGTTTGCTCATATCTCCTAAACTATGCGTCCTAGAGCGAAAAGGAGCTTAATTCATGACCACAACAAAAAAATCGAAAATTCCATCCAAATCCTGAAAAAATTGAAATTTTTATATGAAAAATTTGTTTTGCTCATATCTCCTAAACTATGCGTCCTAGAGCGAAAAGGAGCTTAATTCATGACCACCACAAAAAAATCGAAAATTCCATCCAAATCCTGAAAAAATTGAAATTTTTATATGAAAAACTTGTTTTGCTCATATCTCCTAAACTATGCGTCCTAGAGCGAAAAGGAGGTTAATTCATGACCACCCCAAAAAAATCGAAAATTCCATCCAAATCCTGCAAAAATTGAAATTTTTATATGAAAAATTTGTTTTGCTCATATCTCCTAAACTATGCGTCCTAGAGCGAAAAGGAGCTAAATTCATGACCACCCCCAAAAAATCGAAAATTCCATCCAAATCCTGCAAAAATTGAAATTTTTATATGAAAAACTTGTTTTGCTCATATCTCCTAAACTATGCGTCCTAGAGCGAAAAGGAGCTAAATTCATGACCACCCCCAAAAAATCGAAAATTCCATCCAAATCCTGAAAAAATTTAAATTTTTATATGAAAAACTTGTTTTGCTCATATCTCCTAAACTATGCGTCCTAGAGCGAAAAGGAGCTTAATTCATGACCACCCCCAAAAAATCGAAAATTCCATCCAAATCCTGAAAAAATTGAAATTTTTATATGAAAAACTTGTTTTGCTCATATCTCCTAAACTATGCGTCCTAGAGCTTAATTCATGACCACCCCCAAAAAATCGAAAATTCCATCCAAATCCTGAAAAAATTGAAATTTTTATATGAAAAACTTGTTTTGCTCATATCTCCTAAACTATGCGTTCTAGAGCGAAAAGGAGCTTAATTCATGACCACCCCCAAAAAATCGAAAATTCCATCCAAATCCTGAAAAAATTTATATTTTTATATGAAAAACTTGTTTTGCTCATAACTCCTAAACTAAGCGTCTTAGAGCGAAAAGGAGCTTAATTCATGACCACCCCAAAAAAATCGAAAATTCCATCCAAATCCTGAAAAAATTGAAATTTTTATATGAAAAATTTGTTTTGCTCATACCTCCTAAACTATGCGTCCTAGAGCGAAAAGGAGCTAAATTCATGACCACCCCCAAAAAATCGAAAATTCCATCCAAATCCTGAAAAAATTGAAATTTTTATATGAAAAACTTGTTTTGCTCATCTCTCCTAAACTATGCGTTCTAGAGCTTAATTCATGACCACCCCCAAAAAATCGAAAATTCCATCCAAATCCTGAAAAAATTGAAATTTTTATATGAAAAACTTGTTTTGCTCATATCTCCTAAACTATGCGTTCTAGAGCGAAAAGGAGCTTAATTCATGACCACCCCCAAAAAATCGAAAATTCCATCCAAATCCTGAAAAAATTTAAATTTTTATATGAAAAACTTGTTTTGCTCATATCTCCTAAACTATGCGTCCTAGAGCGAAAAGGAGGTTAATTCATGACCACCCCAAAAAAATCGAAAATTCCTTCGAAATCCTGAAAAAATTGAAATTTTTATACGAAAAACTTGTTTTGCTCATATCTCCTAAACTATGCGTCCTAGAGCGAAAAGGAGCTTAATTCATGACCACCCCCAAAAAATCGAAAATTCCATCCAAATCCTGAAAAAATTGAAATTTTTATATGAAAAACTTGTTTTGCTCATATCTCCTAAACTATGCGTCCTAGAGCGAAAAGGAGCTTAATTCATGACCACCCCCAAAAAATCGAAAATTCCTTCCAAATCCTGAAAAAATTGAAATTTTTATATGAAAAACTTGTTTTGCTCATATCTCCTAAACTATGCGTCCTAGAGCGAAAAGGAGCTTAATTCATGACCACCCCCAAAAAATCGAAAATTCCTTCGAAATCCTGAAAAAATTGAAATTTTTATATGAAAAACTTGTTTTGCTCATATCTCCTAAACTATGCGTCCTAGAGCGAAAAGGAGCTTAATTCATGACCACCCCCAAAAAATCGAAAATTCCATCCAAATCCTGAAAAAATTGAAATTTTTATATGAAAAACTTGTTTTGCTCATATCTCCTAAACTATGCGTTCTAGAGCGAAAAGGAGCTTAATTCATGACCACCCCCAAAAAATCGAAAATTCCATCCAAATCCTGAAAAAATTGAAATTTTTATATGAAAAACTTGTTTTGCTCATATCTCCTAAACTATGCGTTCTAGAGCGAAAAGGAGCTTAATTCATGACCACCCCCAAAAAATCGAAAATTCCATCCAAATCCTGAAAAAATTGAAATTTTTATATGAAAAACTTGTTTTGCTCATATCTCCTAAACTATGCGTTCTAGAGCGAAAAGGAGCTTAATTCATGACCACCCCCAAAAAATCGAAAATTCCATCCAAATCCTGAAAAAATTTAAATTTTTATATGAAAAACTTGTTTTGCTCATATCTCCTAAACTATGCGTCCTAGAGCGAAAAGGAGGTTAATTCATGACCACCCCAAAAAAATCGAAAATTCCATCCAAATCCTGAAAAAATTGAAATTTTTATATGAAAAATTTGTTTTGCTCATATCTCCTAAACTATGCGTCCCAGAGCGAAAAGGAGCTAAATTCATGACCACCCCCAAAAAATCGAAAATTCCATCCAAATCCTGAAAAAATTGAAATTTTTATATGAAAAACTTGTTTTGCTCATATCTCCTAAACTATGCGTCCTAGAGCGAAAAGGAGCTTAATTCATGACCACCCCCAAAAAATCGAAAATTCCATCCAAATCCTGAAAAAATTGAAATTTTTATATGAAAAACTTGTTTTGCTCATATCTCCTAAACTATGCGTCCTAGAGTGAAAAGGAGCTTAATTCATGACCACCCCCAAAAAATCGAAAATTCCATCCAAATCCTGAAAAAATTGAAATTTTTATATGAAAAACTTGTTTTGCTCATATCTCCTAAACTATGCGTCCTAGAGCTTAATTCATGACCACCCCCAAAAAATCGAAAATTCCATCCAAATCATGAAAAAATTGAAATTTTTATATGAAAAACTTGTTTTGCTCATATCTCCTAAACTATGCGTTCTAGAGCGAAAAGGAGCTTAATTCATGACCACCCCCAAAAAATCGAAAATTCCATCCAAATCCTGAAAAAATTTAAATTTTTATATGAAAAACTTGTTTTGCTCATATCTCCTAAACTATGCGTCCTAGAGCGAAAAGGAGGTTAATTCATGACCACCCCAAAAAAATCGAAAATTCCATCCAAATCCTGCAAAAATTGAAATTTTTATATGAAAAATTTGTTTTGCTCATATCTCCTAAACTATGCGTCCTAGAGCGAAAAGGAGCTAAATTCATGACCACCCCCAAAAAATCGAAAATTCCATCAAAATCCTGAAAAAATTGAAATTTTTATATGAAAAACTTGTTTTGCTCATATCTTCTAAACTATGCGTCCTAGAGCGAAAAGGAGCTTAATTCATGACCACCCCCAAAAAATCGAAAATTCCATCCAAATCCTGAAAAAATTTAAATTTTTATATGAAAAACTTGTTTTGCTCATATCTCCTAAACTATGCGTCCTAGAGCGAAAAGGAGCTTAATTCATGACCACCCCCAAAAAATCGAAAATTCCATCCAAATCCTGAAAAAATTGAAATTTTTATATGAAAAACTTGTTTTGCTCATATCTCCTAAACTATGCGTCCTAGAGCTTAATTCATGACCACCCCCAAAAAATCGAAAATTCCATCCAAATCCTGAAAAAATTGAAATTTTTATATGAAAAACTTGTTTTGCTCATATCTCCTAAACTATGCGTTCTAGAGCGAAAAGGAGCTTAATTCATGACCACCCCCAAAAAATCGAAAATTCCATCCAAATCCTGAAAAAATTTAAATTTTTATATGAAAAACTTGTTTGCTCATATCTCCTAAACTATGCGTCCTAGAGCGAAAAGGAGCTTAATTCATGACCACAACAAAAAAATCGAAAATTCCATCCAAATCCTGAAAAAATTGAAATTTTTATATGAAAAATTTGTTTTGCTCATATCTCCTAAACTATGCGTCCTAGAGCGAAAAGGAGCTTAATTCATGACCACCACAAAAAAATCGAAAATTCCATCCAAATCCTGAAAAAATTGAAATTTTTATATGAAAAACTTGTTTTGCTCATATCTCCTAAACTATGCGTCCTAGAGCGAAAAGGAGGTTAATTCATGACCACCCCAAAAAAATCGAAAATTCCATCCAAATCCTGCAAAAATTGAAATTTTTATATGAAAAATTTGTTTTGCTCATATCTCCTAAACTATGCGTCCTAGAGCGAAAAGGAGCTAAATTCATGACCACCCCCAAAAAATCGAAAATTCCATCCAAATCCTGCAAAAATTGAAATTTTTATATGAAAAACTTGTTTTGCTCATATCTCCTAAACTATGCGTCCTAGAGCGAAAAGGAGCTAAATTCATGACCACCCCCAAAAAATCGAAAATTCCATCCAAATCCTGAAAAAATTTAAATTTTTATATGAAAAACTTGTTTTGCTCATATCTCCTAAACTATGCGTCCTAGAGCGAAAAGGAGCTTAATTCATGACCACCCCCAAAAAATCGAAAATTCCATCCAAATCCTGAAAAAATTGAAATTTTTATATGAAAAACTTGTTTTGCTCATATCTCCTAAACTATGCGTCCTAGAGCTTAATTCATGACCACCCCCAAAAAATCGAAAATTCCATCCAAATCCTGAAAAAATTGAAATTTTTATATGAAAAACTTGTTTTGCTCATATCTCCTAAACTATGCGTTCTAGAGCGAAAAGGAGCTTAATTCATGACCACCCCCAAAAAATCGAAAATTCCATCCAAATCCTGAAAAAATTTAAATTTTTATATGAAAAACTTGTTTTGCTCATATCTCCTAAACTATGCGTCTTAGAGCGAAAAGGAGCTTAATTCATGACCACCCCAAAAAAATCGAAAATTCCATCCAAATCCTGAAAAAATTGAAATTTTTATATGAAAAATTTGTTTTGCTCATACCTCCTAAACTATGCGTCCTAGAGCGAAAAGGAGCTAAATTCATGACCACCCCCAAAAAATCGAAAATTCCATCCAAATCCTGAAAAAATTGAAATTTTTATATGAAAAACTTGTTTTGCTCATATCTCCTAAACTATGCGTTCTAGAGCTTAATTCATGACCACCCCCAAAAAATCGAAAATTCCATCCAAATCCTGAAAAAATTGAAATTTTTATATGAAAAACTTGTTTTGCTCATATCTCCTAAACTATGCGTTCTAGAGCGAAAAGGAGCTTAATTCATGACCACCCCCAAAAAATCGAAAATTCCATCCAAATCCTGAAAAAATTTAAATTTTTATATGAAAAACTTGTTTTGCTCATATCTCCTAAACTATGCGTCCTAGAGCGAAAAGGAGGTTAATTCATGACCACCCCAAAAAAATCGAAAATTCCATCCAAATCCTGAAAAAATTGAAATTTTTATATGAAAAACTTGTTTTGCTCATATCTCCTAAACTATGCGTCCTAGAGCGAAAAGGAGGTTAATTCATGACCACATCAAAAAAATCGAAAATTCCATCCAAATCCTGAAAAAATTGAAATTTTTATATGAAAAATTTGTTTTGCTCATATCTCCTAAACTATGCGTCCTAGAGCGAAAAGGAGCTTAATTCATGACCACCCCCAAAAAATCGAAAATTCCATCCAAATCCTGAAAAAATTGAAATTTTTATATGAAAAACTTGTTTTGCTCATATCTCCTAAACTATGCGTCCTAGAGCGAAAAGGAGCTTAATTCATGACCACCCCCAAAAAATCGAAAATTCCTTCCAAATCCTGAAAAAATTGAAATGTTTATATGAAAAACTTGTTTTGCTCATATCTCCTAAACTATGCGTCCTAGAGCGAAAAGGAGCTTAATTCATGACCACCCCCAAAAAATCGAAAATTCCATCCAAATCCTGAAAAACTTGAAATTTTTATACGAAAATCTTGTTTTGCTCATATCTCCTAAACTATGCGTCCTAGAGCCACCCCCAAAAAATCGAAAATTCCATCCAAACCCTGAAAAAATTGAAATTTTTATATGAAAAACTTGTTTTGCTCATATCTCCTAAACTATGCGTCCTAGAGCGAAAAGGAGCTTAATTCATGACCACCCCCAAAAAATCGAAAATTCCTTCCAAATCCTGAAAAAATTGAAATTTTTATATGAAAAACTTGTTTTGCTCATATCTCCTAAACTATGCGTCCTAGAGCGAAAAGGAGCTTAATTCATGACCACCCCCAAAAAATCGAAAATTCCTTCGAAATCTAAACTATGCGTCCTAGAGCGAAAAGGAGCTAAATTCATGACCACCCCCAAAAAATCGAAAATTCCATCCAAATCCTGAAAAAATTTAAATTTTTATATGAAAAACTTGTTTTGCTCATATCTCCTAAACTATGCGTCCTAGAGCGAAAAGGAGCTTAATTCATGACCACCCCCAAAAAATCGAAAATTCCTTCCAAATCCTGAAAAAATTGAAATGTTTATATGAAAAACTTGTTTTGCTCATATCTCCTAAACTATGCGTCCTAGAGCGAAAAGGAGCTTAATTCATGACCACCCCCAAAAAATCGAAAATTCCATCCAAATCCTGAAAA
Organism: Haematobia irritans; assembly: GCF_050003625.1. Classification (NCBI taxonomy): domain Eukaryota; kingdom Metazoa; phylum Arthropoda; class Insecta; order Diptera; family Muscidae; genus Haematobia; species Haematobia irritans. The sequence continues at coordinate 152,961,168 of NC_134399.1, forward strand.
ACTTGAAATTTTTATACGAAAAACTTGTTTTGCTCATATCTCCTAAACTATGCGTCCTAGAGCGAAAAGGAGCTTAATTCATGACCACCCCCAAAAAATCGAAAATTCCATCCAAATCCTGAAAAAATTGAAATTTTTATATGAAAAACTTGTTTTGCTCATATCTCCTAAACTATGCGTCCTAGAGCGAAAAGGAGCTTAATTCATGACCACCCCCAAAAAATCGAAAATTCCTTCCAAATCCTGAAAAAATTGAAATTTTTATATGAAAAACTTGTTTTGCTCATATCTCCTAAACTATGCGTCCTAGAGCGAAAAGGAGCTTAATTCATGACCACCCCCAAAAAATCGAAAATTCCTTCGAAATCCTGAAAAAATTGAAATTTTTATATGAAAAACTTGTTTTGCTCATATCTCCTAAACTATGCGTCCTAGAGCGAAAAGGAGCTTAATTCATGACCACCCCCAAAAAATCGAAAATTCCATCCAAATCCTGAAAAAATTGAAATTTTTATATGAAAAACTTGTTTTGCTCATATCTCCTAAACTATGCGTCCTAGAGCTTAATTCATGACCACCCCCAAAAAATCGAAAATTCCATCCAAATCCTGAAAAAATTTAAATTTTTATATGAAAAACTTGTTTTGCTCATATCTCCTAAACTATGCGTCCTAGAGCGAAAAGGAGGTTAATTCATGACCACCCCAAAAAAATCGAAAATTCCATCCAAATCCTGCAAAAATTGAAATTTTTATATGAAAAATTTGTTTTGCTCATATCTCCTAAACTATGCGTCCTAGAGCGAAAAGGAGCTAAATTCATGACCACCCCCAAAAAATCGAAAATTCCATCAAAATCCTGAAAAAATTGAAATTTTTATATGAAAAACTTGTTTTGCTCATATCTTCTAAACTATGCGTCCTAGAGCGAAAAGGAGCTTAATTCATGACCACCCCCAAAAAATCGAAAATTCCATCCAAATCCTGAAAAAATTTAAATTTTTATATGAAAAACTTGTTTTGCTCATATCTCCTAAACTATGCGTCCTAGAGCGAAAAGGAGCTTAATTCATGACCACCCCCAAAAAATCGAAAATTCCATCCAAATCCTGAAAAAATTGAAATTTTTATATGAAAAACTTGTTTTGCTCATATCTCCTAAACTATGCGTCCTAGAGCTTAATTCATGACCACCCCCAAAAAATCGAAAATTCCATCCAAATCCTGAAAAAATTGAAATTTTTATATGAAAAACTTGTTTTGCTCATATCTCCTAAACTATGCGTTCTAGAGCGAAAAGGAGCTTAATTCATGACCACCCCCAAAAAATCGAAAATTCCATCCAAATCCTGAAAAAATTTAAATTTTTATATGAAAAACTTGTTTTGCTCATATCTCCTAAACTATGCGTCCTAGAGCGAAAAGGAGCTTAATTCATGACCACAACAAAAAAATCGAAAATTCCATCCAAATCCTGAAAAAATTGAAATTTTTATATGAAAAATTTGTTTTGCTCATATCTCCTAAACTATGCGTCCTAGAGCGAAAAGGAGCTTAATTCATGACCACCACAAAAAAATCGAAAATTCCATCCAAATCCTGAAAAAATTGAAATTTTTATATGAAAAACTTGTTTTGCTCATATCTCCTAAACTATGCGTCCTAGAGCGAAAAGGAGCTTAATTCATGACCACCCCCAAAAAATTGAAAATTCCATCCAAATCCTGAAAAAATTTAAATTTTTATATGAAAAACTTGTTTTGCTCATATCTCCTAAACTATGCGTCCTAGAGCGAAAAGGAGGTTAATTCATGACCACCCCAAAAAAATCGAAAATTCCATCCAAATCCTGCAAAAATTGAAATTTTTATATGAAAAATTTGTTTTGCTCATATCTCCTAAACTATGCGTCCTAGAGCGAAAAGGAGCTAAATTCATGACCACCCCCAAAAAATCGAAAATTCCATCCAAATCCTGCAAAAATTGAAATTTTTATATGAAAAACTTGTTTTGCTCATATCTCCTAAACTATGCGTCCTAGAGCGAAAAGGAGCTAAATTCATGACCACCCCCAAAAAATCGAAAATTCCATCCAAATCCTGAAAAAATTTAAATTTTTATATGAAAAACTTGTTTTGCTCATATCTCCTAAACTATGCGTCCTAGAGCGAAAAGGAGCTTAATTCATGACCACCCCCAAAAAATCGAAAATTCCATCCAAATCCTGAAAAAATTGAAATTTTTATATGAAAAACTTGTTTTGCTCATATCTCCTAAACTATGCGTCCTAGAGCTTAATTCATGACCACCCCCAAAAAATCGAAAATTCCATCCAAATCCTGAAAAAATTGAAATTTTTATATGAAAAACTTGTTTTGCTCATATCTCCTAAACTATGCGTTCTAGAGCGAAAAGGAGCTTAATTCATGACCACCCCCAAAAAATCGAAAATTCCATCCAAATCCTGAAAAAATTTAAATTTTTATATGAAAAACTTGTTTTGCTCATATCTCCTAAACTATGCGTCTTAGAGCGAAAAGGAGCTTAATTCATGACCACCCCAAAAAAATCGAAAATTCCATCCAAGTCCTGAAAAAATTGAAATTTTTATATGAAAAATTTGTTTTGCTCATACCTCCTAAACTATGCGTCCTAGAGCGAAAAGGAGCTAAATTCATGACCACCCCCAAAAAATCGAAAATTCCATCCAAATCCTGAAAAAATTGAAATTTTTATATGAAAAACTTGTTTTGCTCATATCTCCTAAACTATGCGTCCTAGAGCGAAAAGGAGCTTAATTCATGACCACCCCCAAAAAATCGAAAATTCCATCCAAATCCTGAAAAAATTTAAATTTTTATATGAAAAACTTGTTTTGCTCATATCTCCTAAACTATGCGTCCTAGAGCGAAAAGGAGCTTAATTCATGACCACCCCAAAAAAATCGAAAATTCCATCCAAATCCTGAAAAAATTGAAATTTTTATATGAAAAACTTGTTTTGCTCATATCTCCTAAACTATGCGTCCTAGAGCGAAAAGGAGCTTAATTCATGACCACCCCCAAAAAATCGAAAATTCCATCCAAATCCTGAAAAAATTGAAATTTTTATATGAAAAACTTGTTTTGCTCATATCTCCTAAACTATGCGTCCTAGAGCGAAAAGGAGCTTAATTCATGACCACCCCCAAAAAATCGAAAATTCCTTCGAAATCCTGAAAAAATTGAAATGTTTATATGAAAAACTTGTTTTGCTCATATCTCCTAAACTATGCGTCCTAGAGCGAAAAGGAGCTTAATTCATGACCACCCCCAAAAAATCGAAAATTCCATCCAAATCCTGAAAAACTTGAAATTTTTATACGAAAAACTTGTTTTGCTCATATCTCCTAAACTATGCGTCCTAGAGCGAAAAGGAGCTTAATTCATGACCACCCCCAAAAAATCGAAAATTCCATCCAAATCCTGAAAAAATTGAAATTTTTATATGAAAAACTTGTTTTGCTCATATCTCCTAAACTATGCGTCCTAGAGCGAAAAGGAGCTTAATTCATGACCACCCCCAAAAAATCGAAAATTCCTTCCAAATCCTGAAAAAATTGAAATTTTTATATGAAAAACTTGTTTTGCTCATATCTCCTAAACTGTGCGTCCTAGAGCGAAAAGGAGCTTAATTCATGACCACCCCCAAAAAATCGAAAATTCCATCCAAATCCTGAAAAACTTGAAATTTTTATACGAAAAACTTGTTTTGCTCATATCTCCTAAACTATGCGTCCTAGAGCGAAAAGGAGCTTAATTCATGACCACCCCCAAAAAATCGAAAATTCCATCCAAATCCTGAAAAAATTGAAATTTTTATATGAAAAACTTGTTTTGCTCATATCTCCTAAACTATGCGTCCTAGAGCGAAAAGGAGCTTAATTCATGACCACCCCCAAAAAATCGAAAATTCCTTCCAAATCCTGAAAAAATTGAAATTTTTATATGAAAAACTTGTTTTGCTCATATCTACTAAACTATGCGTCCTAGAGCGAAAAGGAGCTTAATTCATGACCACCCCCAAAAATTCGAAAATTCGTTCGAAATCCTGAAAAAATTGAAATTTTTATATGAAAAACTAGTTTTGCTCATATCTCCTAAACTATGCGTCCTAGAGCGAAAAGGAGCTTAATTCATGACCACCCCCAAAAAATCGAAAATTCCATCCAAATCCTGAAAAAATTGAAATTTTTATATGAAAAACTTGTTTTGCTCATATCTCCTAAACTATGCGTCCTAGAGCTTAATTCATGACCACCCCCAAAAAATCGAAAATTCCATCCAAATCCTGAAAAATTTAAATTTTTATATGAAAAACTTGTTTTGCTCATATCTCCTAAACTATGCGTTCTAGAGCGAAAAGGAGCTTAATTCATGGCCACCCCCAAAAAATCGAAAATTCCATCCAAATCCTGAAAAAATTTAAATTTTTATATGAAAAACTTGTTTTGCTCATATCTCCTAAACTATGCGTCCTAGAGCGAAAAGGAGGTTAATTCATGAACACCCTAAAAAAATCGAAAATTCCATCCAAATCCTGCAAAAATTGAAATTTTTATATGAAAAATTTGTTTTGCTCATATCTCCTAAACTATGCGTCCTAGAGCGAAAAGGAGCTAAATTCATGACCATCCCCAAAAAATCGAAAATTCCATCCAAATCCTGAAAAAATTGAAATTTTTATATGAAAAACTTGTTTTGCTCATATCTCCTAAACTATGCGTCCTAGAGCGAAAAGGAGCTTAATTCATGACCACCCCCAAAAAATCGAAAATTCTATCCAAATCCTGAAAAAATTTAAATTTTTATATGAAAAACTTGTTTTGCTCATATCTCCTAAACTATGCGTCCTAGAGCGAAAAGGAGCTTAATTCATGACCACCCCCAAAAAATCGAAAATTCCATCCAAATCCTGAAAAAATTGAAATTTTTATATGAAAAACTTGTTTTGCTCATATCTCCTAAAATATGCGTCCTAGAGCGAAAAGGAGCTTAATTCATGACCACCTCCAAAAAATCGAAAATTCCTTCGAAATCCTGAAAAAATTGAAATTTTTATATGAAAAACTTGTTTTGCTCATATCTCCTAAACTATGCGTCGTAGAGCGAAAAGGAGCTTAATTCATGACCACCCCCAAAAAATCGAAAATTCCTTCGAAATCCTGAAAAAATTGAAATTTTTATATGAAAAACTTGTTTTGCTCATATCTCCTAAACTATGCGTTCTAGAGCTTAATTCATGACCACCCCCAAAAAATCGAAAATTCCATCCAAATCCTGAAAAAATTGAAATTTTTATATGAAAAACTTGTTTTGCTCATATCTCCTAAACTATGCGTCCTAGAGCGAAAAGGAGCTTAATTCATGACCACCCCCAAAAAATCGAAAATTCCTTCCAAATCCTGAAAAAATTGAAATTTTTATATGAAAAACTTGTTTTGCTCATATCTCCTAAACTATGCGTCCTAGAGCGAAAAGGAGCTTAATTCATGACCACCCCCAAAAAATCGAGAATTCCTTCGAAATCCTGAAAAAATTGAAATTTTTATATGAAAAACTTGTTTTGCTCATATCTCCTAAACTATGCGTCCTAGAGCGAAAAGGAGCTTAATTCATGACCACCCCCAAAAAATCGAAAATTCCATCCAAATCCTGAAAAAATTGAAATTTTTATACGAAAAACTTGTTTTGCTCATATCTCCTAAACTATGCGTCCTAGAGCGAAAAGGAGCTTAATTCATGACCACCCCCAAAAAATCGAAAATTCCATCCAAAAACTTGTTTTGCTCATATCTCCTAAACTATGCGTCCTAGAGCGAAAAGGAGCTTAATTCATGACCACCCCCAAAAAATCGAAAATTCCATCCAAATCCTGAAAAAATTTAAATTTTTATATGAAAAACTTGTTTTGCTCATATCTCCTGAACTATGCGTCCTAGAGCGAAAAAAATCGAAAATTCCATCCAAATCCTGAAAAAATTTAAATTTTTATATGAAAAACTTGTTTTGCTCATATCTCCTAAACTATGCGTCCTAGAGCGAAAAGGAGCTTAATTCATGACCACCCCCAAAAAATCGAAAATTCCTTCGAAATCCTGAAAAAAATGAAATTTTTATATGAAAAACTTATTTTGCTCATATCTCCTAAACTATGCGTCCTAGAGCTTAATTCATGACCATCCCCAAAAAATCGAAAATTCCATCCAAATCCTGAAAAAATTGAAATTTTTATATGAAAAGCTTGTTTTGCTCATATCTCCTAAACTATGCGTTCTAGAGCGAAAAGGAGCTTAATTCATGACCACCCCCAAAAAATCGAAAATTCCATCCAAATCCTGAAAAAATTTAAATTTTTATATGAAAAACTTGTTTTGCTCATATCTCCTAAACTATGCGTCCTAGAGCGAAAAGGAGGTTAATTCATGACCACCCCAAAAAAATCGAAAATTCCATCCAAATCCTGAAAAAATTGAAATTTTTATATGAAAAATTTGTTTTGCTCATATCTCCTAAACTATGCGTCCTAGAGCGAAAAGGAGCTAAATTCATGACCACCCCCAAAAAATCGAAAATTCCATCCAAATCCTGAAAAAATTTAAATTTTTATATGAAAAACTTGTTTTGCTCATATCTCCTAAACTATGCGTTCTAGAGCGAAAAGGAGCTTAATTCATGACCACCCCCAAAAAATCGAAAATTCCATCCAAATCCTGAAAAAATTTAAATTTTTATATGAAAAACTTGTTTTGCTCATATCTCCTAAACTATGCGTCCTAGAGCTTAATTCATGAGCACCCCCAAAAAATCGAAAATTCCATCCAAATCCTGAAAAAATTGAAATTTTTATATGAAAAACTTGTTTTGCTCATATCTCCTAAACTATGCGTTCTAGAGCGAAAAGGAGCTTAATTCATGACCACCCCCAAAAAATCGAAAATTCCATCCAAATCCTGAAAAAATTTAAATTTTTATATGAAAAACTTGTTTTGCTCATATCTCCTAAACTATGCGTCTTAGAGCGAAAAGGAGCTTAATTCATGACCACCCCAAAAAAATCGAAAATTCCATCCAAATCCTGAAAAAATTGAAATTTTTATATGAAAAATTTGTTTTGCTCATATCTCCTAAACTATGCGTCCTAGAGCGAAAAGGAGCTAAATTCATGACCACCCCCAAAAAATCGAAAATTCCATCCAAATCCTGAAAAAATTTAAATTTTTATATGAAAAACTTGTTTTGCTCATATCTCTCAAACTATGCGTCCTAGAGCTTAATTCATGACCACCCCCAAAAAATCGAAAATTCCATCCAAATCCTGAAAAAATTGAAATTTTTATATGAAAAACTTGTTTTGCTCATATCTCCTAAACTATGCGTTCTAGAGCGAAAAGGAGCTTAATTCATGACCACCCCCAAAAAATCGAAAATTCCATCCAAATCCTGAAAAAATTTAAATTTTTATATGAAAAACTTGTTTTGCTCATATCTCCTAAACTATGCGTCCTAGAGCTTAATTCATGAGCACCCCCAAAAAATCGAAAATTCCATCCAAATCCTGAAAAAATTTAAATTTTTATATGAAAAACTTGTTTTGCTCATATCTCCTAAACTATGCGTCTTAGAGCGAAAAGGAGCTTAATTCATGACCACCCCAAAAAAATCGAAAATTCCATCCAAATCCTGAAAAAATTGAAATTTTTATATGAAAAATTTGTTTTGCTCATATCTCCTAAACTATGCGTCCTAGAGCGAAAAGGAGCTAAATTCATGACCACCCCCAAAAAATCAAAAATTCCATCCAAATCCTGAAAAAATTGAAATTTTTATATGAAAAACTTGTTTTGCTCATATCTCCTAAATTATGCGTCCTAGATCGAAAAGGAGCTTAATTCATGACCACCCCCAAAAAATCGAAAATTCCATCCAAATCCTGAAAAAATTTAAATTTTTATATGAAAAACTTGTTTTGCTCATATCGTCCTAGAGCGAAAAGGAGCTTAATTCATGACCACCCCCAAAAAATCTAAAATTCCTTCCAAATCCTGAAAAAATTGAAATTTTTATATGAAAAACTTGTTTTGCTCATATCTCCTAAACTATGCGTCCTAGAGCGAAAAGGAGCTTAATTCATGACCACCCCCAAAAAATCGAAAATTCCTTCGAAATCCTGAAAAAATTGAAATTTTTATATGAAAAACTTGTTTTGCTCATATCTCCTAAACTATGCGTCCTAGAGCGAAAAGGAGCTTAATTCATGACCACCCCCAAAAAATCGAAAATTCCATCCAAATTCTGAAAAAATTAAAATTTTTATACGAAAAACTTGTTTTGCTCATATCTCCTAAACTATGCGTCCTAGAGCGAAAAGGAGCTTAATTCATGACCACCCCCAAAAAATCGAAAATTCCATCCAAATCCTGAAAAAATTTAAATTTTTATATGAAAAAGTTGTTTTGCTCATATCTCCTAAACTATGCGTCCTAGAGCGAAAAGGAGCTTAATTCATGAACACCCCCAAAAAATCGAAAATTCCATCCAAATCCTGAAAAAATTTAAATTTTTATATGAAAAACTTGTTTTGCTCATATCTCCTAAACAATGCGTCCTAGAGCGAAAAGGAGCTTAATTCATGACCACCCCCAAAAAATCGAAAATTCCTTCCAAATCCTGAAAAAATTGAAATTTTTATATGAAAAACTTGTTTTGCTCATATCTCCTAAACTATGCGTCCTAGAGCGAAAAGGAGCTTAATTCATAACCACCCCCAAAAAATCGAAAATTCCTTCGAAATCCTGAAAAAATTGAAATTTTTATATGAAAAACTTGTTTTGCTCATATCTCCTAAACTATGCGTCCTAGAGCGAAAAGGAGCTTAATTCATGACCACCCCCAAAAAATCGAAAATTCCATCCAAATCCTGAAAAAATTGAAATTTTTATATGAAAAACTTGTTTTGCTCATATCTCCTAAACTATGCGTCCTAGAGCGAAAAGGAGCTTAATTCATGACCACCCCCAAAAAATCGAAAATCCCATCCAAATCCTGAAAAAATTGAAATTTTTATATGAAAAATTTGTTTTGCTCATATCTCCTAAACTATGCGTCCTAGAGCGAAAAGGAGCTAAATTCCTGACCACCCCCAAAAAATCGAAAATTCTATCCAAATCCTGAAAAAATTTAAATTTTTATATGAAAAACTTGTTTTGCTCATATCTCCTAAACTATGCGTCCTAGAGCGAAAAGGAGCTTAATTCATGACCACCCCCAAAAAATCGAAAATTCCATCCAAATTCTGAAAAAATTGAAATTTTTATACGAAAAACTTGTTTTGCTCATATCTCCTAAACTATGCGTCCTAGAGCGAAAAGGAGCTTAATTCATGACCACCCCCAAAAAATCGAAAATTCCATCCAAATCCTGAAAAAATTGAAATTTTTATATGAAAAACTTGTTTTGCTCATATCTCCTAAACTATGCGTCCTAGAGCGAAAAGTAGCTTAATTCATGACCACCCCCAAAAAATCGAAAATTCCTTCCAAATCCTGAAAAAATTGAAATTTTTATATGAAAAACTTGTTTTGCTCATATCTCCTAAACTATGCGTCCTAGAGCGAAAAGGAGCTTAATTCATGACCACCCCCACAAAATCGAAAATTCCTTCGAAATCCTGAAAAAATTGAAATTTTTATATGAAAAACTTGTTTTGCTCATATCTCCTAAACTATGCGTCCTAGAGCGAAAAGGAGCTTAATTCATGACCACCCCCAAAAAATCGAAAATTCCATCCAAATCCTGAAAAAATTGAAATTTTTATACGAAAAATTGTTTTGCTCATATCTCCTAAACTATGCGTCCTAGAGCGAAAAGGAGCTTAATTCATGAACACCCCCAAAAAATCGAAAATTCTATCCAAATCCTGAAAAAATTGAAATTTTTATATGAAAAACTTGTTTTGCTCATATCTCCTAAACTATGCGTTCTAGAGCGAAAAGGAGCTTAATTCATGACCACCCCCAAAAAATCGAAAATTCCATCCAAATCCTGAAAAAATTGAAATTTTTATATGAAAAACTTGTTTTGCTCATATCTCCTAAACTATGCGTCCTAGAGCGAAAAGGAGCTTAATTCATGACCACCCCAAAAAAATCGAAAATTCCATCCAAATCCTGAAAAAATTTAAATTTTTATATGAAAAATTTGTTTTGCTCATATCTCCTAAACTATGCGTCCTAGAGCGAAAAGGAGCTAAATTCATGACCACCCCCAAAAAATCGAAAATTCCATCCAAATCCTGTGAAAATTGAAATTTTTATATGAAAAACTTGTTTTGCTCATATCCCTAAACTATGCGTCCTAGAGCGAAAAGGAGCTTAATTCATGACCACCCCAAAAAAATCGAAAATTCCATCCAAATCCTGAAAAAATTGAAAGTTTTATATGAAAAACTTGTTTTGCTCATATCTCCTAAACTATGCGTCCTAGAGCGAAAAGGAGCTTAATTCATGACCACCCCCAAAAAATCGAAAATTCCATCCAAATCCTGAAAAAATTGAAATTTTTATATGAAAAACCTGTTTTGCTAATATCTCCTAAACTATGCGTCCTAGAGCGAAAAGGAGCTTAATTCATGACCACCCCCAAAAAATCGAAAATTCCTTCGAAATCTAAACTATGCGTCCTAGAGCGAAAAGGAGCTAAATTCATGACCACCCCCAAAAAATCGAAAATTCCATCCAAATCCTGAAAAAATTGAAATTTTTATATGAAAAACTTGTTTTGCTCATATCTCCTAAACTATGCGTCCTAGAGCGAAAAGGAGCTTAATTCATGACCACCCCCAAAAAATCGAAAATTCCTTCCAAATCCTGAAAAAATTGAAATGTTTATATGAAAAACTTGTTTTGCTCATATCTCCTAAACTATGCGTCCTAGAGCGAAAAGGAGCTTAATTCATGACCACCCCCAAAAAATCGAAAATTCCATCCAAATCCTGAAAAACTTGAAATTTTTATACGAAAAACTTGTTTTGCTCATATCTCCTAAACTATGCGTCCTAGAGCGAAAAGGAGCTTAATTCATGACCACCCCCAAAAAATCGAAAATTCCATCCAAATCCTGAAAAAATTGAAATTTTTATATGAAAAACTTGTTTTGCTCATATCTCCTAAACTATGCGTCCTAGAGCGAAAAGGAGCTTAATTCATGACCACCCCCAAAAAATCGAAAATTCCTTCCAAATCCTGAAAAAATTTAAATTTTTATATGAAAAACTTGTTTTGCTCATATCTCCTAAACTATGCGTCCTAGAGCGAAAAGGAGCTTAATTCATGACCACCCCCAAAAAATCGAAAATTCCTTCGAAATCCTGAAAAAATTGAAATTTTTATATGAAAAACTTGTTTTGCTCATATCTCCTAAACTATGCGTCCTAGAGCGAAAAGGAGCTTAATTCATGACCACCCCCAAAAAATCGAAAATTCCATCCAAATCCTGAAAAAATTGAAATTTTTATATGAAAAACTTGTTTTGCTCATATCTCCTAAACTATGCGTCCTAGAGCTTAATTCATGACCACCCCCAAAAAATCGAAAATTCCTTCGAAATCCTGAAAAAATTGAAATTTTTATATGAAAAACTTGTTTTGCTCATATCTCCTAAACTATGCGTTCTAGAGCGAAAAGGAGCTTAATTCATGACCACCCCCAAAAAATCGAAAATTCCATCCAAATCCTGAAAAAATTTAAATTTTTATATGAAAAACTTGTTTTGCTCATATCTCCTAAACTATGCGTCCTAGAGCGAAAAGGAGGTTAATTCATGACCACCCCAAAAAAATCGAAAATTCCATCCAAATCCTGAAAAAATTGAAATTTTTATATGAAAAATTTGTTTTGCTCATATCTCCTAAACTATGCGTCCCAGAGCGAAAAGGAGCTAAATTCATGACCACCCCCAAAAAATCGAAAATTCCATCCAAATCCTGAAAAAATTGAAATTTTTATATGAAAAACTTGTTTTGCTCATATCTCCTAAACTATGCGTCCTAGAGCGAAAAGGAGCTTAATTCATGACCACCCCCAAAAAATCGAAAATTCCATCCAAATCCTGAAAAAATTGAAATTTTTATATGAAAAACTTGTTTTGCTCATATCTCCTAAACTATGCGTCCTAGAGTGAAAAGGAGCTTAATTCATGACCACCCCCAAAAAATCGAAAATTCCATCCAAATCCTGAAAAAATTTAAATTTTTATATGAAAAACTTGTTTTGCTCATATCTCCTAAACTATGCGTCCTAGAGCTTAATTCATGACCACCCCCAAAAAATCGAAAATTCCATCCAAATCATGAAAAAATTGAAATTTTTATATGAAAAACTTGTTTTGCTCATATCTCCTAAACTATGCGTTCTAGAGCGAAAAGGAGCTTAATTCATGACCACCCCCAAAAAATCGAAAATTCCATCCAAATCCTGAAAAAATTTAAATTTTTATATGAAAAACTTGTTTTGCTCATATCTCCTAAACTATGCGTCCTAGAGCGAAAAGGAGGTTAATTCATGACCACCCCAAAAAAATCGAAAATTCCATCCAAATCCTGCAAAAATTGAAATTTTTATATGAAAAATTTGTTTTGCTCATATCTCCTAAACTATGCGTCCTAGAGCGAAAAGGAGCTAAATTCATGACCACCCCCAAAAAATCGAAAATTCCATCAAAATCCTGAAAAAATTGAAATTTTTATATGAAAAACTTGTTTTGCTCATATCTCCTAAACTATGCGTCCTAGAGCGAAAAGGAGCTTAATTCATGACCACCCCCAAAAAATCGAAAATTCCATCCAAATCCTGAAAAAATTGAAATTTTTATATGAAAAACTTGTTTTGCTCATATCTCCTAAACTATGCGTCCTAGAGCTTAATTCATGACCACCCCCAAAAAATCGAAAATTCCATCCAAATCCTGAAAAAATTGAAATTTTTATATGAAAAACTTGTTTTGCTCATATCTCCTAAACTATGCGTTCTAGAGCGAAAAGGAGCTTAATTCATGACCACCCCCAAAAAATCGAAAATTCCATCCAAATCCTGAAAAAATTTAAATTTTTATATGAAAAACTTGTTTTGCTCATATCTCCTAAACTATGCGTCCTAGAGCGAAAAGGAGCTTAATTCATGACCACCCCCAAAAAATTGAAAATTCCATCCAAATCCTGAAAAAATTTAAATTTTTATATGAAAAACTTGTTTTGCTCATATCTCCTAAACTATGCGTCCTAGAGCTTAATTCATGACCACCCCCAAAAAATCGAAAATTCCATCCAAATCCTGAAAAAATTGAAATTTTTATATGAAAAACTTGTTTTGCTCATATCTCCTAAACTATGCGTTCTAGAGCGAAAAGGAGCTTAATTCATGACCACCCCCAAAAAATCGAAAATTCCATCCAAATCCTGAAAAAATTTAAATTTTTATATGAAAAATTTGTTTTGCTCATATCTCCTAAACTATGCGTCCTAGAGCGAAAAGGAGCTAAATTCATGACCACCCCCAAAAAATCGGAAATTCCATCCAAATCCTGCAAAAATTGAAATTTTTATATGAAAAACTTGTTTTGCTCATATCTCCTAAACTATGCGTCCTAGAGCGAAAAGGAGCTAAATTCATGACCACCCCCAAAAAATCGAAAATTCCATCCAAATCCTGAAAAAATTTAAATTTTTATATGAAAAACTTGTTTTGCTCATATCTCCTAAACTATGCGTCCTAGAGCGAAAAGGAGCTTAATTCATGACCACCCCCAAAAAATCGAAAATTCCATCCAAATCCTGAAAAAATTGAAATTTTTATATGAAAAACTTGTTTTGCTCATATCTCCTAAACTATGCGTCCTAGAGCTTAATTCATGACCACCCCCAAAAAATCGAAAATTCCATCCAAATCCTGAAAAAATTGAAATTTTTATATGAAAAACTTGTTTTGCTCATATCTCCTAAACTATGCGTTCTAGAGCGAAAAGGAGCTTAATTCATGACCACCCCCAAAAAATCGAAAATTCCATCCAAATCCTGAAAAAATTTAAATTTTTATATGAAAAATTTGTTTTGCTCATACCTCCTAAACTATGCGTCCTAGAGCGAAAAGGAGCTAAATTCATGACCACCCCCAAAAAATCGAAAATTCCATCCAAATCCTGAAAAAATTGAAATTTTTATATGAAAAACTTGTTTTGCTCATATCTCCTAAACTATGCGTCCTAGAGCGAAAAGGAGCTTAATTCATGACCACCCCCAAAAAATCGAAAATTCCATCCAAATCCTGAAAAAATTTAAATTTTTATATGAAAAACTTGTTTTGCTCATATCTCCTAAACTATGCGTCCTAGAGCGAAAAGGAGCTTAATTCATGACCACCCCAAAAAAATCGAAAATTCCATCCAAATCCTGAAAAAATTGAAATTTTTATATGAAAAACTTGTTTTGCTCATATCTCCTAAACTATGCGTCCTAGAGCGAAAAGGAGCTTAATTCATGACCACCCCCAAAAAATCGAAAATTCCATCCAAATCCTGAAAAAATTGAAATTTTTATATGAAAAACTTGTTTTGCTCATATCTCCTAAACTATGCGTCCTAGAGCGAAAAGGAGCTTAATTCATGACCACCCCCAAAAAATCGAAAATTCCTTCGAAATCCTGAAAAAATTGAAATGTTTATATGAAAAACTTGTTTTGCTCATATCTCCTAAACTATGCGTCCTAGAGCGAAAAGGAGCTTAATTCATGACCACCCCCAAAAAATCGAAAATTCCATCCAAATCCTGAAAAACTTGAAATTTTTATACGAAAAACTTGTTTTGCTCATATCTCCTAAACTATGCGTCCTAGAGCGAAAAGGAGCTTAATTCATGACCACCCCCAAAAAATCGAAAATTCCATCCAAATCCTGAAAAAATTGAAATTTTTATATGAAAAACTTGTTTTGCTCATATCTCCTAAACTATGCGTCCTAGAGCGAAAAGGAGCTTAATTCATGACCACCCCCAAAAAATCGAAAATTCCTTCCAAATCCTGAAAAAATTGAAATTTTTATATGAAAAACTTGTTTTGCTCATATCTCCTAAACTGTGCGTCCTAGAGCGAAAAGGAGCTTAATTCATGACCACCCCCAAAAAATCGAAAATTCCATCCAAATCCTGAAAAACTTGAAATTTTTATACGAAAAACTTGTTTTGCTCATATCTCCTAAACTATGCGTCCTAGAGCGAAAAGGAGCTTAATTCATGACCACCCCCAAAAAATCGAAAATTCCATCCAAATCCTGAAAAAATTGAAATTTTTATATGAAAAACTTGTTTTGCTCATATCTCCTAAACTATGCGTCCTAGAGCGAAAAGGAGCTTAATTCATGACCACCCCCAAAAAATCGAAAATTCCTTCCAAATCCTGAAAAAAATGAAATTTTTATATGAAAAACTTGTTTTGCTCATATCTACTAAACTATGCGTCCTAGAGCGAAAAGGAGCTTAATTCATGACCACCCCCAAAAATTCGAAAATTCGTTCGAAATCCTGAAAAAATTGAAATTTTTATATGAAAAACTAGTTTTGCTCATATCTCCTAAACTATGCGTCCTAGAGCGAAAAGGAGCTTAATTCATGACCACCCCCAAAAAATCGAAAATTCCATCCAAATCCTGAAAAAATTGAAATTTTTATATGAAAAACTTGTTTTGCTCATATCTCCTAAACTATGCGTCCTAGAGCTTAATTCATGACCACCCCCAAAAAATCGAAAATTCCATCCAAATCCTGAAAAATTTAAATTTTTATATGAAAAACTTGTTTTGCTCATATCTCCTAAACTATGCGTTCTAGAGCGAAAAGGAGCTTAATTCATGACCACCCCCAAAAAATCGAAAATTCCATCCAAATCCTGAAAAAATTTAAATTTTTATATGAAAAACTTGTTTTGCTCATATCTCCTAAACTATGCGTCCTAGAGCGAAAAGGAGGTTAATTCATGAACACCCTAAAAAAATCGAAAATTCCATCCAAATCCTGCAAAAATTGAAATTTTTATATGAAAAACTTGTTTTGCTCATATCTCCTAAACTATGCGTCCTAGAGCGAAAAGGAGCTTAATTCATGACCATCCCCAAAAAATCGAAAATTCCATCCAAATCCTGAAAAAATTGAAATTTTTATATGAAAAACTTGTTTTGCTCATATCTCCTAAACTATGCGTCCTAGAGCGAAAAGGAGCTTAATTCATGACCACCCCCAAAAAATCGAAAATTCTATCCAAATCCTGAAAAAATTTAAATTTTTATATGAAAAACTTGTTTTGCTCATATCTCCTAAACTATGCGTCCTAGAGCGAAAAGGAGCTTAATTCATGACCACCCCCAAAAAATCGAAAATTCCATCCAAATCCTGAAAAAATTTAAATTTTTATATGAAAAACTTGTTTTGCTCATATCTCCTAAAATATGCGTCCTAGAGCGAAAAGGAGCTTAATTCATGACCACCTCCAAAAAATCGAAAATTCCTTCGAAATCCTGAAAAAATTGAAATTTTTATATGAAAAACTTGTTTTGCTCATATCTCCTAAACTATGCGTCGTAGAGCGAAAAGGAGCTTAATTCATGACCACCCCCAAAAAATCGAAAATTCCTTCGAAATCCTGAAAAAATTGAAATTTTTATATGAAAAACTTGTTTTGCTCATATCTCCTAAACTATGCGTTCTAGAGCTTAATTCATGACCACCCCCAAAAAATCGAAAATTCCATCCAAATCCTGAAAAAATTGAAATTTTTATATGAAAAACTTGTTTTGCTCATATCTCCTAAACTATGCGTCCTAGAGCGAAAAGGAGCTTAATTCATGACCACCCCCAAAAAATCGAAAATTCCTTCCAAATCCTGAAAAAATTGAAATTTTTATATGAAAAACTTGTTTTGCTCATATCTCCTAAACTATGCGTCCTAGAGCGAAAAGGAGCTTAATTCATGACCACCCCCAAAAAATCGAAAATTCCTTCGAAATCCTGAAAAAATTGAAATTTTTATATGAAAAACTTGTTTTGCTCATATCTCCTAAACTATGCGTCCTAGAGCGAAAAGGAGCTTAATTCATGACCACCCCCAAAAAATCGAAAATTCCATCCAAATCCTGAAAAAATTTAAATTTTTATATGAAAAACTTGTTTTGCTCATATCTCCTAAACTATGCGTCCTAGAGCGAAAAGGAGCTTAATTCATGACCACCCCCAAAAAATCGAAAATTCCATCCAAAAACTTGTTTTGCTCATATCTCCTAAACTATGCGTCCTAGAGCGAAAAGGAGCTTAATTCATGACCACCCCCAAAAAATCGAAAATTCCATCCAAATCCTGAAAAAATTTAAATTTTTATATGAAAAACTTGTTTTGCTCATATCTCCTAAACTATGCGTCCTAGAGCGAAAAAAATCGAAAATTCCATCCAAATCCTGAAAAAATTTAAATTTTTATATGAAAAACTTGTTTTGCTCATATCTCCTAAACTATGCGTCCTAGAGCGAAAAGGAGCTTAATTCATGACCACCCCCAAAAAATCGAAAATTCCTTCGAAATCCTGAAAAAAATGAAATTTTTATATGAAAAACTTATTTTGCTCATATCTCCTAAACTATGCGTCCTAGAGCTTAATTCATGACCATCCCCAAAAAATCGAAAATTCCATCCAAATCCTGAAAAAATTGAAATTTTTATATGAAAAGCTTGTTGTGCTCATATCTCCTAAACTATGCGTTCTAGAGCGAAAAGGAGCTTAATTCATGACCACCCCCAAAAAATCGAAAATTCCATCCAAATAATGAAAAAATTTAAATTTTTATATGAAAAACTTGTTTTGCTCATATCTCCTAAACTATGCGTCCTAGAGCGAAAAGGAGGTTAATTCATGACCACCCCAAAAAAATCGAAAATTCCATCCAAATCCTGAAAAAATTGAAATTTTTATATGAAAAATTTGTTTTGCTCATATCTCCTAAACTATGCGTCCTAGAGCGAAAAGGAGCTAAATTCATGACCACCCCCAAAAAATCGAAAATTCCATCCAAATCCTGAAAAAATTGAAATTTTTATATGAAAAACTTGTTTTGCTCATATCTCCTAAACTATGCGTTCTAGAGCGAAAAGGAGCTTAATTCATGACCACCCCCAAAAAATCGAAAATTCCATCCAAATCCTGAAAAAATTTAAATTTTTATATGAAAAACTTGTTTTGCTCATATCTCCTAAACTATGCGTCCTAGAGCTTAATTCATGAGCACCCCCAAAAAATCGAAAATTCCATCCAAATCCTGAAAAAATTGAAATTTTTATATGAAAAACTTGTTTTGCTCATATCTCCTAAACTATGCGTTCTAGAGCGAAAAGGAGCTTAATTCATGACCACCCCCAAAAAATCGAAAATTCCATCCAAATCCTGAAAAAATTTAAATTTTTATATGAAAAACTTGTTTTGCTCATATCTCCTAAACTATGCGTCTTAGAGCGAAAAGGAGCTTAATTCATGACCACCCCAAAAAAATCGAAAATTCCATCCAAATCCTGAAAAAATTGAAATTTTTATATGAAAAATTTGTTTTGCTCATATCTCCTAAACTATGCGTCCTAGAGCGAAAAGGAGCTAAATTCATGACCACCCCCAAAAAATCGAAAATTCCATCCAAATCCTGAAAAAATTTAAATTTTTATATGAAAAACTTGTTTTGCTCATATCTCCTAAACTATGCGTCCTAGATATTAATTCATGACCACCCCCAAAAAATCGAAAATTCCATCCAAATCCTGAAAAAATTTAAATTTTTATATGAAAAACTTGTTTTGCTCATATCTCCTAAACTATGCGTTCTAGAGCGAAAAGGAGCTTAATTCATGACCACCCCCAAAAAATCGAAAATTCCATCCAAATCCTGAAAAAATTTAAATTTTTATATGAAAAACTTGTTTTGCTCATATCTCCTAAACTATGCGTCCTAGAGCTTAATTCATGAGCACCCCCAAAAAATCGAAAATTCCATCCAAATCCTGAAAAAATTTAAATTTTTATATGAAAAACTTGTTTTGCTCATATCTCCTAAACTATGCGTCTTAGAGCGAAAAGGAGCTTAATTCATGACCACCCCAAAAAAATCGAAAATTCCATCCAAATCCTGAAAAAATTGAAATTTTTATATGAAAAATTTGTTTTGCTCATATCTCCTAAACTATGCGTCCTAGAGCGAAAAGGAGCTAAATTCATGACCACCCCCAAAAAATCAAAAATTCCATCCAAATCCTGAAAAAATTGAAATTTTTATATGAAAAACTTGTTTTGCTCATATCTCCTAAATTATGCGTCCTAGATCGAAAAGGAGCTTAATTCATGACCACCCCCAAAAAATCGAAAATTCCATCCAAATCCTGAAAAAATTTAAATTTTTATATGAAAAACTTGTTTTGCTCATATCGTCCTAGAGCGAAAAGGAGCTTAATTCATGACCACCCCCAAAAAATCGAAAATTCCTTCCAAATCCTGAAAAAATTGAAATTTTTATATGAAAAACTTGTTTTGCTCATATCTCCTAAACTATGCGTCCTAGAGCGAAAAGGAGCTTAATTCATGACCACCCCCAAAAAATCGAAAATTCCTTCGAAATCCTGAAAAAATTGAAATTTTTATATGAAAAACTTGTTTTGCTCATATCTCCTAAACTATGCGTCCTAGAGCGAAAAGGAGCTTAATTCATGACCACCCCCAAAAAATCGAAAATTCCATCCAAATTCTGAAAAAATTAAAATTTTTATACGAAAAACTTGTTTTGCTCATATCTCCTAAACTATGCGTCCTAGAGCGAAAAGGAGCTTAATTCATGACCACCCCCAAAAAATCGAAAATTCCATCCAAATCCTGAAAAAATTTAAATTTTTATATGAAAAATTTGTTTTGCTCATATCTCCTAAACTATGCGTCCTAGAGCGAAAAGGAGCTTAATTCATGAACACCCCCAAAAAATCGAAAATTCCATCCAAATCCTGAAAAAATTTAAATTTTTATATGAAAAACTTGTTTTGCTCATATCTCCTAAACAATGCGTCCTAGAGCGAAAAGGAGCTTAATTCATGACCACCCCCAAAAAATCGAAAATTCCTTCCAAATCCTGAAAAAATTGAAATTTTTATATGAAAAACTTGTTTTGCTCATATCTCCTAAACTATGCGTCCTAGAGCGAAAAGGAGCTTAATTCATAACCACCCCCAAAAAATCGAAAATTCCTTCGAAATCCTGAAAAAATTGAAATTTTTATATGAAAAACTTGTTTTGCTCATATCTCCTAAACTATGCGTCCTAGAGCGAAAAGGAGCTTAATTCATGACCACCCCCAAAAAATCGAAAATTCCATCCAAATCCTGAAAAAATTGAAATTTTTATACGAAAAACTTGTTTTGCTCATATCTCCTAAACTATGCGTCCTAGAGCGAAAAGGAGCTAAATTCCTGACCACCCCCAAAAAATCGAAAATTCTATCCAAATCCTGAAAAAATTTAAATTTTTATATGAAAAACTTGTTTTGCTCATATCTCCTAAACTATGCGTCCTAGAGCGAAAAGGAGCTTAATTCATGACCACCCCCAAAAAATCGAAAATTCCTTCGAAATCCTGAAAAAATTGAAATTTTTATATGAAAAACTTGTTTTGCTCATATCTCCTAAACTATGCGTCCTAGAGCGAAAAGGAGCTTAATTCATGACCACCCCCAAAAAATCGAAAATTCCATCCAAATCCTGAAAAAATTGAAATTTTTATATGAAAAACTTGTTTTGCTCATATCTCCTAAACTATGCGTCCTAGAGCGAAAAGTAGCTTAATTCATGACCACCCCCAAAAAATCGAAAATTCCTTCCAAATCCTGAAAAAATTGAAATTTTTATATGAAAAACTTGTTTTGCTCATATCTCCTAAACTATGCGTCCTAGAGCGAAAAGGAGCTTAATTCATGACCACCCCCACAAAATCGAAAATTCCTTCGAAATCCTGAAAAAATTGAAATTTTTATATGAAAAACTTGTTTTGCTCATATCTCCTAAACTATGCGTCCTAGAGCGAAAAGGAGCTTAATTCATGACCACCCCCAAAAAATCGAAAATTCCATCCAAATCCTGAAAAAATTGAAATTTTTATACGAAAAACTTGTTTTGCTCATATCTCCTAAACTATGCGTCCTAGAGCGAAAAGGAGCTTAATTCATGAACACCCCCAAAAAATCGAAAATTCTATCCAAATCCTGAAAAAATTGAAATTTTTATATGAAAAACTTGTTTTGCTCATATCTCCTAAACTATGCGTTCTAGAGCGAAAAGGAGCTTAATTCATGACCACCCCCAAAAAATCGAAAATTCCATCCAAATCCTGAAAAAATTGAAATTTTTATATGAAAAACTTGTTTTGCTCATATCTCCTAAACTATGCGTCCTAGAGCGAAAAGGAGCTTAATTCATGACCACCCCAAAAAAATCGAAAATTCCATCCAAATCCTGAAAAAATTTAAATTTTTATATGAAAAATTTGTTTTGCTCATATCTCCTAAACTATGCGTCCTAGAGCGAAAAGGAGCTAAATTCATGACCACCCCCAAAAAATCGAAAATTCCATCCAAATCCTGAGAAAATTGAAATTTTTATATGAAAAACTTGTTTTGCTCATATCCCTAAACTATGCGTCCTAGAGCGAAAAGGAGCTTAATTCATGACCACCCCAAAAAAATCGAAAATTCCATCCAAATCCTGAAAAAATTGAAAGTTTTATATGAAAAACTTGTTTTGCTCATATCTCCTAAACTATGCGTCCTAGAGCGAAAAGGAGCTTAATTCATGACCACCCCCAAAAAATCGAAAATTCCATCCAAATCCTGAAAAAATTTAAATTTTTATATGAAAAACCTGTTTTGCTCATATCTCCTAAACTATGCGTCCTAGAGCGAAAAGGAGCTT
Organism: Haematobia irritans; assembly: GCF_050003625.1. Lineage (NCBI taxonomy): Eukaryota > Metazoa > Arthropoda > Insecta > Diptera > Muscidae > Haematobia > Haematobia irritans. Next base: position 152,983,223 of record NC_134399.1, read on the forward strand.
AATTCATGACCACCCCCAAAAAATCGAAAATTCCATCCAAATCCTGAAAAAATTGAAATTTTTATATGAAAAACTTGTTTTGCTCATATCTCCTAAACTATGCGTCCTAGAGCGAAAAGGAGCTTAATTCATGACCACCCCCAAAAAATCGAAAATTCCTTCGAAATCCTGAAAAAATTGAAATTTTTATATGAAAAACTTGTTTTGCTCATATCTCCTAAACTATGCGTCCTAGAGCTTAATTCATGACCACCCCCAAAAAATCGAAAATTCCATCCAAATCCTGAAAAAATTGAAATTTTTATATGAAAAACTTGTTTTGCTCATATCTCCTAAACTATGCGTTCTAGAGCGAAAAGGAGCTTAATTCATGACCACCCCCAAAAAATCGAAAATTCCATCCAAATCCTGAAAAAATTGAAATTTTTATATGAAAAACTTGTTTTGCTCATATCTCCTAAACTATGCGTCCTAGAGCGAAAAGGAGCTTAATTCATGACCACCCCCAAAAAATCGAAAATTCCTTCGAAATCCTGAAAAAATTGAAATTTTTATATGAAAAACTTGTTTTGCTCATATCTCCTAAACTATGCGTCCTAGAGCTTAATTCATGACCACCCCCAAAAAATCGAAAATTCCATCCAAATCCTGAAAAAATTGAAATTTTTATATGAAAAACTTGTTTTGCTCATATCTCCTAAACTATGCGTTCTAGAGCGAAAAGGAGCTTAATTCATGACCACCCCCAAAAAAATCGAAAATTCCATCCAAATCATGAAAAAATTTAAATTTTTATATGAAAAACTTGTTTTGCTCATATCTCCTAAACTATGCGTCCTAGAGCGAAAAGGAGGTTAATTCATGACCACCCCAAAAAAATCGAAAATTCCATCCAAATCCTGAAAAAATTGAAATTTTTATATGAAAAATTTGTTTTGCTCATATCTCCTAAACTATGCGTCCTAGAGCGAAAAGGAGCTAAATTCATGACCACCCCCAAAAAATCGAAAATTCCATCCAAATCCTGAAAAAATTGAAATTTTTATATGAAAAACTTGTTTTGCTCATATCTCCTAAACTATGCGTCCTAGAGCGAAAAGGAGCTTAATTCATGACCACCCCCAAAAAATCGAAAATTCCATCCAAATCCTGAAAAAATTTAAATTTTTATATGAAAAACTTGTTTTGCTCATATCTCCTAAACTATGCGTCCTAGAGCGAAAAGGAGCTTAATTCATGACCACCCCCAAAAAATCGAAAATTCCATCCACATCCTGAAAAAATTGAAATTTTTATATGAAAAACTTGTTTTGCTCATATCTCCTAAACTATGCGTCCTAGAGCGAAAAGGAGCTTAATTCATGACCACCCCCAAAAAATCGAAAATTCCTTCCAAATCCTGAAAAAATTGCAATTTTTATATGAAAAACTTGTTTTGCTCATATCTCCTAAACTATGCGTCCTAGAGCGAAAAGGAGCTTAATTCATGACCACCCCCAAAAAATCGAAAATTCCTTCGAAATCCTGAAAAAATTGAAATTTTTATATGAAAAACTTGTTTTGCTCATATCTCCTAAACTATGCGTCCTAGAGCGAAAAGGAGCTTAATTCATGACCACCCCCAAAAAATCGAAAATTCCATCCAAATCCTGAAAAAATTGAAATTTTTATACGAAAAACTTGTTTTGCTCATATCTCCTAAACTATGCGTCCTAGAGCGAAAAGGAGCTTAATTCATGACCACCCCCAAAAAATCGAAAATTCCATCCAAATCCTGAAAAAATTGAAATTTTTATATGAAAAACTTGTTTTGCTCATATCTCCTAAACTATGCGTCCTAGAGCGAAAAGGAGCTTAATTCATGACCACCCCCAAAAAATCGAAAATTCCTTCCAAATCCTGAAAAAATTTAAATTTTTATATGAAAAACTTGTTTTGCTCATATCTCCTAAACTATGCGTCCTAGAGCGAAAAGGAGCTTAATTCATGACCACCCCCAAAAAATCGAAAATTCCTTCGAAATCCTGAAAAAATTGAAATTTTTATATGAAAAACTTGTTTTGCTCATATCTCCTAAACTATGCGTCCTAGAGCGAAAAGGAGCTTAATTCATGACCACCCCCAAAAAATCGAAAATTCCTTCGAAATCCTGAAAAAATTGAAATTTTTATATGAAAAACTTGTTTTGCTCATATCTCCTAAACTATGCGTCCTAGAGCGAAAAGGAGCTTAATTCATGACCACCCCCAAAAAATCGAAAATTCCATCCAAATCCTGAAAAAATTGAAATTTTTATACGAAAGACTTGTTTTGCTCATATCTCCTAAATTATGCGTCCTAGAGCGAAAAGAAGCTTAATTCATGACCACCCCCAAAAAATCGAAAATTCCATCCAAATCCTGAAAAAATTTAAATTTTTATATGAAAAATTTGTTTTGCTCATATCTCCTAAACTATGCGTCCTAGAGATTAATTCATGACCACCCCCAAAAAATCGAAAATTCCTTCCAAATCCTGAAAAAATTGAAATTTTTATATGAAAAACTTGTTTTGCTCATATCTCCTAAACTATGCGTCCTAGAGCGAAAAGGAGCTTAATTCATGACCACCCCCAAAAAATCGAAAATTCCATCCAAATCCTGAAAAAATTGAAATTTTTATACGAAAAACTTGTTTTGCTCATATCTCCTAAACTATGCGTCCTAGAGCGAAAAGGAGCTTAATTCATGACCACCCCCAAAAAATCGAAAATCCCATCCAAATCCTGAAAGAATTGAAATGTTTATATGAAAAACTTGTTTTGCTCATATCTCCTAAACTATGCGTCCTAGAGCGAAAAGGAGCTTAATTCATGACCACCCCCAAAAAATCGAAAATTCCTTCGAAATCCTGAAAAAATTGAAATTTTTATATGAAAAACTTGTTTTGCTCATATCTCCTAAACTATGCGTCCTAGAGCGAAAAGGAGCTTAATTCATGACCACCCCCAAAAAATCGAAAATTCCTTCGAAATCCTGAAAAAATTGAAATTTTTATATGAAAAACTTGTTTTGCTCATATCTCCTAAACTATGCGTCCTAGAGCGAAAAGGAGCTTAATTCATGACCACCCCCAAAAAATCGAAAATTCCATCCAAATTCTGAAAAAATTGAAATTTTTATACGAAAAACTTGTTTTGCTCATATCTCCTAAACTATGCGTCCTAGAGCGAAAAGGAGCTTAATTCATGACCACCCCCAAAAAATCGAAAATTCCATCCAAATCCTGAAAAAATTTAAATTTTTATATGAAAAATTTGTTTTGCTCATATCTCCTAAACTATGCGTCCTAGAGCGAAAAGGAGCTTAATTCATGAACACCCCCAAAAAATCGAAAATTCCATCCAAATCCTGAAAAAATTGAAATTTTTATATGAAAAACTTGTTTTGCTCATATCTCCTAAACTATGCGTTCTAGAGCGAAAAGGAGCTTAATTCATGACCACCCCCAAAAAATCGAAAATTCCATCCAAATCCTGAAAAAATTGAAATTTTTATATGAAAAACTTGTTTTGCTCATATCTCCTAAACTATGCGTCCTAGAGCGAAAAGGAGCTTAATTCATGACCACCCCCAAAAAATCGAAAATTCCATCCAAATCCTGAAAAAATTGAAATTTTTATATGAAAAACTTGTTTTGCTCATATCTCCTATACTATGCGTCCTAGAGCGAAAAGGAGCTTAATTCATGACCACCCCCAAAAAATCGAAAATTCCATCCAAATCCTGAAAAAATTGAAATTTTTATATGAAAAACTTGTTTTGCTCATATCTCCTAAACAATGCGTCCTAGAGCGAAAAGGAGCTTAATTCATGACCACCCCAAAAAAATCGAAAATTCCTTCGAAATCCTGAAAAAATTGAAATTTTTATATGAAAAACTTGTTTTGCTCATATCTCCTAAACTATGCGTCCTAGAGCGAAAAGGAGCTTAATTCATGACCACCCCCAAAAAATCGAAAATTCCTTCGAAATCCTGAAAAAATTGAAATTTTTTATGAAAAACTTGTTTTGCTCATATCTCCTAAACTATGCGTCCTAGAGCGGAAAGGAGCTTAATTCATGACCACCCCCAAAAAATCGAAAATTCCATCCAAATCCTGAAAAAATTGAAATTTTTATATGAAAAACTTGTTTTGCTCATATCTCCTAAACTATGCGTCCTAGAGCGAAAAGGAGCTTAATTCATGACCACCCCCAAAAAATCGAAAATTCCATCCAAATCCTGAAAAAATTTAAATTTTTATATGAAAAATTTGTTTTGCTCATATCTCCTAAACTATGCGTCCTAGAGCGAAAAGGAGCTTAATTCATGACCACCCCCAAAAAATCGAAAATTCCTTCGAAATCCAAAAAAATTGAAATTTTTATATGAAAAACTTGTTTTGCTCATATCTCCTAAACTATGCGTCCTAGAGCTTAATTCATGACCACCCCCAAAAAATCGAAAATTCCATCCAAATCCTGAAAAAATTGAAATGTTTATATGAAAAACTAGTTTTGCTCATATCTCCTAAACTATGCGTTCTAGAGCGAAAAGGAGCTTAATTCATGACCACCCCCAAAAAATCGAAAATTCCATCCAAATCCTGAAAAAATTTAAATTTTTATATGAAAAACTTGTTTTGCTCATATCTCCTAAACTATGCGTCCTAGAGCGAAAAGGAGGTTAATTCATGACCATCCCAAAAAAATCGAAAATTCCATTCAAATCCTGAAAAAGTTGAAATTTTTATATGAAAAATTTGTTTTGCTCATATCTCCTAAACTATGCGTCCTAGAGCGAAAAGGAGCTAAATTCATGACCACCCCCAAAAAATCGAAAATTCCATCCAAATCCTGAAAAAATTGAAATTTTTATATGAAAAACTTGTTTTGCTCATATCTCCTAAATTATAGCGAAAAGGAGCTTAATTCATGACCACCCCCAAAAAATCGAAAATTCCATCCAAATCCTGAAAAAATTTTAATTTTTATATGAAAAACTTGTTTTGCTCATATCTCCTAAACTATGCGTCCTAGAGCGAAAAGGAGCTTAATTCATGACCACCCCAAAAAAATCGAAAATTCCATCCAAATCTGAAAAAATTGAAATTTGTATATGAAAAACTTGTTTTGCTCATATCTCCTAAACTATGCGTCCTAGAGCGAAAAGGAGCTTAATTCATGACCACCCCCAAAAAATCGAAAATTCCATCCAAATCCTGAAAAAATTGAAATTTTTATATGAAAAACTTGTTTTGCTCATATCTCCTAAACTATGCGTCCTAGAGCGAAAAGGAGCTTAATTCATGACCACCCCCAAAAAATCGAAAATTCCTTCCAAATCCGGAAAAAATTGAAATTTTTATATGAAAAACTTGTTTTGCTCATATCTCCTAAACTATGCGTCCTAGAGCGAAAAGGAGCTTAATTCATGACCACCCCCAAAAAATCGAAAATTCCTTCGAAATCCTGAAAAAATTGAAATTTTTGTATGAAAAACTTGTTTTGCTCATATCTCCTAAACTATGCGTCCTAGAGCGAAAAGGAGCTTAATTCATGACCACCCCCAAAAAATCGAAAATTCCATCCAAATCCTGAAAGAATTGAAATTTTTATACGAAAAACTTGTTTTGCTCATATCTCCTAAACTATGCGTCCTAGAGCGAAAAGGAGCTTATTTTTTTTACGAAAAACTTGTTTTGCTCATATCTCCTAAATTATGCGTCCTAGAGCGAAAAGGAGCTTAATTCATGACCACCCCCAAAAAAATTGAAAATTCCTTCGAAATCCTGAAAAAATTGAAATTTTTATATGAAAAACTTGTTTTGCTCATATCTCCTAAACTATGCGTCCTAGAGCGAAAAGGAGCTTAATTCATGACCACTCCCAAAAAATCGAAAATTCCATCCAAATCCTGAAAAAATTGAAATTTTTATACGAAAAACTTTTTTTGCTCATATCTCCTAAATTATGCGTCCTAGAGCGAAAAGGAGCTTAATTCATGACCACCCCCAAAAAATCGAAAATTCCATCCAAATCCTGAAAAAATTTAAATTTTTATATGAAAAATTTGTTTTGCTCATATCTCCTAAACTATGCGTCCTAGAGCTAAAAGGAGCTTAATTCATGACCACCCCCAAAAAATCGAAAATTCCTTCGAAATCCTGAAAAAATTGAAATTTTTATATGAAAAACTTGTTTTGCTCATATCTCCTAAACTATGCGTCCTAGAGCTTAATTCATGACCACCCCCAAAAAATCGAAAATTCCATCCAAATCCTGAAAAAATTGAAATTTTTATATGAAAAACTTGTTTTGCTCATATCTCCTAAACTAGAGCGAAAAGGTGCTTAATTCATGACCATCCCCAAAAAATCGAAAATTCCATCCAAATCCTGAAAAAATTTAAATTTTTATATGAAAAACTTGTTTTGCTCATATCTCCTAAACTATGCGTCCTAGAGCGAAAAGGAGGTTAATTCATGACCACCCCAAAAAAATCGAAAATTCCATCCAAATCCTGCAAAAATTGAAATTTTTATATGAAAAATTTGTTTTGCTCATATCTCCTAAACTATGCGTCCTAGAGCGAAAAGGAGCTAAATTCATGACCACCCCCAAAAAATCGAAAATTCCATCCAAATCCTGAAAAAATTGAAATTTTTATATGAAAAACTTGTTTTGCTCATATCTCCTAAACTATGCGTCCTAGAGCGAAAAGGAGCTTAATTCATGACCACCCCCAAAAAATCGAAAATTCCATCCAAATCCTGAAAAAATTTAAATTTTTATATGAAAAACTTGTTTTGCTCATATCTTCTCAACTATGCGTTAGAGCGAAAAGGAGCTAAATTCATGACCACCCCCAAAAAATCGAAAATTCCATCCAAATCCTGAAAAAATTGAAATTTTTATATGAAAAACTTGTTTTGCTCATATCTCCTAAACTATGCGTCCTAGAGCGAAAAGGAGCTTAATTCATGACCACCCCCAAAAAATCGAAAATTCCATCCAAATCCTGAAAAAATTGAAATTTTTATACGAAAAACTTGTTTTGCTCATATCTCCTAAACTATGCCTCCTAGAGCGAAAAGGAGCTTAATTCATGACCACCCCCAAAAAATCGAAAATCCCATCCAAATCCTGAAAGAATTGAAATTTTTATATGAAAAACTTGTTTTGCTCATATCTCCTAAACTATGCGTCCTAGAGCGAAAAGGAGCTTAATTCATGACCACCCCCCAAAAAATCGAAAATTCCTTCCAAATCCTGAAAAAGTTGAAATTTTTATATGAAAAACTTGTTTTTCTCATATCTCCTAAACTATGCGTCATAGAGCGAAAAGGAGCTTAATTCATGACCACCCCCAAAAAATCGAAAATTCCTTCGAAATCCTGAAAAAATTGAAATTTTTATATGAAAAACTTGTTTTGCTCATATCTCCTAAACTATGCGTCCTAGAGCGAAAAGGAGCTTAATTCATGACCACCCCCAAAAAATCGAAAATTCCATCCAAATCCTGAAAAAATTTAAATTTTTATATGAAAAACTTGTTTTGCTCATATCTCCTAAACTATGCGTTCTAGAGCGAAAAGGAGCTTAATTCATGACCACCCCCAAAAAATCGAAAATTCCATCCAAATCCTGAAAAAATTGAAATTTTTATATGAAAAACTTGTTTTGCTCATATCTCCTAAACTATGCGTCCTAGAGCGAAAAGGAGCTTAATTCATGACCACCCCCAAAAAATCGAAAATTCCTTCCAAATCCTGAAAAAAATGAAATTTTTATATGAAAAACTTGTTTTGCTCATATCTCCTAAACTATGCGTCCTAGAGCGAAAAGGAGCTTAATTCATGACCACCCCCAAAAAATCGAAAATTCCATCCAAATCCTGAAAAAATTGAAATTTTTATATGAACCACCCCAAAAAAATCGAAAATTCCATCCAAATCCTGAAAAAATTGAAATTTTTATATCAAAAACTTGTTTTGCTCATATCTCCTAAACTATGCGTCCTAGAGCGAAAAGGAGCTTAATTCATGACCACCCCCAAAAAATCGAAAATTCCATCCAAATCCTGAAAAAATTTAAATTTTTATATGAAAAACTTGTTTCGCTCATATCTCCTAAACTATGCGTCCTAGAGCGAAAAGGAGCTTAATTCATGACCACCCCCAAAAAATCGAAAATTCCTTCCAAATCCTGAAAAAAATGAAATTTTTATATGAAAAACTTGTTTTGCTCATATCTCCTAAACTATGCGTCCTAGAGCGAAAAGGAGCTTAATTCATGACCACCCCCAAAAAATCGAAAATTCCATCCAAATCCTGAAAAAATTGAAATTTTTATATGAAAAACTTGTTTTGCTCATATCTCCTAAACTATGCGTTCTAGAGCGAAAAGGAGCTTAATTCATGACCACCCCCAAAAAATCGAAAATTCCATCCAAATCCTGAAAAAATTTAAATTTTTATATGAAAAACTTGTTTTGCTCATATCTCCTAAACTATGCGTCCTAGAGCGAAAAGGAGCTTAATTCATGACCACCCCCAAAAAATCGAAAATTCCTTCCAAATCCTGAAAAAATTGAAATTTTTATATGAAAAACTTGTTTTGCTCATATCTCCTAAACTATGCGTCCTAGAGCGAAAAGGAGCTTAATTCATGACCACCCCCAAAAAATCGAAAATTCCTTCGAAATCCTGAAAAAATTGAAATTTTTATATGAAAAACTTGTTTTGCTCATATCTCCTAAACTATGCGTCCTAGAGCGAAAAGGAGCTTAATTCATGACCACCCCCAATCGAAAATTCCATCCAAATTCTGAAAAAATTGAAATTTTTATATGAAAAACTTGTTTTGCTCATATCTCCTAAACTATGCGTCCTAGAGCGAAAAGGAGCTTAATTCATGACCACCCCCAAAAAATCGAAAATTCCATCCAAATCCTGAAAAAATTTAAATTTTTATATGAAAAACTTGTTTTGCTCATATCTCCTAAACTATGCGTCCTAGAGCGAAAAGGAGCTTAATTCATGAACACCCCCAAAAAATCGAAAATTCCTTCGAAATCCTGAAAAAATTGAAATTTTTATATGAAAAACTTGTTTTGCTCATATCTCCTAAACTATGCGTCCTAGAGCGAAAAGGAGCTTAATTCATGACCACCCCCAAAAAATCGAAAATTCCTTCGAAATCCTGAAAAAATTGAAATTTTTATATGAAAAACTTGTTTTGCTCATATCTCCTAAACTATGCGTCCTAGAGCGAAAAGGAGCTTAATTCATGACCACCCCCAATCGAAAATTCCATCCAAATTCTGAAAAAATTGAAATTTTTATATGAAAAACTTGTTTTGCTCATATCTCCTAAACTATGCGTCCTAGAGCGAAAAGGAGCTTAATTCATGACCACCCCCAAAAAATCGAAAATTCCATCCAAATCCTGAAAAAATCCTAGAGCGAAAAGGAGCCTAATTCATGAACACCCCCAAAAAATCGAAAATTCCATCCAAATCCTGAAAAAATTGAAATTTTTATATGAAAAACTTGTTTTGCTCATATCTCCTAAACTATGCGTTCTAGAGCGAAAAGGAGCTTAATTCATGACCACCCCCAAAAAATCGAAAATTCCATCCAAATCCTGAAAAAATTTAAATTTTTATATGAAAAACTTGTTTTGCTCATATCTCCTAAACTATGCGTCCTAGAGCGAAAAGGAGCTTAATTCATGACCACCCCAAAAAAATCGAAAATTCCATCCAAATCCTGAAAAAATTGAAATTTTTATATGAAAAACTTGTTTTGCTCATATCTCCTAAACTATGCGTCCTAGAGCGAAAAGGAGCTTAATTCATGACCACCTTCAGAAAATCGAAAACTCCTTCGAAATCCTGAAAAAATTGAAATTTTTATATGAAAAACTTGTTTTGCTCATATCTCCTAAACTATGCGTTCTAGAGCGAAAAGGAGCTTAATTCATGACCACCCCCAAAAAATCGAAAATTCCATCCAAATCCTGAAAAAATTGAAATTTTTATACGAAAAACTTTTTTTGCTCATATCTCCTAAATTATGCGTCCTACAGCGAAAAGGAGCTTAATTCATGACCACCCCCAAAAAATCGAAAATTCCATCCAAATCCTGAAAAAATTTAAATTTTTATATGAAAAATTAGTTTTGCTCATATCTCCTAAACTATGCGTCCTAGAGCTAAAAGGAGCTTAATTCATGACCACCACAAAAAAATCGAAAATTCCTTCGAAATCCTGAAAAAATTGAAATTTTTATATGAAAAACTTGTTTTGCTCATATCTCCTAAACTATGCGTCCTAGAGCTTAATTCATGACCACCCCCAAAAAATCGAAAATTCCATCCAAATCCTGAAAAAATTGAAATTTTTATATGAAAAACTTGTTTTGCTCATATCTCCTAAACTAGAGCGAAAAGGTGCTTTATTCATGACCACCCCCAAAAAATCGAAAATTCCATCCAAATCCTGAAAAAATTGAAATTTTTATATGAAAAACTTGTTTTGCTCATATCTCCTAAACTATGCGTCCTAGAGCGAAAAGGAGGTTAATTCATGACCACCCCAAAAAAATCGAAAATTCCATCCAAATCCTGCAAAAATTGAAATTTTTATATGAAAAATTTGTTTTGCTCATATCTCCTAAACTATGCGTCCTAGAGCGAAAAGGAGCTAAATTCATGACCACCCCCAAAAAATCGAAAATTCCATCCAAATCCTGAAAAAATTGAAATTTTTATATGAAAAACTTGTTTTGCTCATATCTCCTAACTATGCGTCCTAGAGCGAAAAGGAGCTTAATTCATGACCACCCCCAAAAAATCGAAAATTCCATCCAAATCCTGAAAAAATTGAAATTTTTATATGAAAAACTTGTTTTGCTCATATCTCCTAAACTATGCGTCCTAGAGCGAAAAGGAGCTTAATTCATGACCACCCCCAAAAAATCGAAAATTCCATCCAAATCCTGAAAAAATTTAAATTTTTATATGAAAAACTTGTTTTGCTCATATCTCCTAAACTATGCGTCCTTGAGCGAAAAGGAGCTTAATTCATGACCACCCCCAAAAAATCGAAAATTCCATCCAAATCCTGAAAAAATTGAAATTTTTATATGAAAAACTTGTTTTGCTCATATCTCCTAAACTATGCGTCCTAGAGCGAAAAGGAGCTTAATTCATGACCACCCCCAAAAAATCGAAAATTCCATCCAAATCCTGAAAAAATTGAAATTTTTATACGAAAAACTTGTTTTGCTCATATCTCCTAAACTATGCGTCCTAGAGCGAAAAGGAGCTTAATTCATGACCACCCCCAAAAAATCGAAAATCCCATCCAAATCCTGAAAGAATTGAAATTTTTATATGAAAAACTTGTTTTGCTCATATCTCCTAAACTATGCGTCCTAGAGCGAAAAGGAGCTTAATTCATGACCACCCCCAAAAAATCGAAAATTCCTTCCAAATCCTGAAAAAATTGAAATTTTTATATGAAAAACTTGTTTTTCTCATATCTCCTAAACTATGCGTCATAGAGCGAAAAGGAGCTTAATTCATGACCACCCCCAAAAAATCGAAAATTCCTTCGAAATCCTGAAAAAATTGAAATTTTTATATGAAAAACTTGTTTTGCTCATATCTCCTAAACTATGCGTCCTAGAGCGAAAAGGAGCTTAATTCATGACCACCCCCAAAAAATCGAAAATTCCATCCAAATTCTGAAAAAATTGAAATTTTTATACGAAAAACTTGTTTTGCTCATATCTCCTAAACTATGCGTCCTGGAGCGAAAAGGAGCTTAATTCATGACCACCCCCAAAAAATCGAAAATTCCATCCAAATCCTGAAAAAATTGAAATTTTTATACGAAAAACTTGTTTTGCTCATATCTCCTAAACTATGCGTCCTAGAGCGAAAAGGAGCTTAATTCATGACCACCCCCAAAAAATCGAAAATTCCATCCAAATCCTGAAAAAATTGAAATTTTTATATGAAAAACTTGTTGTGCTCATATCTCCTAAACTATGCGTCCTAGAGCGAAAAGGAGCTTAATTCATGACCACCCCCAAAAAATCGAAAATTCCTTCCAAATCCTGAAAAAAATGAAATTTTTATATGAAAAACTTGTTTTGCTCATATCTCCTAAACTATGCGTCCTAGAGCGAAAAGGAGCTTAATTCATGACCACCCCCAAAAAATCGAAAATTCCTTCGAAATCCTGAAAAAATTGAAATTTTTATATGAAAAACTTGTTTTGCTCATATCTCCTAAACTATGCGTCCTAGAGCGAAAAGGAGCTTAATTCATGACCACCCCCAAAAAATCGAAAATTCCATCCAAATTCTGAAAAAATTGAAATTTTTATACGAAAAACTTGTTTTGCTCATATCTCCTAAACTATGCGTCCTAGAGCGAAAAGGAGCTTAATTCATGACCACCCCCAAAAAATCGAAAATTCCATCCAAATCCTGAAAAAATTTAAATTTTTATATGAAAAACTTGTTTTGCTCATATCTCCTAAACTATGCGTCCTAGAGCGAAAAGGAGCTTAATTCATGAACACCCCCAAAAAATCGAAAATTCCATCCAAATCCTGAAAAAATTGAAATTTTTATATGAAAAACTTGTTTTGCTCATATCTCCTAAACTATGCGTCCTAGAGCGAAAAGGAGCTTAATTCATGACCACACCAAAAAAATCGAAAATTCCATCCAAATCCTGAAAAAATTGAAATTTTTATATGAAAAACTTGTTTTGCTCATATCTCCTAAACTATGCGTTCTAGAGCGAAAAGGAGCTTAATTCATGACCACCCCCAAAAAATCGAAAATTCCATCCAAATCCTGAAAAAATTTAAATTTTTATATGAAAAACTTGTTTTGCTCATATCTCCTAAACTATGCGTCCTAGAGCGAAAAGGAGCTTAATTCATGACCACCCCAAAAAAATCGAAAATTCCATCCAAATCCTGAAAAAATTGAAATTTTTATATCAAAAACTTGTTTTGCTCATATCTCCTAAACTATGCGTCCTAGAGCGAAAAGGAGCTTAATTCATGACCACCCCCAAAAAATCGAAAATTCCATCCAAATCCTGAAAAAATTTAAATTTTTATATGAAAAATTTGTTTTGCTCATATCTCCTAAACTATGCGTCCTAGAACGAAAAGGAGCTTAATTCATGACCACCCCCAAAAAATCGAAAATTCCTTCCAAATCCTGAAAAAAATGAAATTTTTATATGAAAAACTTGTTTTGCTCATATCTCCTAAACTATGCGTCCTAGAGCGAAAAGGAGCTTAATTCATGACCACCCCCAAAAAATCGAAAATTCCATCCAAATCCTGAAAAAATTGAAATTTTTATATGAAAAACTTGTTTTGCTCATATCTCCTAAACTATGCGTTCTAGAGCGAAAAGGAGCTTAATTCATGACCACCCCCAAAAAATCGAAAATTCCATCCAAATCCTGAAAAAATTTAAATTTTTATATGAAAAACTTGTTTTGCTCATATCTCCTAAACTATGCGTCCTAGAGCGAAAAGGAGCTTAATTCATGACCACCCCCAAAAAATCGAAAATTCCTTCCAAATCCTGAAAAAATTGAAATTTTTATATGAAAAATTTGTTTTGCTCATATCTCCTAAACTATGCGTCCTAGAGCGAAAAGGAGCTTAATTCATGACCACCCCCAAAAAATCGAAAATTCCTTCGAAATCCTGAAAAAATTGAAATTTTTATATGAAAAACTTGTTTTGCTCATATCTCCTAAACTATGCGTCCTAGAGCGAAAAGGAGCTTAATTCATGACCACCCCCAATCGAAAATTCCATCCAAATTCTGAAAAAATTGAAATTTTTATATGAAAAACTTGTTTTGCTCATATCTCCTAAACTATGCGTCCTAGAGCGAAAAGGAGCTTAATTCATGACCACCCCCAAAAAATCGAAAATTCCATCCAAATCCTGAAAAAATTTAAATTTTTATATGAAAAATTTGTTTTGCTCATATCTCCTAAACTATGCGTCCTAGAGCGAAAAGGAGCTTAATTCATGAACACCCCCAAAAAATCGAAAATTCCATCCAAATCCTGAAAAAATTGAAATTTTTATATGAAAAACTTGTTTTGCTCATATCTCCTAAACTATGCGTTCTAGAGCGAAAAGGAGCTTAATTCATGACCACCCCCAAAAAATCGAAAATTCCATCCAAATCCTGAAAAAATTTAAATTTTTATATGAAAAACTTGTTTTGCTCATATCTCCTAAACTATGCGTCCTAGAGCGAAAAGGAGCTTAATTCATGACCACCCCAAAAAAATCTAAAATTCCATCCAAATCCTGAAAAAATTGAAATTTTTATATGAAAAACTTGTTTTGCTCATATCTCCTAAACTATGCGTCCTAGAGCGAAAAGGAGCTTAATTCATGACCACCTTCAGAAAATCGAAAACTCCTTCGAAATCCTGAAAAAATTGAAATTTTTATATGAAAAACTTGTTTTGCTCATATCTCCTAAACTATGCGTTCTAGAGCGAAAAGGAGCTTAATTCATGACCACCCCCAAAAAATCGAAAATTCCATCCAAATCCTGAAAAAATTGAAATTTTTATACGAAAAACTTGTTTTGCTCATATCTCCTAAACTATGCGTCCTAGAGCGGAAAGGAGCTTAATTCATGACCACCCCCAAAAAATCGAAAATTCCATCCAAATCCTGAAAAAATTTAAATTTTTATATGAAAAATTTGTTTTGGTCATATCTCCTAAACTATGCGTCCTAGAGCGAAAAGGAGCTTAATTCATGACCACCCCCAAAAAATCGAAAATTCCTTCGAAATCCTGAAAAAATTGAAATTTTTATATGAAAAACTTGTTTTGCTCATATCTCCTAAACTATGCGTCCTAGAGCGAAAAGGAGCTTAATTCATGAACACCCCCAAAAAATCGAAAATTCCATCCAAATCCTGAAAAAATTGAAATTTTTATATGAAAAACTTGTTTTGCTCATATCTCCTAAACTATGCGTCCTAGAGCGAAAAGGAGCTTAATGCATGACCACCCCAAAAAAATCGAAAATTCCATCCAAATCCTGAAAAAATTTAAATTTTTATTTGAAAAACTTGTTTTGCTCATATCTCCTAAACTATGCGTTCTAGAGCGAAAAGGAGCTTAATTCATGACCACCCCCAAAAAATCGAAAATTCCATCCAAATCCTGAAAAAATTTAAATTTTTATATGAAAAATTTGTGTTGCTCATATCTCCTAAACTATGCGTCCTAGAGCGAAAAGGAGCTTAATTCATGACCACCCCAAAAAAATCGAAAATTCCATCCAAATCCTGAAAAAATTTAAATTTTTATATGAAAAATTTGTTTTGCTCATATCTCCTAAACTATGCGTCCTAGAGCGAAAAGGAGCTTAATTCATGACCACCCCAAAAAAATCGAAAATTCCATCCAAATCCTGAAAAAATTGAAATTTTTATATGAAAAACTTGTTTTGCTCATATCTCCTAAACTATGCGTCCTAGAGCGAAAAGGAGCTTAATTCATGACCACCTTCAGAAAATCGAAAACTCCTTCGAAATCCTGAAAAAATTGAAATTTTTATATGAAAAACTTGTTTTGCTCATATCTCCTAAACTATGCGTTCTAGAGCGAAAAGGAGCTTAATTCATGACCACCCCCAAAAAATCGAAAATTCCATCCAAATCCTGAAAAAATTGAAATTTTTATACGAAAAACTTGTTTTGCTCATATCTCCTAAACTATGCGTCCTAGAGCGAAAAGGAGCTTAATTCATGACCACCCCCAAAAAATCGAAAATTCCATCCAAATCCTGAAAAAATTTAAATTTTTATATGAAAAATTTGTTTTGGTCATATCTCCTAAACTATGCGTCCTAGAGCGAAAAGGAGCTTAATTCATGACCACCCCCAAAAAATCGAAAATTCCTTCGAAATCCTGAAAAAATTGAAATTTTTATATGAAAAACTTGTTTTGCTCATATCTCCTAAACTATGCGTCCTAGAGCGAAAAGGAGCTTAATTCATGAACACCCCCAAAAAATCGAAAATTCCATCCAAATCCTGAAAAAATTGAAATTTTTATATGAAAAACTTGTTGTGCTCATATCTCCTAAACTATGCGTCCTAGAGCGAAAAGGAGCTTAATTCATGACCACCCCCAAAAAATCGAAAATTCCTTCCAAATCCTGAAAAAATTGAAATTTTTATATGAAAAACTTGTTTTGCTCATATCTCCTAAACTATGCGTCCTAGAGCGAAAAGGAGCTTAATTCATGACCACCCCCAAAAAATCGAAAATTCCTTCGAAATCCTGAAAAAATTGAAATTTTTATATGAAAAACTTGTTTTGCTCATATCTCCTAAACTATGCGTCCTAGAGCGAAAAGGAGCTTAATTCATGACCACCCCCAAAAAATCGAAAATTCCATCCAAATTCTGAAAAAATTGAAATTTTTATACGAAAAACTTGTTTTGCTCATATCTCCTAAACTATGCGTCCTAGAGCGAAAAGGAGCTTAATTCATGACCACCCCCAAAAAATCGAAAATTCCATCCAAATCCTGAAAAAATTTAAATTTTTATATGAAAAACTTGTTTTGCTCATATCTCCTAAACTATGCGTCCTAGAGCGAAAAGGAGCTTAATTCATGAACACCCCCAAAAAATCGAAAATTCCATCCAAATCCTGAAAAAATTGAAATTTTTATATGAAAAACTTGTTTTGCTCATATCTCCTAAACTATGCGTCCTAGAGCGAAAAGGAGCTTAATTCATGACCACACCAAAAAAATCGAAAATTCCATCCAAATCCTGAAAAAATTGAAATTTTTATATGAAAAACTTGTTTTGCTCATATCTCCTAAACTATGCGTTCTAGAGCGAAAAGGAGCTTAATTCATGACCACCCCCAAAAAATCGAAAATTCCATCCAAATCCTGAAAAAATTTAAATTTTTATATGAAAAACTTGTTTTGCTCATATCTCCTAAACTATGCGTCCTAGAGCGAAAAGGAGCTTAATTCATGACCACCCCAAAAAAATCGAAAATTCCATCCAAATCCTGAAAAAATTGAAATTTTTATATCAAAAACTTGTTTTGCTCATATCTCCTAAACTATGCGTCCTAGAGCGAAAAGGAGCTTAATTCATGACCACCCCCAAAAAATCGAAAATTCCATCCAAATCCTGAAAAAATTTAAATTTTTATATGAAAAACTTGTTTTGCTCATATCTCCTAAACTATGCGTCCTAGAACGAAAAGGAGCTTAATTCATGACCACCCCCAAAAAATCGAAAATTCCTTCCAAATCCTGAAAAAAATGAAATTTTTATATGAAAAACTTGTTTTGCTCATATCTCCTAAACTATGCGTCCTAGAGCGAAAAGGAGCTTAATTCATGACCACCCCCAAAAAATCGAAAATTCCATCCAAATCCTGAAAAAATTGAAATTTTTATATGAAAAACTTGTTTTGCTCATATCTCCTAAACTATGCGTTCTAGAGCGAAAAGGAGCTTAATTCATGACCACCCCCAAAAAATCGAAAATTCCATCCAAATCCTGAAAAAATTTAAATTTTTATATGAAAAACTTGTTTTGCTCATATCTCCTAAACTATGCGTCCTAGAGCGAAAAGGAGCTTAATTCATGACCACCCCCAAAAAATCGAAAATTCCTTCCAAATCCTGAAAAAATTGAAATTTTTATATGAAAAATTTGTTTTGCTCATATCTCCTAAACTATGCGTCCTAGAGCGAAAAGGAGCTTAATTCATGACCACCCCCAAAAAATCGAAAATTCCTTCGAAATCCTGAAAAAATTGAAATTTTTATATGAAAAACTTGTTTTGCTCATATCTCCTAAACTATGCGTCCTAGAGCGAAAAGGAGCTTAATTCATGACCACCCCCAATCGAAAATTCCATCCAAATTCTGAAAAAATTGAAATTTTTATATGAAAAACTTGTTTTGCTCATATCTCCTAAACTATGCGTCCTAGAGCGAAAAGGAGCTTAATTCATGACCACCCCCAAAAAATCGAAAATTCCATCCAAATCCTGAAAAAATTTAAATTTTTATATGAAAAATTTGTTTTGCTCATATCTCCTAAACTATGCGTCCTAGAGCGAAAAGGAGCTTAATTCATGAACACCCCCAAAAAATCGAAAATTCCATCCAAATCCTGAAAAAATTGAAATTTTTATATGAAAAACTTGTTTTGCTCATATCTCCTAAACTATGCGTTCTAGAGCGAAAAGGAGCTTAATTCATGACCACCCCCAAAAAATCGAAAATTCCATCCAAATCCTGAAAAAATTTAAATTTTTATATGAAAAACTTGTTTTGCTCATATCTCCTAAACTATGCGTCCTAGAGCGAAAAGGAGCTTAATTCATGACCACCCCAAAAAAATCGAAAATTCCATCCAAATCCTGAAAAAATTGAAATTTTTATATGAAAAACTTGTTTTGCTCATATCTCCTAAACTATGCGTCCTAGAGCGAAAAGGAGCTTAATTCATGACCACCTTCAGAAAATCGAAAACTCCTTCGAAATCCTGAAAAAATTGAAATTTTTATATGAAAAACTTGTTTTGCTCATATCTCCTAAACTATGCGTTCTAGAGCGAAAAGGAGCTTAATTCATGACCACCCCCAAAAAATCGAAAATTCCATCCAAATCCTGAAAAAATTGAAATTTTTATACGAAAAACTTGTTTTGCTCATATCTCCTAAACTATGCGTCCTAGAGCGAAAAGGAGCTTAATTCATGACCACCCCCAAAAAATCGAAAATTCCATCCAAATCCTGAAAAAATTTAAATTTTTATATGAAAAATTTGTTTTGCTCATATCTCCTAAACTATGCGTCCTAGAGCGAAAAGGAGCTTAATTCATGAACACCCCCAAAAAATCGAAAATTCCATCCAAATCCTGAAAAAATTGAAATTTTTATATGAAAAACTTGTTTTGCTCATATCTCCTAAACTATGCGTCCTAGAGCGAAAAGGAGCTTAATGCATGACCACCCCAAAAAAATCGAAAATTCCATCCAAATCCTGAAAAAATTGAAATTTTTATATGAAAAACTTGTTTTGCTCATATCTCCTAAACTATGCGTCCTAGAGCGAAAAGGAGCTTAATTCATGACCACCCCCAAAAAATCGAAAATTCCTTCCAAATCCTGAAAAAATTGAAATTTTTATATGAAAAGGTTGTTTTGCTCATATCTCCTAAACTATGCGTCCTAGAGCGAAAAGGAGCTTAATTCATGACCACCCCCAAAAAATCGAAAATTCCTTCGAAATCCTGAAAAAATTGAAATTTTTATATGAAAAACTTGTTTTGCTCATATCTCCTAAACTATGCGTCCTAGAGCGAAAAGGAGCTTAATTCATGACCACCCCCAAAAAATCGAAAATTCCATCCAAATTCTGAAATAATTGAAATTTTTATACGAAAAACTTGTTTTGTTCATATCTCCTAAACTATGCGTCCTAGAGCGAAAAGGAGCTTAATTCATGACCACCCCCAAAAAATCGAAAATTCCATCCAAATCCTGAAAAAATTTAAATTTTTATATGAAAAACTTGTTTTGCTCATATCTCCTAAACTATGCGTTCTAGAGCGAAAAGGAGCTTAATTCATGACCACCCCCAAAAAATCGAAAATTCCATCCAAATCCTGAAAAAATTTAAATTTTTATATGAAAAACTTGTTTTGCTCATATCTCCTAAACTATGCGTCCTAGAGCGAAAAGGAGCTTAATTCATGACCACCCCAAAAAAATCGAAAATCCATCCAAATCCAGAAAATCGAAAATTCCTTCGAAATCCTGAAAAAATTGAAATTTTTATATGAAAAACTTGTTTTGCTCATATCTCCTAAACCATGCGTCCTAGAGCGAAAAGGAGCTTAATTCATGACCACCCCCAAAAAATCGAAAATTCCATCCAAATCCTGAAAAAATTGAAATTTTTATACGAAAAACTTGTTTTGCTCATATCTCCTAAACTATGCGTCCTAGAGCGAAAAGGAGCTTAATTCATGACCACCCCCAAAAAATCGAAAATTCCATCCAAATCCTGAAAAAATTTAATTTTTTTATATGAAAAATTTGTTTTGGTCATATCTCCTAAACTATGCGTCCTAGAGCGAAAAGGAGCTTAATTCATGACCACCCCCAAAAAATCGAAAATTCCTTCGAAATCCTGAAAAAATTTAAATTTTTATATGAAAAACTTGTTTTGCTCATATCTCCTAAACTATGCGTCCTAGAGCTTAATTTATGACCACCCCCAAAAAATCGAAAATTCCATCCAAATCCTGAAAAAATTTAAATTTTTATATGAAAAACTTGTTTTGCTCATATCTCCTAAACTATGCGTCCTAGAGCGAAAAGGAGCTTAATTCATGACCACCCCCGGAAAATCGAAAATTCCTTCGAAATCCTGAAAAAATTGAAATTTTTATATGAAAAACTTGTTTTGCTCATATCTCCTAAACTATGCGTCCTAGAGCGAAAAGGAGCTTAATTCATGACCACCCCCAAAAAATCGAAAATTCCATCCAAATCCTGAAAAAATTGAAATTTTTATACGAAAAACTTGTTTTGCTCATATCTCCTAAACTATGCGTCCTAGAGCGAAAAGGAGCTTAATTCATGACCACCCCCAAAAAATCGAAAATTCCATCCAAATCCTGAAAAAATTTAAATTTTTTATATGAAAAATTTGTTTTGGTCATATCTCCTAAACTATGCGTCCTAGAGCGAAAAGGAGCTTAATTCATGACCACCCACAAAAAATCGAAAATTCCTTCGAAATCCTGAAAAAATTGAAATTTTTATATGAAAAACTTGTTTTGCTCATATCTCCTAAACTATGCGTCCTAGAGCTTAATTCATGACCACCCCCAAAAAATCGAAAATTCCATCCAAATCCTGAAAAAATTGAAATTTTTATATGAAAAACTTTTTTTGCTCATATCTCCTAAACTATGCGTTCTAGAGCGAAAAGGAGCTTAATTAATGACCACCCCCAAAAAATCGAAAATTCCATCCAAATCCTGAAAAAATTGAAATTTTTATATGAAAAACTTGTTTTGCTCATATCTCCTAAACTATGCGTTCTAGAGCGAAAAGGAGCTTAAATCATGACCACCCCCAAAAAATCGAAAATTCCTTCGAAATCCTGAAAAAATTGAAATTTTTATATGAAAAACTTGTTTTGCTCATATCTCCTAAACTATGCGTCCTAGAGCGAAAAGGAGCTTAATTCATGACCATCACCAAAAAATCGAAAATTCCATCCAAATCCTGAAAAAATTGAAATTTTTATACGAAAAACTTGTTTTGCTCATATCTCCTAAACTATGCGTCCTAGAGCGAAAAGGAGCTTAATTCATGACCACCCCCAAAAAATCGAAAATTCCATCCAAATCCTGAAAAAATTTAAATTTTTATATGAAAAATTTGTTTTGCTCATATCTCCTAAACTATGCGTCCTAGAGCGAAAAGGAGCTTAATTCATGAACACCCCCAAAAAATCGAAAATTCCATCCAAATCCTGAAAAAATTGAAATTTTTATATGAAAAACTTGTTTTGCTCATATCTCCTAAACTATGCGTCCTAGAGCGAAAAGGAGCTTAATTCATGACCACCCCAAAAAAATCGAAAATTCCATCCAAATCCTGAAAAAATTGAAATTTTTATATGAAAAACTTGTTTTGCTCATATCTCCTAAACTATGCGTTCTAGAGCGAAAAGGAGCTTAATTCATGACCACCCCCAAAAAATCGAAAATTCCATCCAAATCCTGAAAAAATTGAAATTTTTATATGAAAAACTTGTTTTGCTCATATCTCCTAAACTATGCGTCCTAGAGCGAAAAGGAGCTTAATTCATGACCACCCCAAAAAAATCGAAAATTCCATCCAAATCCTGAAAAAATTGAAATTTTTATATGAAAAACTTGTTTTGCTCATATCTCCTAAACTGTGCGTCCTAGAGCGAAAAGGAGCTTAATTCATGACCACCCCCAAAAAATCGAAAATTCCATCCAAATCCTGAAAAAATTGAAATTTTTATATGGAAAACTTGTTTTGCTCATATCTCCTAAACTATGCGTCCTAGAGCGAAAAGGAGCTTAATTCATGACCACCCCCAAAAAATCGAAAATTCCTTCGAAATCCTGAAAAAATTGAAATTTTTATATGAAAAACTTGTTTTGCTCATATCTCCTAAACTATGCGTCCTAGAGCTTAATTCATGACCACCCCCAAAAAATCGAAAATTCCATCCAAATCCTGAAAAAATTGAAATTTTTATACGAAAAACTTGTTTTGCTCATATCTCCTAAACTATGCGTCCTAGAGCGAAAAGGAGCTTAATTCATGACCACCCCCAAAAAATCGAAAATTCCATCCAAATCCTGAAAAAATTTAAATTTTTATATGAAAAATTTGTTTTGCTCATATCTCCTAAACTATGCGTCCTAGAGCGAAAAGGAGCTTAATTCATGAACACCCCCAAAAAATCGAAAATTCCATCCAAATCCTGAAAAAATTGAAATTTTTATATGAAAAACTTGTTTTGCTCATATCTCCTAAACTATGCGTCCTAGAGCGAAAAGGAGCTTAATGCATGACCACCCCAAAAAAATCGAAAATTCCATCCAAATCCTGAAAAAATTTAAATTTTTATATGAAAAACTTGTTTTGCTCATATCTCCTAAACTATGCGTTCTAGAGCGAAAAGGAGCTTAATTCATGACCACCCCCAAAAAATCGAAAATTCCTTCCAAATCCTGAAAAAATTGAAATTTTTATATGAAAAGGTTGTTTTGCTCATATCTCCTAAACTATGCGTCCTAGAGCGAAAAGGAGCTTAATTCATGACCACCCCCAAAAAATCGAAAATTCCTTCGAAATCCTGAAAAAATTGAAATTTTTATATGAAAAACTTGTTTTGCTCATATCTCCTAAACTATGCGTCCTAGAGCGAAAAGGAGCTTAATTCATGACCACCCCCAAAAAATCGAAAATTCCATCCAAATTCTGAAATAATTGAAATTTTTATACGAAAAACTTGTTTTGCTCATATCTCCTAAACTATGCGTCCTAGAGCGAAAAGGAGCTTAATTCATGACCACCCCCAAAAAATCGAAAATTCCATCCAAATCCTGAAAAAATTTAAATTTTTATATGAAAAACTTGTTTTGCTCATATCTCCTAAACTATGCGTTCTAGAGCGAAAAGGAGCTTAATTCATGACCACCCCCAAAAAATCGAAAATTCCATCCAAATCCTGAAAAAATTTAAATTTTTATATGAAAAACTTGTTTTGCTCATATCTCCTAAACTATGCGTCCTAGAGCGAAAAGGAGCTTAATTCATGACCACCCCCAAAAAATCGAAAATTCCATCCAAATCCTGAAAAAATTGAAATTTTTATACGAAAAACTTGTTTTGCTCATATCTCCTAAACTATGCGTCCTAGAGCGAAAAGGAGCTTAATTCATGACCACCCCCAAAAAATCGAAAATTCCATCCAAATCCTGAAAAAATTTAATTTTTTTATATGAAAAATTTGTTTTGGTCATATCTCCTAAACTATGCGTCCTAGAGCGAAAAGGAGCTTAATTCATGACCACCCCCAAAAAATCGAAAATTCCTTCGAAATCCTGAAAAAATTTAAATTTTTATATGAAAAACTTGTTTTGCTCATATCTCCTAAACTATGCGTCCTAGAGCTTAATTTATGACCACCCCCAAAAAATCGAAAATTCCATCCAAATCCTGAAAAAATTTAAATTTTTATATGAAAAACTTGTTTTGCTCATATCTCCTAAACTATGCGTTCTAGAGCGAAAAGGAGCTTAATTCATGACCACCCCCAAAAAATCGAAAATTCCATCCAAATCCTGAAAAAATTGAAATTTTTATATGAAAAACTTGTTTTGCTCATATCTCCTAAACTATGCGTTCTAGAGCGAAAAGGAGCTTAATTCATGACCACCCCCAAAAAATCGAAAATTCCATCCAAATCCTGAAAAAATTGAAATTTTTATATGAAAAACTTGTTTTGCTCATATCTCCTAAACTATGCGTCCTAGAGCGAAAAGGAGCTTAATTCATGACCACCCCCAAAAAATCGAAAATTCCATCCAAATCCTGAAAAAATTGAAATTTTTATACGAAAAACTTGTTTTGCTCATATCTCCTAAACTATGCGTCCTAGAGCGAAAAGGAGCTTAATTCATGACCACCCCCAAAAAATCGAAAATTCCTTCGAAATCCTGAAAAAATTGAAATTTTTATACGAAAAACTTGTTTTGCTCATATCTCCTAAACTATGCGTCCTAGAGCGAAAAGGAGCTTAATTCATGACCACCCCCAAAAAATCGAAAATTCCATCCAAATCCTGAAAAAATTTAAATTTTTATATGAAAAACTTGTTTTGCTCATATCTCCTAAACTATGCGTCCTAGAGCGAAAAGGAGCTTAATTCATGACCACACCAAAAAAATCGAAAATTCCATCCAAATCCTGAAAAAATTGAAATTTTTATATGAAAAACTTGTTTTGCTCATATCTCCTAAACTATGCGTCCTAGAGCGAAAAGGAGCTTAATTCATGACCACCCCCGGAAAATCGAAAATTCCTTCGAAATCCTGAAAAAATTGAAATTTTTATATGAAAAACTTGTTTTGCTCATATCTCCTAAACTATGCGTCCTAGAGCGAAAAGGAGCTTAATTCATGACCACCCCCAAAAAATCGAAAATTCCATCCAAATCCTGAAAAAATTTAAATTTTTATACGAAAAACTTGTTTTGCTCATATCTCCTAAACTATGCGTCCTAGAGCGAAAAGGAGCTTAATTCATGACCACCCCCAAAAAATCGAAAATTCCATCCAAATCCTGAAAAAATTTAAATTTTTTATATGAAAAATTTGTTTTGGTCATATCTCCTAAACTATGCGTCCTAGAGCGAAAAGGAGCTTAATTCATGACCACCCACAAAAAATCGAAAATTCCTTCGAAATCCTGAAAAAATTGAAATTTTTATATGAAAAACTTGTTTTGCTCATATCTCCTAAACTATGCGTCCTAGAGCGAAAAGGAGCTTAATTCATGACCACCCACAAAAAATCGAAAATTCCTTCGAAATCCTGAAAAAATTGAAATTTTTATATGAAAAACTTGTTTTGCTCATATCTCCTAAACTATGCGTCCTAGAGCTTAATTCATGACCACCCCCAAAAAATCGAAAATTCCATCCAAATCCTGAAAAAATTGAAATTTTTATATGAAAAACTTTTTTTGCTCATATCTCCTAAACTATGCGTTCTAGAGCGAAAAGGAGCTTAATTAATGACCACCCCCAAAAAATCGAAAATTCCATCCAAATCCTGAAAAAATTGAAATTTTTATATGAAAAACTTGTTTTGCTCATATCTCCTAAACTATGCGTTCTAGAGCGAAAAGGAGCTTAAATCATGACCACCCCCAAAAAATCGAAAATTCCTTCGAAATCCTGAAAAAATTTAAATTTTTATATGAAAAACTTGTTTTGCTCATATCTCCTAAACTATGCGTCCTAGAGCGAAAAGGAGCTTAATTCATGACCATCACCAAAAAATCGAAAATTCCATCCAAATCCTGAAAAAATTGAAATTTTTATACGAAAAACTTGTTTTGCTCATATCTCCTAAACTATGCGTCCTAGAGCGAAAAGGAGCTTAATTCATGACCACCCCCAAAAAATCGAAAATTCCATCCAAATCCTGAAAAAATTTAAATTTTTATATGAAAAATTTGTTTTGCTCATATCTCCTAAACTATGCGTCCTAGAGCGAAAAGGAGCTTAATTCATGAACACCCCCAAAAAATCGAAAATTCCATCCAAATCCTGAAAAAATTGAAATTTTTATATGAAAAACTTGTTTTGCTCATATCTCCTAAACTATGCGTCCTAGAGCGAAAAGGAGCTTAATTCATGACCACCCCAAAAAAATCGAAAATTCCATCCAAATCCTGAAAAAATTGAAATTTTTATATGAAAAACTTGTTTTGCTCATATCTCCTAAACTATGCGTTCTAGAGCGAAAAGGAGCTTAATTCATGACCACCCCCAAAAAATCGAAAATTCCATCCAAATCCTGAAAAAATTGAAATTTTTATATGAAAAACTTGTTTTGCTCATATCTCCTAAACTATGCGTCCTAGAGCGAAAAGGAGCTTAATTCATGACCACCCCAAAAAAATCGAAAATTCCATCCAAATCCTGAAAAAATTGAAATTTTTATATGAAAAACTTGTTTTGCTCATATCTCCTAAACTGTGCGTCCTAGAGCGAAAAGGAGCTTAATTCATGACCACCCCCAAAAAATCGAAAATTCCATCCAAATCCTGAAAAAATTGAAATTTTTATATGGAAAACTTGTTTTGCTCATATCTCCTAAACTATGCGTCCTAGAGCGAAAAGGAGCTTAATTCATGACCACCCCCAAAAAATCGAAAATTCCTTCCAAATCCTGAAAAAATTTAAATTTTTATATGAAAAACTTGTTTTGCTCATATCTCCTAAACTATGCGTCCTAGTGCGAAAAGGAGCTTAAATCATGACCACCCCCAAAAAATCGAAAATTCCTTCGAAATCCTGAAAAAATTGAAATTTTTATATGAAAAACTTGTTTTGCTCATATCTCCTAAACTATGCGTCCTAGAGCGAAAAGGAGCTTAATTCATGACCACCCCCAAAAAATCGAAAATTCCATCCAAATCCTGAAAAAATTGAAATTTTTATACGAAAAACTTGTTTTGCTCATATCTCCTAAACTATCCGTCCTAGAGCGAAAAGGAGCTTAATTCATGACCACCCCCAAAAAATCGAAAATTCCATCCAAATTCTGAAAAAATTGAAATTTTTATACGAAAAACTTGTTTTGCTCATATCTCCTAAACTATGCGTCCTAGAGCGAAAAGGAGCTTAATTCATGACCACCCACAAAAAATCGAAAATTCCATCCAAATCCTGAAAAAATTTAAATTTTTATATGAAAAATTTGTTTTGCTCATATCTCCTAAACTATGCGTCCTAGAGCGAAAAGGAGCTTAATTCATGAACACCCCCAAAAAATCGAAAATTCCATCCAAATCCTGAAAAAATTGAAATTTTTATATGAAAAACTTGTTTTGCTCATATCTCCTAAACTATGCGTCCTAGAGCGAAAAGGAGCTTAATTCATGACCACCCCAAAAAAATCGAAAATTCCATCCAAATCCTGAAAAAATTGAAATTTTTATATGAAAAACTTGTTTTGCTCATATCTCCTAAACTATGCGTCCTAGAGCGAAAAGGAGCTTAATTCATGACCACCCCCAAAAATCGAAAATTCCATCCAAATCCTGAAAAAATTGAAATTTTTATATGAAAAACTTGTTTCGCTCATATCTCCTAAACTATGCGTCCTAGAGCGAAAAGGAGCTTAATTCATGACCACCCCCAAAAAATCGAAAATTCCTTCCAAATCCTGAAAAAAATGAAATTTTTATATGAAAAACTTGTTTCGCTCATATCTCCTAAACTATGCGTCATAGAGCGAAAAGGAGCTTAATTCATGACCACCCCCAAAAAATCGAAAATTCCATCCAAATCCTGAAAAAATTGAAATTTTTATACGAAAAACTTGTTTTGCTCATATCTCCTAAACTATGCGTCCTAGAGCGAAAAGGAGCTTAATTCATGACCACCCCCAAAAAATCGAAAATTCCATCCAAATCCTGAAAAAATTGAAATTTTTATATGGAAAACTTGTTTTGCTCATATCTCCTAAACTATGCGTCCTAGAGCGAAAAGGAGCTTAATTCATGACCACCCCAAAAAAATCGAAAATTCCATCCAAATCCTGAAAAAATTGAAATTTTTATATGAAAAACTTGTTTTGCTTATATCTCCTAAACTATGCGTCCTAGAGCGAAAAGGAGCTTAATTCATGACCACCCCCAAAAAATCTAAAATTCCATCCAAATCCTGAAAAAATTGAAATTTTTATATGAAAAACTTGTTTTGCTCATATCTCCTAAACTATGCGTCCTAGAGCGAAAAGGAGCTTAATTCATGACCACCCCCAAAAAATCGAAAATTCCTTCCAAATCCTGAAAAAATTGAAATTTTTATATGAAAAACTTGTTTTGCTCATAAAATCCTGAAAAAATTGAAATTTTTATATGAAAAACTTGTTTTGCTTATATCTCCTAAACTATGCGTCCTAGAGCGAAAAGGAGCTTAATTCATGACCACCCCCAAAAAATCTAAAATTCCATCCAAATCCTGAAAAAATTGAAATTTTTATATGAAAAACTTGTTTTGCTCATATCTCCTAAACTATGCGTCCTAGTGCGAAAAGGAGCTTAATTCATGACCACCCCCAAAAAATCGAAAATTCCTTCCAAATCCTGAAAAAATTTAAATTTTTATATGAAAAACTTGTTTTGCTCATATCTCCTAAACTATGCGTCCTAGAGCGAAAAGGAGCTTAATTCATGACCACCCCCAAAAAATCGAAAATTCCTTCGAAATCCTGAAAAAATTGAAATTTTTATATGAAAAACTTGTTTTGCTCATATCTCCTAAACTATGCGTCCTAGAGCGAAAAGGAGCTTAATTCATGACCACCCCCAAAAAATCGAAAATTCCATCCAAATCCTGAAAAAATTGAAATTTTTATATGAAAGACTTGTTTTGCTCATATCTCCTAAACTATGCGTCCTAGAGCGAAAAGGAGCTTAATTCATGACCACCCCCAAAAAATCGAAAATTCCTTCCAAATCCTGAAAAAATTGAAATTTTTATATGAAAAACTTGTTTTGCTCATATTTCCTAAACTATGCGTCCTAGAGCGAAAAGGAGCTTAATTCATGACCACCCCCAAAAAATCGAAAATTCCTTCCAAATCCTGAAAAAATTGAAATTTTTATATGAAAAACTTGTTTTGATCATATCTCCTAAACTATGCGTCCTAGAGCGAAAAGGAGCTTAATTCATGACCACCCCCAAAAAATCGAAAATTCCATCCAAATCCTGAAAAAATTGAAATTTTTATACGAAAAACTTGTTTTGCTCATATCTCCTAAACTATGCGTCCTAGAGCGAAAAGGAACTTAATTCATGACCACCCCCAAAAAATCGAAAATTCCTTCGAAATCCTGAAAAAATTGAAATTTTTATATGAAAAACTTGTTTTGCTCATATATCCTAAACTATGTGTCCTAGAGCGAAAAGGAGCTTAATTCATGTCCACCCCCAAAAAATCGAAAATTCCATCCAAATCCTGAAAAAATTGAAATTTTTATACGAAAAACTTGTTTTGCTCATATCTCCTAAACTATGCGTTCTAGAGCGAAAAGGAGCTTAATTCATGACCACCCCCAAAAAATCGAAAATTCCATCCAAATCCTGAAAAAATTGAAATTTTTATATGAAAAACTTGTTTTGCTCATATCTCCTAAACTATGCGTCCTAGAGCGAAAAGGAGCTTAATTCATGACCACCCCAAAAAAATCGAAAATTCCATCCAAATCCTGAAAAAATTGAAATTTTTATATGAAAAACTTGTTTTGCTCATATCTCCTAAACTATGAGTTCTAGAGCGAAAAGGAGCTTAATTCATGACCACCCCCAAAAAATCGAAAATTCCATCCAAATCCTGAAAAAATTGAAATTTTTATATGAAAAACTTGTTTTGCTCATATCTCCTAAACTATGCGTCCTAGAGCGAAAAGGAGCTTAATTCATGACCACCCCCAAAAAATCGAATATTCCATCCAAATCCTGAAAAAATTTAAATTTTTATATGAAAAATTTGTTTTGCTCATATCTCCTAATCTATGCGTCCTAGAGCGAAAAGGAGCTTAATTCATGAACACCCCCAAAAAATCGAAAATTCCATCCAAATCCTGAAAAAATTGAAATTTTTATATGAAAAACTTGTTTTGCTCATATCTCCTAAACTATGCGTTCTAGAGCGAAAAGGAGCTTAATTCATGACCACCCCCAAAAAATCGAAAATTCCATCCAAATCCTGAAAAAATTGAAATTTTTATATGGAAAACTTGTTTTGCTCATATCTCCTAAACTATGCGTCCTAGAGCGAAAAGGAGCTTAATTCATGACCACCCCAAAAAAATCGAAAATTCCATCCAAATCCTGAAAAAATTGAAATTGTTATATGAAAAACTTGTTTTGCTCATATCTCCTAAACTATGCGTCCTAGAGCGAAAAGGAGCTTAATTCATGACCACCCCCAAAAAATCGAAAATTCCATCCAAATCCTGAAAAAATTGAAATTTTTATATGAAAAACTTGTTTTGCTCATATCTCCTAAACTATGCGCCCTAGAGCGAAAAGGAGCTTAATTCATGACCACCCCCAAAAATCGAAAATTCCTTCCAAATCCTGAAAAAATTGAAATTTTTATACGAAAAACTTGTTTTGCTCATATCTCCTAAACTATACGTCCTAGAGCGAAAAGGAGCTTAATTCATGACCACCCCCAAAAAATCGAAAATTCCACCCAAATCCTGAAAAAATTTAAATTTTTATATGAAAAATTTGTTTTGCTCATATCTCCTAAACTATGCGTCCTAGAGCGAAAAGGAGCTTAATTCATGACCACCCCCAAAAAATCGAAAATTCCATTCAAATCCTGAAAAAATTTAAATTTTTATATGAAAAATTTATTTTGGTCATATCTCCTAAACTATGCGTCCTAGAGCGAAAAGGAGCTTAATTCATGACCACCCCCAAAAAATCGAAAATTTCTTCGAAATCCTGAAAAAAATGAAATTTTTATATGAAAAACTTGTTTTGCTCATATCTCCTAAACTATGCGTCCTAGAGCTTAATTCATGACCACCCCCAAAAAATCGAAAATTCCATCCAAATGCTGAAAAAATTTAAATTTTTATATGAAAAACTTGTTTTGCTCATATCTCCTAAACTATGCGTTCTAGAGCGAAAAGGAGCTTAATTCATGACCACCCCCAAAAAATCGAAAATTCCATCCAAATCCTGAAAAAATTGAAATTTTTATATGAAAAACTTGTTTTGCTCATATCTCCTAAACTATGCGTTCTAGAGCGAAAAGGAGCTTAATTCATGACCACCCCCAAAAAATCGAAAATTCCATCCAAATCCTGAAAAAATTTAAAATTTTATATGAAAAACTTGTTTTGCTCATATCTCCTAAACTATGCGTCCTAGAGCGAAAAGGAGCTTAATTCATGACCACCCCCAAAAAATCGAAAATTCCTTCGAAATCCTGAAAAAATTTAAATTTTTATATGAAAAACTTGTTTTGCTCATATCTCCTAAACTATGCGTCCTAGTGCGAAAAGGAGCTTAATTCATGACCACCCCCAAAAAATCGAAAATTCCATCCAAATCCTGAAAAAATTGAAATTTTTATATGAAAAACTTGTTTTGCTCATATCTCCTAAACTATGCGTCCTAGAGCGAAAAGGAGCTTAATTCATGACCACCCCCAAAAAATCGAAAATTCCATCCAAATCCTGAAAAAATTTAAATTTTTATATGAAAAACTTGTTTTGCTCATATCTCCTAAACTATGCGTCCTAGATCGAAAAGGAGCTTAATTCATGACCACCCCCAAAAAATCGCAAATTCCTTCCAAATCCTGAAAAAATTGAAATTTTTATATGAAAAACTTGTTTTGCTCATATCTCCTAAACTATGCGTCCTAGAGCGAAAAGGAGCTTAATTCATGACCACCCCCAAAAAATCGAAAATTCCATCCAAATCCTGAAAAAATTTAAATTTTTATATGAAAAACTTGTTTTGCTCATATCTCCTAAACTATGCGTCCTAGATCGAAAAGGAGCTTAATTCATGACCACCCCCAAAAAATCGCAAATTCCTTCCAAATCCTGAAAAAATTGAAATTTTTATATGAAAAACTTGTTTTGCTCATATCTCCTAAACTATGCGTCCTAGAGCGAAAAGGAGCTTAATTCATGACCACCCCCAAAAAATCGAAAATTCCATCCAAATTCTGAAAAAATTGAAATTTTTATACGAAAAACTTGTTTTGCTCATATCTCCTAAACTATGCGTCCTAGAGCGAAAAGGAGCTTAATTCATAACCACCCCCAAAAAATCGAAAATTCCATCCAAATCCTGAAAAAATTTAAATTTTTATATGAAAAATTTGTTTTGCTCATATCTCCTAATCTATGCGTCCTAGAGCGAAAAGGAGCTTAATTCATGAACACCCCCAAAAAATCGAAAATTCCATCCAAATCCTGAAAAAATTGAAATTTTTATATGAAAAACTTGTTTTGCTCATATCTCCTAAACTATGCGTTCTAGAGCGAAAAGGAGCTTAATTCATGACCACCCCCAAAAAATCGAAAATTCCATCCAAATCCTGAAAAAATTGAAATTTTTATATGGAAAACTTGTTTTGCTCATATCTCCTAAACTATGCGTCCTAGAGCGAAAAGGAGCTTAATTCATGACCACCCCAAAAAAATCGAAAATTCCATCCAAATCCTGAAAAAATTGAAATTGTTATATGAAAAACTTGTTTTGCTCATATCTCCTAAACTATGCGTCCTAGAGCGAAAAGGAGCTTAATTCATGACCACCCCCAAAAAATCAAAAATTCCATCCAAATCCTGAAAAAATTGAAATTTTTATATGAAAAACTTGTTTTGCTCATATCTCCTAAACTATGCGCCCTAGAGCGAAAAGGAGCTTAATTCATGACCACCCCCAAAAATCGAAAATTCCTTCCAAATCCTGAAAAAATTGAAATTTTTATACCAAAAACTTGTTTTGCTCATATCTCCTAAACTATGCGTCCTAGAGCGAAAAGGAGCTTAATTCATGACCACCCCCAAACAATCGAAAATTCCACCCAAATCCTGAAAAAATTTAAATTTTTATATGAAAAATTTGTTTTGCTCATATCTCCTAAACTATGCGTCCTAGAGCGAAAAGGAGCTTAATTCATGACCACCCCCAAAAAATCGAAAATTCCATTCAAATCCTGAAAAAATTTAAATTTTTATATGAAAAATTTGTTTTGGTCATATCTCCTAAACTATGCGTCCTAGAGCGAAAAGGAGCTTAATTCATGACCACCCCCAAAAAATCGAAAATTTCTTCGAAATCCTGAAAAAAATGAAATTTTTATATGAAAAACTTGTTTTGCTCATATCTCCTAAACTATGCGTCCTAGAGCTTAATTCATGACCACCCCCAAAAAATCGAAAATTCCATCCAAATCCTGAAAAAATTGAATTTTTTATATGAAAAACTTGTTTTGCTCATATCTCCTAAACTATGCGTCCTAGAGCGAAAAGGAGCTTAATTCATGACCACCCCAAAAAAATCGAAAATTCCATCCAAATCCTGAAAAAATTGAAATTTTTATATGAAAAACTTGTTTTGCTCATATCTCCTAAACTATGCGTCCTAGAGCGAAAAGGAGCTTAATTCATGACCACCCCCAAAAAACCGAAAATTCCATCCAAATCCTGAAAAAATTGAAATTTTTATATGAAAAACTTGTTTTGCTCATATCTCCTAAACTATGCGTCCTAGAGCGAAAAGGAGCTTAATTCATGACCACCCCCAAAAAATCGAAAATTCCTTCCAAATCCTGAAAAAAATGAAATTTTTATATGAAAAACTTGTTTTGCTCATATCTCCTAAACTATGCGTCCTAGAGCTAAAAGAGCTTAATTCATGACCACCCCCAAAAAATCGAAAATTCCTTCGAAATCCTGAAAAAATTGAAATTTTTATATGAAAAACTTGTTTTGCTCATATCTCCTAAACTATGCGTCCTAGAGCGAAAAGGAGCTTAATTCATGACCACCCCCAAAAAATCAAAAATTCCATCCAAATCCTGAAAAAATTGAAATTTTTATATGAAAAACTTGTTTTGCTCATATCTCCTAAACTATGCGCCCTAGAGCGAAAAGGAGCTTAATTCATGACCACCCCCAAAAATCGAAAATTCCTTCCAAATCCTGAAAAAATTGAAATTTTTATACCAAAAACTTGTTTTGCTCATATCTCCTAAACTATGCGTCCTAGAGCGAAAAGGAGCTTAATTCATGACCACCCCCAAACAATCGAAAATTCCACCCAAATCCTGAAAAAATTTAAATTTTTATATGAAAAATTTGTTTTGCTCATATCTCCTAAACTATGCGTCCTAGAGCGAAAAGGAGCTTAATTCATGACCACCCCCAAAAAATCGAAAATTCCATTCAAATCCTGAAAAAATTTAAATTTTTATATGAAAAATTTGTTTTGGTCATATCTCCTAAACTATGCGTCCTAGAGCGAAAAGGAGCTTAATTCATGACCACCCCCAAAAAATCGAAAATTTCTTCGAAATCCTGAAAAAAATGAAATTTTTATATGAAAAACTTGTTTTGCTCATATCTCCTAAACTATGCGTCCTAGAGCTTAATTCATGACCACCCCCAAAAAATCGAAAATTCCATCCAAATCCTGAAAAAATTGAAATTTTTATATGAAAAACTTGTTTTGCTCATATCTCCTAAACTATGCGTCCTAGAGCGAAAAGGAGCTTAATTCATGACCACCCCAAAAAAATCGAAAATTCCATCCAAATCCTGAAAAAATTGAAATTTTTATATGAAAAACTTGTTTTGCTCATATCTCCTAAACTATGCGTCCTAGAGCGAAAAGGAGCTTAATTCATGACCACCCCCAAAAAATCGAAAATTCCATCCAAATCCTGAAAAAATTGAAATTTTTATATGAAAAACTTGTTTTGCTCATATCTCCTAAACTATGCGTCCTAGAGCGAAAAGGAGCTTAATTCATGACCACCCCCAAAAAATCGAAAATTCCTTCCAAATCCTGAAAAAAATGAAATTTTTATATGAAAAACTTGTTTTGCTCATATCTCCTAAACTATGCGTCCTAGAGCTAAAAGAGCTTAATTCATGACCACCCCCAAAAAATCGAAAATTCCTTCGAAATCCTGAAAAAATTGAAATTTTTATATGAAAAACTTGTTTTGCTCATATCTCCTAAACTATGCGTCCTAGAGCGAAAAGGAGCTTAATTCATGACCACCCCCAAAAAATCGAAAATTCCATCCAAATCCTGAAAAAATTGAAATTTTTATATGAAAAACTTGTTTTGCTCATATCTCCTAAACTATGCGTCCTAGAGCGAAAAGGAGCTTAATTCATGACCACCCCCAAAAAATCGAAAATTCCATCCAAATCCTGAAAAAATTTAAATTTTTATATGAAAAACTTGTTTTGCTCATATCTCCTAAACTATGCGTCCTAGATCGAAAAGGAGCTTAATTCATGACCACCCCCAAAAAATCGCAAATTCCTTCCAAATCCTGAAAAAATTGAAATTTTTATATGAAAAACTTGTTTTGCTCATATCTCCTAAACTATGCGTCCTAGAGCGAAAAGGAGCTTAATTCATGACCACCCCCAAAAAATCGAAAATTCCATCCAAATCCTGAAAAAATTTAAATTTTTATATGAAAAACTTGTTTTGCGCATATCTCCTAAACTATGCGTCCTAGATCGAAAAGGAGCTTAATTCATGACCACCCCCAAAAAATCGCAAATTCCTTCCAAATCCTGAAAAAATTTAAATTTTTATATGAAAAACTAGTTTTGCTCATATCTCCTAAACTATGCGTCCTAGAGCGAAAAGGAGCTTAATTCATGACCACCCCCAAAAAATCGAAAATTCCTTCCAAATCCTGAAAAAAATGAAATTTTTATATGAAA
Organism: Haematobia irritans; assembly: GCF_050003625.1. NCBI lineage: Eukaryota > Metazoa > Arthropoda > Insecta > Diptera > Muscidae > Haematobia > Haematobia irritans. The sequence continues at coordinate 153,019,135 of NC_134399.1, forward strand.
AACTTGTTTTGCTCATATCTCCTAAACTATGCGTCCTAGAGCTAAAAGAGCTTAATTCATGACCACCCCCAAAAAATCGAAAATTCCTTCGAAATCCTGAAAAAATTGAAATTTTTATATGAAAAACTTGTTTTGCTCATATCTCCTAAACTATGCGTCCTAGAGCGAAAAGGAGCTTAATTCATGACCACCCCCAAAAAATCGAAAATTCCATCCAAATCCTGAAAAATTGAAATTTTTATATGAAAAACTTGTTTTGCTCATATCTCCTAAACTATGCGTCCTAGAGCGAAAAGGAGCTTAATTCATGACCACCCCCAAAAATCGAAAATTCCATCCAAATCCTGAAAAAATTGAAATTTTTATATGAAAAACTTGTTTTGCTCATATCTCCTAAACTATGCGTCCTAGAGCGAAAAGGAGCTTAATTCATGACCACCCCCAAAAAATCGAAAATTCCATCCAAATCCTGAAAAAATTGAAATTTTTATATGAAAAACTTGTTTTGCTCATATCTCCTAAACTATGCGTCCTAGAGCGAAAAGGAGCTTAATTCATGACCACCCCCAAAAAATCGAAAATTCCTTCCAAATCCTGAAAAAATTGAAATTTTTATATGAAAAACTTGTTTTGCTCATATCTCCTAAACTATGCGTCCTAGAGCGAAAAGGAGCTTAATTCATGACCACCCCCAAAAAATCGAAAATTCCATCCAAATTCTGAAAAAATTGAAATTTTTATACGAAAAACTTGTTTTGCTCATATCTCCTAAACTATGCGTCCTAGAGCGAAAAGGAGCTTAATTCATGACCACCCCCAAAAAATCGAAAATTCCATCCAAATCCTGAAAAAATTGAAATTTTTATACGAAACACTTGTTTTGCTCATATCTCCTAAACTATGCGTCCTAGAGCGAAAAGGAGCTTAATTCATGACCACCCCAAAAAAATCGAAAATTCCATCCAAATCCTGAAAAAATTGAAATTTTTATATGAAAAACTTGCGCTCTAGGACGCATAGTTTGTTCTCCTAAACTATGCGTCCTAGAGCGAAAAGGAGCTTAATTCATGACCACTCCCAAAAAATCGAAAATTCCTTCGAAATCCTGAAAAAATTGAAATTTTTATATGAAAAACTTGTTTTGCTCATATCTCCTAAGCTGTGCGTCCTAGAGCGAAAAGGAGCTTAATTCATGACCACCCCCAAAAAATCGAAAATTCCTTCCAAATCCTGAAAAAATTGAAATTTTTATATGAAAAACTTGTTTTGCTCATATCTCCTCAACTATGCGTCCTAGAGCGAAAAGGAGCTTAATTCATGACCACCCCCAAAAAATCGAAAATTCCTTCGAAATCCTGAAAAAATTGAAATTTTTATATGAAAAACTTGTTTTGCTCATATCTCCTAAACTATGCGTCCTAGAGCGAAAAGGAGCTTAATTCATGACCACCCCCAAAAAATCGAAAATTCCATCCAAATCCTGAAAAAATTGAAATTTTTATACGAAAAACTTGTTTTGCTCATATCTCCTAAACTATGCGTCCTAGAGCGAAAAGGAGCTTAATTCATGACCACCCCCAAAAAATCGAAAATTCCATCCAAATCCTGAAAAAATTGAAATTTTTATATGAAAAACTTGTTTTGCTCATATCTCCTAAACTATGCGTCCTAGAGCGAAAAGGAGGTTAATTCATGACCACCCCCAAAAAATCGAAAATTCCATCCAAATCCTGAAAAAATTGAAATTTTTATACGAAAAACTTGTTTTGCTCATATCTCCTAAACTATGCGTCCTAGAGCGAAAAGGAGCTTAATTCATGACCACCCCAAAAAAATCGAAAATTCCATCCAAATCCTGAAAAAATTGAAATTTTTATACGAAACACTTGTTTTGCTCATATCTCCTAAACTATGCGTCCTAGAGCGAAAAGGAGCTTAATTCATGACCACCCCAAAAAAATCGAAAATTCCATCCAAATCCTGAAAAAATTGAAATTTTTATATGAAAAACTTGCGCTCTAGGACGCATAGTTTGTTCTCCTAAACTATGCGTCCTAGAGCGAAAAGGAGCTTAATTCATGACCACTCCCAAAAAATCGAAAATTCCTTCGAAATCCTGAAAAAATTGAAATTTTTATATGAAAAACTTGTTTTGCTCATATCTCCTAAGCTGTGCGTCCTAGAGCGAAAAGGAGCTTAATTCATGACCACCCCCAAAAAATCGAAAATTCCTTCCAAATCCTGAAAAAATTGAAATTTTTATATGAAAAACTTGTTTTGCTCATATCTCCTCAACTATGCGTCCTAGAGCGAAAAGGAGCTTAATTCATGACCACCCCCAAAAAATCGAAAATTCCTTCGAAATCCTGAAAAAATTGAAATTTTTATATGAAAAACTTGTTTTGCTCATATCTCCTAAACTATGCGTCCTAGAGCGAAAAGGAGCTTAATTCATGACCACCCCCAAAAAATCGAAAATTCCATCCAAATCCTGAAAAAATTGAAATTTTTATACGAAAAACTTGTTTTGCTCATATCTCCTAAACTATGCGTCCTAGAGCGAAAAGGAGCTTAATTCATGACCACCCCCAAAAAATCGAAAATTCCATCCAAATCCTGAAAAAATTGAAATTTTTATATGAAAAACTTGTTTTGCTCATATCTCCTAAACTATGCGTCCTAGAGCGAAAAGGAGGTTAATTCATGACCACCCCCAAAAAATCGAAAATTCCATCCAAATCCTGAAAAAATTGAAATTTTTATATAAAAAATTTGTTTTGCTCATATCTCCTAAACTATGCGTCCTAGAGCGAAAAGGAGCTTAATTCATGACCACCCCCAAAAAATCGAAAATTCCATCCAAATCCTGAAAAAATTGAAATTTTTATATGAAAAACTTGTTTTGCTCATATCTCCTAAACTATGCGTCCTAGAGCGAAAAGGAGCTTAATTCATGACCACCCCCAAAAAATCGAAAATTCCATCCAAATCCTGAAAAAATTGAAATTTTTATACGAAAAACTTGTTTTGCTCATATCTCCTAAACTATGCGTCCTAGAGCGAAAAGGAGCTTAATTCATGACCACCCCCAAAAAATCGAAAATTCCATCCAAATCCTGAAAAAATTGAAATTTTTATACGAAAAACTTGTTTTGCTCATATCTCCTAAACTATGCGTCCTAGAACGAAAAGGAGCTTAATTCATGACCACCCCCAAAAAATCGAAAATTCCATCCAAATCCTGAAAAAATTTAAATTTTTATATGAAAAATTTGTTTTGCTCATATCTCCTAAACTATGCGTCCTAGAGCGAAAAGGAGCTTAATTCATGACCACCCCCAAAAAATCGAAAATTTCATCCAAATCCTGAAAAAATTGAAATTTTTATATGAAAAATTTGTTTTGCTCATATCTCCTAAACTATGCGTCCTAGAGCGAAAAGGAGCTAAATTCATGACCACCCCCAAAAAATCGAAAATTCCATCCAAATCCTGAAAAAATTGAAATTTTTATATGAAAAACTTGTTTTGCTCATATCTCCTAAACTATGCGTCCTAGAGCGAAAAGGAGCTAAATTCATGACCACCCCCAAAAAATCGAAAATTCCATCCAAATCCTGAAAAAATTTAAATTTTTATATGAAAAACTTGTTTTGCTCATATCTCCTAAACTATGCGTCCTAGAGCGAAAAGGAGCTTAATTCATGACCACCCCAAAAAAATCGAAAATTCCATCCAAATCCTGAAAAAATTGAAATTTTTATATGAAAAACTTGTTTTGCTCATATCTCCTAAACTATGCGTCCTAGAGCGAAAAGGAGCTTAATTCATGACCACCCCCAAAAAATCGAAAATTCCTTCCAAATCCTGAAAAAAATGACATTTTTATATGAAAAACTTGTTTTGCTCATATCTCCTAAACTATGCGTCCTAGAGCGAAAAGGAGCTTAATTCATGACCACCCCCAAAAAATCGAAAATTCCATCCAAATCCTGAAAAAATTGAAATTTTTATATGAAAAATTTGTTTTGCTCATATCTCCTAAACTATGCGTCCTAGAGCGAAAAGGAGCTTAATTCATGACCACCCCCAAAAATCGAAAATTCCTTCCAAATCCTGAAAAAATTGAAATTTTTATATGAAAAACTTGTTTTGCTCATATCTCCTAAACTATGCGTCCTAGAGGGAAAAGGAGCTTAATTCATGACCACCCCCAAAAAATCGAAAATTCCTTCCAAATCCTGAAAAAATTGAAATTTTTATATGAAAAACTTGTTTTGCTCATATCTCCTAAACTATGCGTCTTAGAGCGAAAAGGAGCTTAATTCATGACCACCCCCAAAAAATCGAAAATTCCATCCAAATCCTGAAAAAATTGAAATTTTTATATGAAAAACTTGTTTTGCTCATATCTCCTAAACTATGCGTCCTAGAGCGAAAAGGAGCTTAATTCATGACCACCCCCAAAAAATCGAAAATTCCTTCGAAATCCTGAAAAAATTGAAATTTTTATATGAAAAACTTGTTTTGCTCATATCTCCTAAACTATGCGTCCTAGAGCGAAAAGGAGCTTAATTCATGACCACCCCCAAAAAATCGAAAATTCCTTCGAAATCCTGAAAAAATTGAAATTTTTATATGAAAAACTTGTTTTGCTCATATCTCCTAAACTATGCGTCCTAGAGCGAAAAGGAGCTTAATTCATGACCACCCCCAAAAAATCGAAAATTCCATCCAAATTCTGAAAAAATTGAAATTTTTATACCAAAAACTTGTTTTGCTCATATCTCCTAGACTATGCGTCCTAGAGCGAAAAGGAGCTTAATTCATGACCACCCCCAAAAAATCGAAAATTCCATCCAAATCCTGAAAAAATTTAAATTTTTATATGAAAAATTTGTTTTGCTCATATCTCCTAAACTATGCGTCCTAGAGCGAAAAGGAGCTTAATTCATGAACACCCCAAAAAAATCGAAAATTCCATCCAAATCCTGAAAAAATTTAAATTTTTATATGAAAAACTTGTTTTGCTCATATCTCCTAAACTATGCGTCCTAGAGCGAAAAGGAGCTTAATTCATGACCACCCCAAAAAAATCGAAAATTCCTTCGAAATCCTGAAAAAATTGAAATTTTTATATGAAAAACTTGTTTTGCTCATATCTCCTAAACTATGCGTCCTAGAGCGAAAAGGAGCTTAATTCATGAACACCCCCAAAAAATCGAAAATTCCATCCAAATCCTGAAAAAATTGAAATTTTTATATGAAAAACTTGTTTTGCTCATATATCCTAAACTATGCGTCCTAGAGCGAAAATGACCACCCCCAAAAAATCGAAAATTCCATCCAAATCCTGAAAAAATTGAAATTTTTATACGAAAAACTTGTTTTGCTCATATCTCCTAAACTATGCGTCCTAGAGCGAAAAGGAGCTTAATTCATGACCACCCCCAAAAAAGCGAAAATTCCATCCAAATCCTAAAAAAATTGAAATTTTTATATGAAAAACTTGTTTTGCTCATATCTCCTAAACTATGCGTCCTAGAGCGAAAAGGAGCTTAATTCATGACCACCCCCAAAAAATCGAAAATTCCTTCCAAATCCTGAAAAAATTGAAATTTTTATATGAAAAACTTGTTTTGCTCATATCTCCTAAACTATGCGTCCTAGAGCGAAAAGGAGCTTAATTCATGACCACCCCAAAAAATCGAAAATTCCTTTGAAATCCTGAAAAAAATTGAAATTTTTATATGAAAAACTTGTTTTGCTCATATCTCCTAAACTATGCGTCCTAGAGCGAAAAGGAGCTTAATTCATGACCACCCCCAAAAAATCGAAAATTCCATCCAAATCCTGAAAAAATTGAAATTTTTATACGAAAAACTTGTTTTGTTCATATCTCCTAAACTATGCGTCCTAGAGCGAAAAGGAGCTTAATTCATGACCACCCCCAAAAAATCGAAAATTCCATCCAAATCCTGAAAAAAATTGAAATTTTTATATGAAAAACTTGTTTTGCTCATATCTCCTAAACTATGCGTCCTAGAGCGAAAAGGAGCTTAATTCATGACCATCCCCAAAAAATCGAAAATTCCATCCAAATCCTGAAAAAATTGAAATTTTTATACGAAAAATTTGTTTTGTTCATATCTCCTAAACTATGCGTCCTAGAGCGAAAAGGAGCTTAATTCATGACCACCCCCAAAAAATCGAAAATTCCTTCGAAATCCTGAAAAAATTGAAATTTTTATATGAAAAACTTGTTTTGCTCATATCTCCTAAACTATGCGTCCTAGAGCTTAATTCATGACCACCCCCAAAAAATCGAAAATTCCATCCAAATCCTGAAAAAATTGAAATTTTTATATGAAAAACTTGTTTTGCTCATATCTCCTAAACTATGCGTTCTAGAGCGAAAAGGAGCTTAATTCATGACCACCCCCAAAAAATCGAAAATTCCATCCAAATCCTAAAAAAAATTAAATTTTTATATGAAAAACTTGTTTTGCTCATATCTCCTAAACTATGCGTCCTAGAGCGAAAAGGAGCTTAATTCATGACCACCCCAAAAAAATCGAAAATTCCATCCAAATCCTGAAAAAATTGAAATTTTTATATGAAAAATTTGTTTTGCTCATATCTCCTAAACTATGCGTCCTAGAGCGAAAAGGAGCTTAATTCATGACCACCCCCAAAAAATCGAAAATTCCATCCAAATCCTGAAAAAATTGAAATTTTTATATGAAAAACTTGTTTTGCTCATATCTCCTAAACTACGCGTTTCGAAATCCTGAAAAAATTGAAATGTTTATATGAAAAACTTGTTTTGCTCATATCTCCTAAACTATGCGTCCAAGAGCGAAAAGGAGCTTAATTCATGACCACCCCCAAAAAATCGAAAATTCCATCCAAATCCTGAAAAAATTGAAATTTTTATACGAAAAACTTGTTTTGCTCATATCTCCTAAACTATGCGTCCTAGAGGGAAAAGGAGCTTAATTCATGACCACCCCCAAAAAATCGAAAATTCCATCCAAATCCTGAAAAAATTTTAATTTTTATATGAAAAACTTGTTTTGCTCATATCTCCTAAACTATGCGTCCTAGAGCGAAAAGGAGCTTAATTCATGACCACCCCAAAAAAATCGAAAATTCCATCCAAATCCTGAAAAAATTGAAATTTTTATATGAAAAACTTGTTTTGCTCATATCTTCTAAACTATGCGTCCTAGAGCGAAAAGGAGCTTAATTCATGACCACAACCAAAAAATCGAAAATTCCATCCAAATCCTGAAAAAATTGAAATTTTTATATGAAAAACTTGTTTTGCTCATATCTCCTAAACTATGCGTCCTAGAGCGAAAAGGAGCTTAATTCATGACCACCCCCAAAAAATCGAAAATTCCATCCAAATCCTGAAAAAATTGAAATTTTTATATGAAAAACTTGTTTTGCTCATATCTCCTAAACTATGCGTCCTAGAGCGAAAAGGAGCTTAATTCATGACCACCCCCAAAAAATCGAAAATTCCTTCGAAATCCTGAAAAAATTGAAATTTTTATATGAAAAACTTGTTTTGCTCATATCTCCTTAACTATGCGTCCTAGAGCGAAAAGGAGCTTAATTCATGACTACCCCCAAAAAATCGAAAATTCCATCCAAATTCTGAAAAAATTGAAATTTTTATACGAAAAACTTGTTTTGCTCATATCTCCTAAACTATGCGTCCTAGAGCGAAAAGGAGCTTAATTCATGACCACCATTTTTATACGAAAAACTTGTTTTGCTCATATCTCCTAAACTATGCGTCCTAGAGCGAAAAGGAGCTTAATTCATGACCACCCCAAAAAAATCGAAAATTCCATCCAAATCCTGAAAAAATTGAAATTTTTATATGAAAAACTTGTTTTGCTCATATCTCCTAAACTATGCGTCCTAGAGCGAAAAGGAGCTTAATTCATGACCACCCCCAAAAAATCGAAAATTCCATCCAAATCCTGAAAAAATTTAAATTTTTATATGAAAAACTTGTTTAATTCATGACCACCCCCAAAAAATCGAAAATTCCATCCAAATTCTGAAAAAATTGAAATTTTTATACGAAAAACTTGTTTTGCTCATATCTCCTAAACTATGCGTCCTAGAGCGAAAAGGAGCTTAATTCATGACCACCCCAAAAAAATCGAAAATTCCATCCAAATCCTGAAAAAATTGAAATTTTTATATGAAAAACTTGTTTTGCTCATATCTCCTAAACTATGCGTCCTAGAGCGAAAAGGAGCTTAATTCATGACCACCCCCAAAAAATCGAAAATTCCATCCAAATCCTGAAAAAATTTAAATTTTTATATGAAAAACTTGTTTTGCTCATATCTCCTAAACTATGCGTCCTAGAGCGAAAAGGAGCTTAATTCATGACCACCCAAAAAAAATCGAAAATTCCATCCAAATCCTGAAAAAATTGAAATTTTTATATGAAAAACTTGTTTTGCTCATATCTCCTAAACTATGCGTCCTAGAGCGAAAAGGAGCTTAATTCATGACCACCCCCAAAAAATCGAAAATTCCATCCAAATCCTGAAAAAATTGAAATTTTTATATGAAAAACTTGTTTTGCTCATATCTCCTAAACTATGCGTCCTAGAGCGAAAAGGAGCTTAATTCATGACCACCCCCAAAAAATCGAAAATTCCTTCGAAATCCTGAAAAAATTGAAATTTTTATATGAAAAACTTGTTTTGCTCATATCTCCTAAACTATGCGTCCTAGAGCCAAAAGGAGCTTAATTCATGACCACCCCCAAAAAATCGAAAATTCCATCCAAATCCTGAAAAAATTGAAATTTTTATACGAAAAACTTGTTTGGATCATATCTCCTAAACTATGCGTCCTAGAGCGAAAAGGAGCTTAATTCATGACCACCCCCAAAAAATCGAAAATTCCTTCCAAATCCTGAAAAAATTGAAATTTTTATATGAAAAACTTGTTTTGCTCATATCTCCTAAACTATGCGTTCTAGAGCGAAAAGGAGGTTAATTCATGACCACCCCAAAAAAATCGAAAATTCCATCCAAATCCTGAAAAAATTGAAATTTTTATATGAAAAACTTGTTTTGCTCATATCTCCTAAACTATGCGTCCTAGAGCGAAAAGGAGCTAAATTCATGACCACCCCCAAAAAATCGAAAATTCCATCCATCCTGAAAAAATTGAAATTTTTATATGAAAAACTTGTTTTGCTCATATCTCCTAAACTATGCGTCCTAGAGCGAAAAGGAGCTTAATTCATGACCACCCCCAAAAAATCGAAAATTCCTTCCAAATCCAGAAAAAATTGAAATTTTTATATGAAAAACTTGTTTTGCTCATATCTCCTAAACTATGCGTTCTAGAGCGAAAAGGAGCTTAATTCATGACCACCCCCAAAAAATCGAAAATTCCATCCAAATGCTGAAAAAATTTAAATTTTTATATGAAAAACTTGTTTTGCTCATATCTCCTAAACTATGCGTCCTAGAGCGAAAAGGAGCTAAATTCATGACCACCCCCAAAAAATCGAAAATTCAATCCAAATCCTGAAAAAATTGAAATTTTTATATGAAAAACTTGTTTTGCTCATATCTCCTAAACTATGCGTCCTAGAGCGAAAAGGAGCTTAATTCATGACCACCCCCAAAAAATCGAAAATTCCATCCAAATCCTGAAAAAATTTAAATTTTTATATGAAAAACTTGTTTTGCTCATATTTCCTAAACTATGCGTCCTAGAGCGAAAAGGAGCTTAATTCATGACCACCCCCAAAAAATCGAAAATTCCATCCAAATCCTGAAAAAATTGAAATTTTTATACGAAAAACTTGTTTTGCTCATATCTCCTAAACTATGCGTCCTAGAACGAAAAGGAGCTTAATTCATGACCACCCCCAAAAAATCGAAAATTCCTTCCAAATCCTGAAAAAATTGAAATTTTTATATGAAAAACTTGTTTTGCTCATATCTCCTAAACTATGCGTTCTAGAGCGAAAAGGAGCTTAATTCATGACCACCCCCAAAAAATCGAAAATTCCATCCAAATGCTGAAAAAATTTAAATTTTTATATGAAAAACTTGTTTTGCTCATATCTCCTAAACTATGCGTCCAAGAGCGAAAAGGAGGTTAATTCATGACCACCCCCAAAAAATCGAAAATTCCAGCCAAATCCTGAAAAAATTGAAATTTTTATATGAAAAATTTGTTTTGCTCATATCTCCTAAACTATGCGTCCTAGAGCGAAAAGGAGCTTAATTCATGACCACCCCCAAAAAATCGAAAATTCTATCCAAATCCTGAAAAAATTGAAATTTTTATATGAAAAATTTGTTTTGCTCATATCTCCTAAACTATGCGTCCTAGAGCGAAAAGGAGCTTAATTCATGACCACCCACAAAAAATCGAAAATTCCATCCAAATCCTGAACAAATTGAAATTTTTATATGAAAAACTTGTTTTGCTCATATCTCCTAAACTATGCGTCCTAGAGCGAAAAGGAGCTTAATTCATGACCACCCCCAAAAAATCGAAAATTCCATCCAAAT